>NC_057918.1:30078471-30419721 GCF_018873765.1 Telopea speciosissima
GAATCAACGATCACTCTCTTTCTTGAAAGAGTCTTTCTTAGGTCCCAAATTGTTAATCCAATCGCACTCTTTATTGGCAGACTTATGAGTATGATTTTTAGGCTTTTCACTCTCATGGGATTTGAAAATAACAAGTAGTTTCTCTTCCTCGAATACAACCCTAGAAATAAGGTCATCGATACTCCAAACACCATCCTGGGAAAGGTAGTTGGTTTTGATGATGTCAAAATCCAAAGGTAGGGTATTAAGAACTTGATGAATAATCAAGGCATTAGAAAGAGCAATATTCAAGGCTTTGATTTTGGTTTGATAGTCAACCATCCAAACAATATAATCCCTAACACCCCCAGAACCATGATATTCCATATTAAATAGCCCTTGCAGAAGTCTCCCAATCTCAGCATTCGATGAAACTTAGTATCTCTTGAAAATTGCATCCAGCAATTCTCTAGCAGTACATTTATCAGGTAGACCACTCTTAAGGTGTTTCGGTATCGACCTCTATATAGATAGTACAACTAAGCAATTACTCTTTTCCCATGCAGAATGCACAGATTTTTCATCCTCAGTACTATCAGTTGTTAGGTCCATTGGTTTATCTATAACAAGGGACGTATGCACATTTGTCATTTCCATGGCAAACATAATGTCCTCTTTCCACTTCTTAAAATTTGATCCAGTAAGAATTTCAATAGTGACCATGTTATTATTGACAGAAAAGGTGACTAAAAATTTAAACAATGAACAGTACAATAATCAGCATGATGCAAGTACAGCTTGAAACCTTATAAGCTTATGAGAATTTTACACACATCATTGTGAAAACACCTTTGGGCTGAATTCCCAACATGCAATTGTAAAAATCCCTACATACCAGTGACCATGGGAATACAGCTCAACTTTCAAAATCCACCACCTTTGGGTATGCAGAATTCTAGGGTCAGCTTATTCATATGCATACTGTATATGTACCCCTTCAAGTACCAATACATGACAACCACCTTTGGGTGTATGACCACACATTAGAGTTGAAGGACATCCCACAACTGTATGAGACCGGTGTTTCACAAATCCAACAAGGAAGGTCGCTTTGGCGGCTGCATCCTGTCGAACCCATGGAACCCTCTCTTGGGATATTCCAAAATTACTTACATCCTTAAACAAATTGTGTTATTTTATAATTTATGACAAGGGGCTTAACTGTCTCAAAATTAACACAAATATGCCAACAGTATTGTTCATCAAAGTAGGTATTCCAATAAGTCAGAAAATTAGTTCGGTTCCCAATGGAACGAATCGACAAATTCTAGAATAGGGCATGCATCAAAAGAATACCAAGAATATTTAAAATATGCATATCTGTTTTTAATGTCTTAAAATTAACACAAAATCCAACGATTCTGTTCATCAAGGCAGGTATTCCAGTAAGTCAGAAAATTAGTTCGGTTCCCAATTGAACGAATCAACAAATTCCAGAATAGGACATGCATCAAAAGAATACCAAGAATATTTAAAATATGCATATCTGTTTTTAATGTCTTAAAATTAACACAAAATCCAACGATTCTGTTCATCAAGGCAGGTATTCTAGTAAGTCAGAAAATTAGTTCGGTTCCCAATTGAACGAATCAACAAATTCCAGAATAGGACATGCATCAAAAGAATACCAAGAATATTTAAAATATGCATATCTGTTTTTAATGTCTTAAAATTAACATAAAATCCAACGATTCTGTTCATCAAGGCAGGTATTCCAGCAAGTCAGAAAATTAGTTTGGTTCCCAATGGAACGAATCGACAAATTTCAAAATAGGGCATGCATCAAAAGAATACCAAAAATATTTAAAATATGCATATCTGATCAAAACAGAGGGCACCATTGTGTAGAGCACAGAAAAACAGAGCCAACGTAAAAAATGGGACCCCAAACGGAGTCTCGTAGCCCCCAGAAAGCCTGGTCAAAGTTCAAGTCCAAATCTGGTTGACTGTACTGGTCAAACTGGTCCGAAAAGTCAAACCAAATCAATTTGGCTCAACCCCGGTTCGAGTAAACCGGTTCAGACCCGGTCCAATCGGGTTCAGGCCAACCCAAACGGGTCACCAACCTGGTCAATGGGTCGGGTCTTCGGGTCAGAAATCGGGTTGACCCTACCCGGGTGGCACACGTTAGCATCGCCCAAAACTACTATCAGGCGCACGATAGCAAAACCCAGAAATTCCTTTTTTTTTTTTTTTTTTTTTTTTTTTTTAAAAAATAAACCTGACGGCGAGTGAGATCACCCACCGCTGCCGGCGGCGCGTGAGAGCGCGTCTGGCGACCGCCGGCGGCGTTTCACCAGCCCAAAATTCTAAAATTTTGTGCTCTACGCACCCATGTAGTCAGATTCTATTTTTGCCGGCTAAAAAAATCGACAGAATGCCAGTGTCCGTACGGGTTTTTGGAAAACTGGAAAAAACCCTAAAACCCTTTATTCGAATCGAAAAATTTTCGATTCCCTTATTATGTTCTATTATTTTGAATCCATATAGGTTCAAGAACGGATCTATGGAGGCTCTGATACCACATGTTAGAATAAATCGATCCGAATAGGGACAAAATCCCAAAAGCCAGGAACTCCATAGGGCGTTCAAGAACACAATCAAATAAATAATAGAAAATAGGGATAGAACCACTGACCTTGTTTCCCATCCATAGTGATGATGATTGCAGCGGAAAATAAAGAACAAAGATCTAGGTGCTTCTCCTCTATTCCCAAAGTAACTGGCCTGATGAGAATACCGTATGCGCAGGGACGATGAACACTGAATATCTCCCTCTCTTTCCAGAATACACTCCTCAATAGTGATTGAGAATATTTAGTTGTGATGGGTAGAGGGGGGACCTAGCTCCCCTTATATAGTAATCCCTATAGGGTCTAACTCATCACAGTCCCAATAGGAATCTATCTGGCCCACACTAAGCCAGTCCACATTAGACTTCTAATATAACTTAATGACCCCACTTTATTAGACCAAAACCCTAATTAGCCTGGTTTAGGAATTTAATTATGTCCATATAGAATTTTATTAGAACTAAAATTCTAACAGCACCGTCTCACACCTTCGTGGAAGAGAGAATGGCGTGCGAGGAGGTCCAGCAACAGAGAGGAAAGCTGATGCAGCACCGTCTCACACCTTCGTGGAAGAGGGAATGGCGTGAGAGGAGGTCCAGCAACAGAGAGGAAAGCTGATGCAGCACCGTCTCTCACCTTCGTGGAAGAGAGGATGGAGTGAGAGGAGGTCTAGCAACAAAGAGAACACAGGTTCAGGGCCTTCAGGCCATGGAAGATGACGACCATTTTTCCCTGATAGAAGCAAAAATCGTGATTTTCAGATCGTTTTTCGATTTAGGGCAGCAAACTTACGATTCAAAGTTGAATGATGCTATTTATACTAAGCCTAAAATTTGTAATTCATAACTGAGTTCACCTAAAAAAGTAAACTCAGATACGGATCATGTTTAGTGTAAAAATCGAAATCATGTTTTCTTGTAAGCCATTGGAATTAGGCAGCCAAACGGTTTTATTACTTTAGAATTGTGATCCGACAGAACACCGTTCTGTTGATTTACGCAACCAAACGCTTCCTTAATGTATTTATATGGACTCATAACTTATGTGCAAAGGCAAAAGAGGAAAAACAAAAGTTATTAAAAAGGAGCACATAGGGAATTACATTTGGAGAATAGGTTATACGCATAAGGCTAGCCACGGCTTTCCCCCTTTCCTAGAATTTCTCTCCAAGTCTCTCTCTCCTATTTCCTCTCTAATTCCTAACTCCTCTCACACGATTTCCACTTTCTCTCCTAAAATTTCTCTCAATCTTTCTTCCCTTTAATTTCAGTCTCTTCCACGTGCTCTCTCCTTCCCATCTCTCCCTAAATCTCCCCTCCCCACGTTTCTCTCTCTTCACTCACATGCTGCCCATTCTCTTTCCCATATCTCCTAAATCCTTCATGATTCTCTCTCTCCCATCTCTATTTCATCTCACCTAAAATCTCTCTCACACCTCCCCTAAAACCCCTTTCTCCCTCTAATCTCTCTCTTTCCTTGTATCCTCAAATTGTCTTCGAATTTGCCCAGAATTTCTCTGCTACTGTTTTGTTCGTCTCTTCTAATCCTTGGTAAGTCCTTATTACCTTATTCTTATTGTAATTTAGTGCAAGGGCCCAGTAAGCTTAGTTTGGGTATTGATTTTGACCCGTGTACATTAGAATGTGGCAATTCAAGTTGTGGGACCAAATGTGCATTAACCACCATCTGTCAAATTTTGAACTGAAAATTCA
Organism: Telopea speciosissima; assembly: GCF_018873765.1. NCBI lineage: Eukaryota > Viridiplantae > Streptophyta > Magnoliopsida > Proteales > Proteaceae > Telopea > Telopea speciosissima. The sequence continues at coordinate 30,082,796 of NC_057918.1, forward strand.
ATCATATGGATCACCATATATACAACATTTTTCCTAGGTGAAACTTGACAGAACTTGACTTCTTGATTGTGCCACATGGTATAATGCTAGCAGCCCTTCAATTGCAAGCCACAACCCTCATGTCCTATATGAGCAAAAGTAAAAAATCCCCACATAAATGCAGGGACTCTAATTTCTTGATATAGATAGCTAGAATTGAGAACTAATCCATCTAAGATATTTCAATGGCTAATCCCAAATTTGCTTCCAAAATATGTTTTACTGATTGTTTCTAGCTCAGCACTTCCATGTGATTTACATTTAACAGTGTCTTTAGTAACTCCTAAACCAGTTTGCCTTAATAAATAGACCAGCACAACAACCCACCGACATATGATAATGATAACACTCCTGCTTCTTAATTGAGCCTTATGGTCAACTGGTTCAAAATCCATCCACCTTGAATACAATTGATAGGTTTGATAACTTTGACAGAAAACCAATACCTGTTTGGGTTATCCTTTTCCTACAGATTAAAAAATGTGTAGAGCACAACGGTTATACTAAGAGATTCACAATATGGTATAAATTTGTAATTTAAACAATCCATTGACTCACTTCAAGATTAGTTTCATGAACCTTTTCTCATGAGTTATGATTCTAAAGCTTAAACAACACCTTTTTCTTGAAAAAGTTATAAAAAAAAAACATAGAAATGAAAGCATTGTTCGTTATGACCCAGAGCACACAATAAACATCCCTGCATCCAAAACCCCAAAAAAAAAAAAAAAAAAAAACAAAGAAGATATACATTTAAAATGAAAAGAAACAGGAATATCATAAGCATTTTCTACTTATGGCTAAGACGGAGAAGGGATCAAAATTACAGAACATAATGAGAGGAAAAACCAACCATATGCTATTGAAGACTACTTTTAACTTTTAAGCATTTGAAGGTAAAGAAATAAATGCAGGAAGAAAAAGAAAATCCTCAAATCATACGGAGAGGTGTGGAAGAATAAAAAATGGGCTTCCGGGACAAGATAAATTAAGAAGTAATTCAAAGGTTAATTCACGGAAGAATACCCTGTTCAACTCTGAATATTCAAATGGTAAATAAGATTGTTCGCTGACATAATGCTCAGATTAGAAAAATGATTCCAGATTGCATGTTAAAGAAATAGTAAAATATTCAGTCTAGAGCCACCACAGAGGAATCACTGATCAAAGTTAGTGAACAACAACGATTTTGCCAATTAGGGAGCGGAAAAATTGTTGCAGAAGACATATTACAGTAGTAGCAAATGAAAGAATTGCATGTAATCCTAAGATTATTCAATGGCACTGATGCATAATAACAAAATAACCTTTTATGGGATGGGAGAAGCCAAATGCAACTTGGATTTCTTACTTCATCACATCGGACCCAAGAACTTACAGTAGTAGCAAATGAAAGAATTGCATGTAATCCTAAGATTATTCAATGGCACTGATGCATAATAACAAAATAACCTTTTATGGGATGGGAGAAGCCAAATGCAACTTGGATTTCTTACTTCATCACATCGGACCCAAGAACTTCATATAGATGACCATAAGCCAGCTCAAACGGTAATTGGAGACAAATTATACTTGAGATAACAATTGCATCATTTCTGAATCATAGAAGATGACCAAACCACTGATCTCTTTGAAAAGGTTCTTTTTTGTTATCGGTCCCTGATTTCTTCATGAGCTCCACAGAGGACTGGACGGAGTTCCTTTCCACTTCCGCTAAATAACTTTTCTGCCATCTCAACAAGAATTTAAAAGATATTACCCTTAATTGATAAAAATGTGACCTAACAGCTAGGAAATAGGTGGTGATAACTAAATACCTGGCTTAAAGAGCAGAGTTCTTATGCTTCCAGAACTAGAAGAACAATACAGCCCATGATGTAATGCATATGAAGAAAATTGGAAGTCCCAATAGCTGCCATGATCTAGAGAAGATATAAATCAAGCACAACGGGTTAAGAAACACAAGACAAAACTGAATATGCTAAAACAAATTTTACAGTATTTATCAGCACCAATAACATCGACTATTGCTACATATATTGCGGACATACAATCTCTGACTTGGTTTTAATCCATTCTTGAAGCCTAGATATCTCCTTGGACCTTTTTCTTTATTTTATTTCCTACCTTTACATAAAATTTGCAGGTCTCAAATAATTGATCTTTAGGCACGATTTAATGTTTTATTCTATGAACATAGCATCCTCTATAGTCGATAATCAAAATGATTCCGTTCATCTAATAGGTAGGATCAAAAGACCCATATCTTGAGCTAAACAAAGCCAACAGGTTAGATCTTCATTTGGAAGTCCCACATCTTCCACCAAATCAACTCAAAAACCAGGAAAAATTGATGTTCTAAATAACACTATTGTAATAAACCTCAAATTCATGAATACTAATATTTAGGCAACCAGTCAAAGATGGAAGGGGGAGAAAAATGGAAAGGGAAAAAATGCAAAACCGTTACAAAATGGTAAGCATAAATTGAGTTCTTCAGCAACACGTTAAACTTCAAAAGAAAAAAAAAAATGTAAACGTTTAACAAACACACAAATTGCAAAATGAGAGACTCGAATCATATGCAGAAGAGAAAACACGTCTGATCCAAATAAAAGAATTCAATTAGAAATCACCCTTTGGTATCATAAGAGAATTCAATTGTTCCATCCATGTCAACAATGGTATCATACAAGAATTCAATTAGAAAAAATCGAGGAATAAACAATATCGATACAGCCATGTAGTAATAAAGATAAAGTCCTCTTCCATTATGTCCCCTGTATAGAAAGCTATTGGAACAAAGAACAACAGGGTTTCAAATAAGTGACATAAAATTATTCCATCAAAACAATTCTACACACATATCTTTAAATTATTCAAATTGCATTTGAAATTAGAGTCATAACAAATAAGGAGACTGCTCATAATATATGAAAACGGAATAAAAGGAACATGCACAGGATAGCTAAATTATCACTGACAACATCAACATAATGTGAACCAAATGAGATAGCAAACCAGAAGATGTCAAAGAGGAATTACCTGGGCTGCTTCTCCAACTCTTGTATCTGGATTTCAAAGGAGCGGGGACGCAACATACAAAAGAAGAATAAATCTGACTTCTCAAAATATGATTTTTGGCTTTCGCTGCAAGTTAAATATGATAAAACAATCAAGATACACATTCAGCTCCTCCAACATGCCATTGGCAAAAAAGTATGTAAGAATCAAATTTTCAGTTCAACTCAAATAGGGTTTATTTCAACTACTTTGGCTACACAAAATCTGTTTTGCCATTTCATTCTAAGCTAAAGTGCCCCCCTTGCAGAATGTCAAAATGTTAGAATTCCAAGATTTTAGTCCTGGAATTTAGAATATAAAGATTGGATAGAGTTGAGTTACAATGTAGGACTACAAGAAGGGAATTATAGTATATATTTTTCACTAGAAGTCAGCAATGTGTATATTAACTAATACATGAGTACATAATACAAGTTTGGAGAGGTCCCCAACATGAAAGTCAGGGCAACATCAAAGCCTCTCAACTATGGCTATCAACGATCAAAACCAAACATAAAATTAGGAACCATTGGAAACATCCTAGTCCCTCAGTTGACCTTTATGGGAACCGAAACCTGGGCCTTTCAAGAATATCCCACTCTATCTCAATTCTTGCATAGCTTGGGGCTTCCTCCCATCGTTGGGAGACATTTGAAGAGGTGCACCATTTAGCTATAATCTAACATAAAACTAACCAAAATATTCGTGGAATAATATGAGATTAATACCTGAATGCTAACACTTCCACAAATTCTGTGTCGATCTGCCACATCAAGAAACAAAATACTTAAAAGCATCATCTATATTGGTCTGAAATATGGGTTGAATTTTGAATGAATGTAAGATTGCAGGTTCACTTCGGACAAAAATTTGAATATTGGTCACTTACTCCAGTCTCTTCTTTGACTTCCCTTACTGCACCCACACAAATATCCTCACCCTGTACCATCAAAGTTCAGAAAATGGTGGGAAAAAAAATTTTCAGAATATTCTTTATGCAAAATCTAAAGAGCACTTGCACATACTTCATTAATCACTCCAGTTGGGTACTTCCATAGATATGCCCTGTAACTTGCCAATTTCTTTTTGGGAGAAAGCACTCAGAAAGCTATCTAGTACTCAGTGTGTTGTAATAATTAAATAAGGTAGAAAGGGAGAAAGCTATACTCCTAACTCCCTCCCACTGTTGTATACAATGTAGCCATTAAGCAGGTTGGGTCTTCAAGGCTCCTACAAAAAACATCTTCTAGTTCAGATGTTGATGCATTCTTAAAGTAACCATAAGGTCTAATGCAACTGGAAGGAAATCCAAATAATAGAGCTAGACTCTTCATAGAAAACAAGAACGAAGACAATTAATGGAAGACAATCAGAGTGAGAACGAAGAGATGTCGTGGACATAGCGGAAGCATCAGCCTTTTCCACAAAAGAAGAAATAAAAAAAAATTTATTAAAAACATCCATGATTATATTATAGAAATTAGGTAGACAGTTAGGATGTTTAACTGCAATGGCATTCGTAACCAATCTACCACCAGCGCTGCTACTACAAACTCTAGAGATTAGAACCAGGATAACTCTTCCCACAGATCTCACAACTAAAGGACGTCCCTTCCTTTCTGAAATTAAGAAGTACGGTGAGAAAGCGAGTTGGGGATAGAGAAGGGATGTGTAAAAGAGAGAGGGAAGAAAAAGGGTTTCTTTAAGACGTGAGAGGGACTGAAATTGGGAGATTGGAGAGAGAGGTTCGTTTTCTTTGAGATGTGAGAGGACTGAAATTGGGAGATCGGAGAAGGAGAGGGAAAGAGAAGGTCACACGATTAGATAGTTTTAATTAGATAGTTTTTTGTTTTTTTTTTTTGTCCTTTTGGTAAGAATGGGATTCGATAGATTTACTGTCATAAAAAATGGTTTTAAGAATTAATAAAAAATAAAATAAAAAAGCTAAGGGTACCAATTTTATGAAAGAATATAATAACAAAAGATGGGAGAGATAATGAGGAGAAGAAGATGGAATTTTAGATAAGAATGAAAGGTAGAATAGGTAACTGAAAGATTTGCCACAGCGGGCTTTTATATAATAGTATTATATATGAAGTAGTACGTTGATGTTACCTATTCAAGAAAAGAGGAAAATCGACAAATATCAGGGCAGGAAGTGCTAATTTCTCACAGCAAGATCTGCAAATGGCATTCACAAAACAATGGTCAGATTAGCTATAAAAGGAAAAGCATAAAATGCATAGAAAATGAATCGAAAAAAATTGCTTTAAGGTCAATGATCTGGAGGGAGATCTTGTTGCTGTAGGAAAAACCTTGATCTACCATAGATGAAAACATGATCAAATTACCATAAATTTGGAGTGGGGGAGAAAAAAAGAAGAGTCAAGCATCGAGAGAACTCATTATAGATAGAATATTCCTCACGCATCGAGAGATACTCATCATCATCAAGGCAACATTAGGGCTGACAAAATGAGGTGTCTACACTCTCCCCCCCCCCCCCCCCAAAAAAAAATACTCATACATAGAAAACACCCTAGTTTATCAGATAGTAGAGGCGTTAGGCTTTGGCTTCCCTCCAACCAATACAATAATTTTGGGAAAATAACAGTTGCATCATACAATGCTAAATTGGAAGAGGCATTCTAAGCCTCACAAATAAAAAACAGTGACAACTACCCCCTCTCCCCCATTCTAAGCCTTTCAAATAGAAAACAATAAGTCCTCATTGCCAAGCCTTACTGCATGCAGGAACACCATATTCAGGTTCGTTGGCTTTGGCCCATCTTCAAAGTTGTCTTTTCGAAGAAATCCTGTGAAAGAAGAATCAAGAGGATTCAGCATTGAGAAGCAAGAAAAACAAACATAAAAATAAAGGATTTTAATTACTTCAAAAGAACCAGAACCTTTAATGAACTCACAAATTATAACTAAGAATACTGTAATAAAGACAAAAAAGAAAAGAGACGAAAATAATATGAAACTACTTAAGAGCTATACTGGAGCAGCAAAGCCTGGAGAGAGAGAGAAAGGGAGGTGAGGAACTCGTGTTGGAGAAGGAGAGTATGTGCCCTGCCACCACATTTCTACTAATTCCTTTGTTCTCTATCCATTTTGCTATTTGCTCATATACTCCTTTCTCCTAGATCATGATTGTCTGTTACCAGGCTTACTGTCACACCCTGAATTCCGAACCACCAAAATCTGTGACCAGAGAATATAAATAAGCTCCCGCAATACCGCTAGGATCACAGATGCAGTATTTAAGCTAACTCATCCACACCGCACAAGACATAAATGATCAAAAGAGAATGTATTATAATTAAATCAGAGTATCGGAAGCTAAATGATAATGTAATAACATAACGGTCAATGTTTATCCCTGTTCAATAATCCGTCACAAACATACTCGAAACCATGATGACATCCTATCAGGACTTATGTATTACATAGTATATAAATAATGCATTCTTCATTACGGGATCAAAATAATGAAGTAGCCAGTACCCAAAAGTAATATCCAAAAAGAAGTAAATATCCAAAAAGGGGCCACCGGCCCAATGTCTCAAGAAGCTACTCTCCTATGTAGCAAGTCTCACAGTAGCAATCTGGTTCGTGCTCCCCTTCCTCAGGGACCCACCAGTCCTTGCCATTGCCGCCCCCAGGGGCCATGGGCTCCGAGCCGCTTGGCTCCACCAAACCTGCATCATAATCTAAAAAGAAGTTTCCACGAGGGGTGAGCTCCACTGAGCCCAATGAGTAAATCCAATCGTGCAGAGGGTTACAATATGCATGGATGATAATGTTATGATGCATAAATCAAAGATTACATGTGCACCTAACTCTAACCTCTAAGTTAGGTATAGTGCAACTGCAACGCCTTAGGTAGCATCCCCGGCCCTCCATCTCTCTCACGCGGATGGCCTTCCGGCGATGTCAAACCCGAGTTGCGCAGGGAGCTTGTCGGTCCCGGTCCTCGATCGGATTTGTCGGTCCCAGCACCTCAATCGGTACATACTGGTTTACCCAGCAAACCCCAAAGTCAATCCCACTGCCACAGTTCCGGTCCTAGGTTGGAATCGCCGCTCCTAGTCCTCAATCGGAATCGCTGGTTTCCCCGTGGGGAAATATCCAACACATAAACCCCTGTTGGCAAGGGTCGTAGCACCGGGTATAGTGTCATCCTAACCAGCATACATCTAATGCATATTAAGGTACGTACACATGTAGGCCAGAGGTCGAGTCCATAGTCCCTCCACGTCGGGCTCGTTATCCTCTCGCACGCTCTAACTTACACGTGTACATTATCCACCTACCAAAGAAATGCCTAAGTCAGGTATAGTACTACTGCAATACCCTAGGTAGCATCCCTGGCCCTCCATCTCTCTCACGCGGATGGCCTTCCGACGATGTCAAACCCGAGTTGCGTAGGGAGCCTGCCGGTCCCGGTCCTCATTCAAACTCGCCGGTCCCAGTACCTCAATCAGAATCACTGCTTTACCCAGCAAACCCCCAAGGTTGACCCCACTACCACGATTCTGGTCCTCATTCGGAATCGATGATCCCAGTCCTCAATCTGAATCGCTGGTTTTCCCATGGGGGGTCATCCAACACGTAAACCCCTGTTGGCAAGGGTTATAGTACGGGGTACGATATCGACCTAACCAACAACATCTAATACCTAGAAAAAAAAGGGGGTACGTACACGTGTAAGCCAGGGGCCGAGTCCATGGTCCCTCAGTCGGGCTCGCTATCATCATGCTCCCCCCAGCTTTACACGTACACATACAGTCACAATATAATCATCGATCCAAACCCGGCGCACACTACGATACTTGGATCCCATTCTCACATTTCAATATACCATCACATTCATTCTCATCACATTGTATTATCCATCTCAACACACACACACACACCACATGCTCACATGCCAACGTAATAACACATTAGAAGAATTGAAAGTATAATGCAGAATAGCATATACGTCTAATATGCAATCCTTGAAATCAATATATTCCCATGACACATGATCCATTAACCGACCATTCTAAATAACCATTCACACGTGTAAATAAAAATAAACCACAACCACAAGGCATAACATGTTTCAAACATAGGTTCGGGTATCCGACTTCCTCACCTTGAGTTTCAGTTCGATCAAGCCGTGAATGATCCGGCGTGCTAAACGTGAGCCGACCCCCGTATTCGGGTGCCCTAGATACACAAAAAGACACGCAAGATACTATTGCTAAGGTCCCCAAAAAGGGTAGTGTTGCGTCAAGAAATCGTTGAGCGGTCCTGCGAGTGCCGTCACCTGCAAGTGGACCAAGGGGTCAACAGAGAGAATCGGTGTGGTTCCGGCCTAGGGCTCTTCGATGCCAAAGTTAGATCTCCTGGCGCAAACAGATGACTAGTGATTATTCAGTATGAGTTTAGATGTCCCCTGATGGGGTTGTGTACCTTGCCTTTTATAGTAGCGTATGGCGGTATGGAGAGTCCCAATTTGATGGCGATTGTCCCATTGAGTGGATAGAGGCCCTGGGTAACGGGGCTCTATCCTGATTGATCATCTCCCTGCGGGAGGGAGTGTCCTAGTGGTATCAAGATCCTTGGTGGATAGATACCCGCGTGTGGTGATAACGTCCTTGGTGCTTGAATTCGTCTGGGTGACGTGACCTCTAAGCGGCGGTCTAGAGTCCTGGTGGTGACATGAGTCTTAGTGATACGATCGGGTCATAGGTGGGTAGCCCCCACCTCACGTGCCCACGATGTTGTGCCTGGGTGCAGGCCGCCCCTGGGTGAGGCCGCGCCTGGATGTGTGGCCGCGCCTAGGTGAGGCCGTGCCCGAGCGGTGGCTGCGCCTGGGTGAGGCCGCGCCCGGGTGCTGGGACCCCGATTTGTTTCCCTTGGCTATGGAGCGGGTCATCTGTGACATGTGGCCGTCATTGATTGGCCCGGTGAATATTGGATGTATCATTTGCCCCCCACTCTCTTGGGATAGGATGTCCAAGAGAGTAGATGCCTTTACATAGTGAGGGGTCCGCTGCGAATAGACTTTCCTTGTGGGGTTTGCCTATAAATCCACTAATGAGGTAGGAGAGGTTGGGGGTTCAAACCTTTCCTCTTACACTTTTTCTTCTTTTGTTTTTTGTAGGTATATGTTCCTTTCTTTCACTTCTCATTTCTCTTTCTTACTTTTTGTCTCCCATTTTACTCTTTTTTAATTCCCCCCTTGCATTCCACTTTTTGTCTTTTGTCCTCTCTTTGGTGCCCACCATGTGCTTGTTTTTGGGTCACCTCCACTAGTATCTACTTTGCTTGATTTTGGGTCCTTGTGTTTGGTTTGTGCTCACTTGGTGCCTTGGTTTGCTTGGAAGGCTTGAGTGGTGCTTGGCTTGAGTGCCTTGCCTCTTGTGATCTCTGTCACTTGATCGTGCCCGTGGTGTGGCCGCGTCTTCGTCGTGTGCATGTCTCCCCGTGCGGTCGCCCTTTCTCTGAGGTAAATTCGGTCCTTTTTCTTTCTTTTTCTTTTTCTTTTTTTTTTTTATAGGGCGGCTCCTCGGTGAGGCCGCGCCTGTGGGTGTAGCCGCGCCGGGGCGGCCGCGCTTGGGGTGGCCACGCCTGGGTGTGGCTGCGCCTTGTGATTGTGGCTGCGCCTGGGTGGCCGCGCGGGTGTGGCCGCGCCATGCCGGTGAGGCCGCGGCGTGGGTGTGATGGACCCTCGCTCTTCCTCTCTTTTCTTCCTCTTGTTTATGATGGATCTGCTGTTTATATTTTGCAGGTGGCATTCCTTTCATTTTTTCTTACAAGCTTCGGGGAGATCGCTTTCTCGAGTAAGTAGTTCGTTCCTCTCTTGTCCTTCATGTCGTTCTCGGGTGACCTTGGCCCTGCTTCTGTCGGGGTTGGATCTTCAGAGGAGCGTTCCCCCGGATCGCCTTCTTCTGTGGGTACTCCCTCCTCTATACCCTCCCCTAGTGCTACTGATGGAGGTGTGGGACCTTCTAGTGTCTCCGGTCCTAGTAGGGATCGTCGGCCCTCAGGGGCGGCATCCTCAGCCATCGGTCCTACTGATAGGTTGGGCCCTGTTGCTAGCATCTTGACACCTTCTGACTTGGTCTCCCTCCGTGAGGAGTTCCATATTCCCGTCGAGGTCATGTTACGTGCTCCTGGGCCTGGTGAGTATGCCCTCTCTCACCGTACGGGTGAGATCTGTCTCTACCGTTCATTTTTTCTCCAGGGCCTTCGCCTTCCTATCCCTCGCTTTGTCGAGTTGGTGTTAGAGCATTGGTACCTCACCCCTGGGCAGGTGTTGCCCAACTCTTGGAGGGTGATCTTGGGTTTCTATGTCTTCTTCGCCCGCCTGGGACGTGCCGCCACTGTTCCCCTGTTCTCCCACTTTTATCTGTTGAAGAAGGGGAACCATGGATGTTATCACTTTGCTCACCGCGTGCTCAAGGGGCCCTACGCCCCTGTGGAGCTTCTCACGGGGATCACTAGCCACGTGAAGTATTGGAGGGATCGCTTCTTTTTTGCCACGGTCCCCCAATGCCCATTACGGATTGTTAGGGAAGTTATTGACCTCAAGAGGGTCAATCAGGGGCTTGAGCTGAGTGATTTTGAGGGTGACTCCCTCAAGCTGTGCCTGGGTCGCGACCCGTTCCACGTCCAGGAGTTGGACTCGGAGGCCTTCCTGTCTCTCTGGAAGCTGAGTCTTGGTAAGAGCATTGTCTTTTGTACTTGATTGGCATGTTGGTATTTGAATGTATAAATCATCTGATTGGTTGGGTGGTCTATGCAGTGGATACGCGTTCGGAATTCAGTTTGCTCCGTGGCAATTTACGGAGGAAGGCCGCTTCTCAGGGTGGTCCATTTGTTGGAGTGACCGATGTTAGTGGTGCTTCTGCACCTGTGGTTGTTGGAGCGAAGCGGAAGGGTGGACCAGGACATGCCCGCGTGAAGAGCTCTGGTGTGTGTGTCCTCCTTCCCCGTACTTCTCCTGATGATGATGGCGTTTCTGGCTCTGTGCCTCTGCCTTCCTCTGTCGCTCCTTCCGGATCTTCTGTATTGCCCCTTTCCAAGGGGAAAGGTGTGAGTTCCTCTGGCGGTACTGCCACTGATCTTCCCACGTTGGGTGAGTCCCTGGTGATCACCTTGGGCATGCCGGAGGGCTTGACCTTGGTCGAAGCTGGCGTGTCGCGGGAGTGGGTGGATAGGGGCAGGCTCCCTACCGCGAGGATGGCCTTGCAGAGGCTTAGCGATGCTTGTCTGGCTCAGACCCTCTACCATGATATGGCTTCAGTGAGTTATCCCTTTTTTGTCTCATCATGTTCATTGCTCCATTTATTTTTAGATTGTTTTATTGCCTGCCATGTTGATTGTAGGTCCATCGCCGTATTGCTGAGGCGGTGCTTCGATTAGAGGGTCATGCTTCTCGTGCGGTGCAGATACAGTGCACCCTGCGTGACGTGGAGAGGGAGCTCCAGGGATAGATCGATGCTCGTGAGAGGGCCAAGGCCGACGTGCAGAGGGTGTCGGGGGAGCTCGCAGTTGCATCCGGGAAGCTCCTGGAGGTGTCTGAGGAGCTGCGTGTGACCTCTGCTGGTGCGGCCGAGAGCTCGGCTAGGGTTCTTGCCTTGGAGGGGGAGCTTCATTCATTGAGGGGAAGGCATGAGGCGGAGCTGGCATCTGCAGGTGAGTGAGCTGTGGCTGAGTTCCAGGCATCCTCTGCTTTCTCGACGCTGTATCAGGCGCAGCTTGAGCCCGCCTATGAGGGAGGGGTCCGGGACTTAGCCGCTTGTGTCCTGGAGGTGACCCCCTATTATGACTTCTCTGTTTTGGGGTTCTCTGAGTTTACTGCGGCGCTTTCGGGTATAGCTGTGGTGGAGAGCGTTCCGATGTCAGAGGTGGAGGCTGCCTTACCTGAAGGGGGTGCTGCTGCGCGTCCTCTTGAGGTGGACATGATGGCTCCTGCTGGGTCGGAGGTGACCCACCACACTGTGATCCCTTGACCCTATGGCTATACCGATCTCGTAGACGTCTCACCCTTTTTCCTTTTTTGAACTTGAGTTTGTAACTACTATAACTTTTCTACGTGATCGCTTTTGCTTCTCTTTGACTGCATTGTCTTTTGGTGATTGTTTGCGCGTTGATACTCTCTAACCTTGATAGTCATGGGATTTTGGTAATGGCGTCGTGCCTTGGTGATCCTTGGACCTTGGTGGGTTAACGCCTTAGGTGTAGAGCCTCAGTGTTGGCATGACGCCTTAGGCACACAGCCTCAGTGTTGGCAGGTCGCCTTAGGCATACAGCCTCAGTGTTGGCATATCGCCTTAGGCATGAAGCCTCAGTGTTGGCATGTCGCCTTAGGCATGAAGCCTCAATGTTGGCATGTTGCCTTAGGCATAAAGCCTCAGTGTTGGCATGTCGCCTTAGGCATGAAGCCTCAGTGTTGGCATATTGCCTTAGGCATGAAGCCTCAATGTTGGCATGTTGCCTTAGGCATAAAGCCTCAGTGTTGGCATTTCGCCTTAGGCATGAAGCCTCATTGTTGGCATATCGCCTTAGGCATGAAGCCTCAATGTTGGCATGTTGTCTTAGGCATAAAGCCTCAGTGTTGGCATGTCGCCTTAGGCATGAAGCCTCAGTGTTGGCATATCGCCTTAGGCATGAAGCCTCAGTGTTGGCATGTCGCCTTAATGTAGTGGCAGTGATTCGATTGAGTGGTAGAAGAAGACAAGTATTCTGCAACATCTCTTTATTTTGAATGAAATTCAAATTGACCTTAAAACAGTGATGTCGTCTCATCGCTACTCCTACAGCATCGTCATTATCACTACCACTTGCTATGCTTCTACTGGTAGTACTTCTTCGATGTTTTGAGTTCCAGTACGGTCTACCTTCTTGCCCCCTGGAGTCTTCAAGTGGTAAGTCCCTGGGCGTATCTGCTTGGAGACTATATAGGGTCCTTCCCAGTTGGGTGACAGTTTCCCTGCCTTTTGTGGCTGTGATGCACTTGCCCTCCATAGTACTAAATCTCCCTGGTGGAATAGCCTTTCCTTGACCCTGGCATTATAGTACCGGGCAGTACGTTGCTGGTAGGCGACGTTCCTTAGTAGTGCTCTCTCGCAGACCTCATCTATAAAGTCTAGGTTCGCCCGCAGTCCGTCGACATAGGTACGTTCATTGAAGTGCAGGACCCTATGGGACATGGCGCAGACCTCTACTGGCGCCAATGCTTTAATGCCATATGCTAGGTGGAATGGGCTCTCTCCTGTGGGCATCCATACTGTAGTTCGGTATGCCCACAGGACGCTTGGTAGCTCTTCTACCCACTTGCCTTTGGCTCCTTCTAGCCTTTTCTTGACACCTTCCAGTAGCGTTCTGTTGGTGACCTCCACCTGACCATTGGCCTGTGGGTATGCTACCGACACAAGCCGATAGTCGATGTTGTAGCTGTGACAAAATGCTTGGAATTTGGGGTTGTTGAATTGTTTTCTATTGTCTGAGACGAGGATCCGTGGTACCCCGAACCTGTAGATGACGTCATCGTGGACGAACTTCTCCATCTCTGTCTCTGTTATCTTGGCCAAGGGTTTAGCTTTGACCCACTTGGTGAAGTAGTCGATCACGACGACCAGGTACTTTCTGTTTCCGGTCTTTGCGGTGAAGTTGCCTAAGATGTCTAGTCCCCACATGGCAAAAGGTATGTGGTTGAGGATTGATGTCAGCTTGGTGGCGGGTAGATGGGGTACTGGGGCGAACAACTGACATTGCTCGCACTTCTTGGCATATTGGATGGCCTCCTCTTGCATTCGTGGCCAGTATAGTCCCTGGCGAAGGATTTTGTAGGCTAGGGCTCGTCCCCCATGTGGCTTCCACATATCCCCTCATGGACTTCGGCTAGGGCGTACTCGCCCCCTTGGGTCCTAGGCACCAGGAGTAGTGGTCTTGTGCCCCCGCTGACAGTACCCCATCTAGGACGGTGTACTTTGCAGCTCTCATCCCGATCTTCCTTGCCTCGGCCTTGTCTTACGGTAAGACATCGTTCGGAGGTAGTTGAGTAGAGGGTCCATCCAGCTAGGTCCCTCCATGATCTCGTTAACCTACTTTTCCTTATACGTTGGCTCATGCAGGATCTCAACATAGACTGCGCCGGCCAAATTTTGGAGTTCCTCATTAGCTAGCCTGGATAGGGTGTCAGCAGCGGCGTTCTCCTCCCTGGGAACCCGAACCATCTCAAACTTCACGAAACCCTTGATCAATGCTTGAGCACGTGCTAGGTATGATGCCATCCTCTCATCTTTCGCCTCATACTCTCCATTCACCTGATTCACCACGAGCTGGGAGTCGCTCCGGGTGGATAGGTGTGTGGCTTGGATGGCTTTGGCCACCCGGAGTCCAGCTAACAAGGCCTCGTACTCTGCTTCATTATTGGATGCTTGGAAGGTGAATCGGAGCGCATATTGGATACAAAATCCCTCAGGGCTGGTTAATATGAGACCCGCGCCACTTCCTGCCGCATTGCTTGACCCGTCCACGAACATGTCCCACGATCCGTGATCCTTCTCTTCGGGCTCCCCTGTTTTTGACTTGATCTCAGACAGGGTACACTCTGCAATGAAATCTATAAGAGCCTGGCCTTTGATGGTTGTCCTTGGTTGGAACCTGATGTCGTGCTCACTTAACTCCACCGCCCATACTATCAATCACCCAGAGATGTCCGGCTTGTGCAGTATCTTCTTCAGGGGTAGGTCTGTGAGGACTATGATGGTATGAGCTTGGAAGTATGGTCGTAGCTTCCTGGCTGCCGTTACCAATGCATAGGCTACCTTCTCGATCCTAGTGTACCTGGTCTCTGCATCGATCAGGACATGGCTGACGTAGTAGATGGGCCTCTGGACTTTGTCCTCTTCCTTCAGCAGTAATGCGCTGATCGCGATAGGGGTGGCGGCCAGGTAGAGCTGCAACTCTTCGTTAGGTTCTGGTCGCCCAAGCAGTGGTGGGCTCTCTAGGTACTCCTTCAATTCTCCGAACGCCTTCTGGCACTCTTCCGTCCATGTGAAATCTTTAGGGCTTCGGAGGTTCTTCAATGTTTTAAAGAATGGTAAGCACTTATCACCTGATCGTGACACGAACCTGGAAAGGGCGGCGACCCTTCCATTCAACCTCTGCACTTCCCTAACAGTTCGAGGAGGTGCCATCTCTTGGATGGCCTTGATCTTGGATGGGTTGGCTTTTATTCCACGGACTGAAACCATGAACCCCAGGAATTTTCCTGACGTTACGCCGAAGGCGCACTTTGCAGGGTTTAGCTTCATCTGGTTCCTCCTCAGTACTGCAAATGCCTCCTCTAGGTCGGTCAAGTGTTGGTTGGCGTGGATGCTTTTCACGAGCATGTCATCCACATATACCTCCATGTTGCGCCCGATTTGCTCCTCGAACATCTTGTTGACCATCCTCTGATAGGTGGCCCCTGCATTCTTTAACCCGAACGGCATGACGTTGTAGCAGTAGTTCTCTTTGTCCATCCGGAATGCGGTGTAAGACTCATCATCCTCATACATGAGGATCTGGTTGTATCCGGAGTAGACGTCCATGAAACTCAGCATCTCATGGACGGCGGTGGCGTCGATCAGTAGGTCGATCCTGGGCAGTGGGTACTCATCTTTTGGGCATGCCTTGTTCAGGTCGGTATAGTCGACACACATCCTCCACTTCCCATTTGGCTTTGGTACCATGACCACGTTGGCGAGCCAGGTTGGGAACTTCTCCTTTCTGATGAACCCTGATCGGCTTAACTTCTCGACCTCCTCCTTGATTGCTGCTTGTCGGTCGAGGGCGAAGTTACGCCGCTTTTGTTGAACGGGCTTCCTGGTTGGGTCGACATGTAGTCAGTGTTCCGCTATGGAACGTGGTATTCCCGGCATATCGGAGGTCGACCATGCGAAGACATCCATGTTAGCTTGGAGGAGGTGTCCAAGCCCTTCTTTCTGTTCCTTGTTTAGCAGCGAGCCAGCCTGAACGACCTTGGAGGGGTCGTCCTGGCTAAGGGGCCATGGGATGAGGTCTTCCACTGGCCTCCCCCTTCTCTCTGTCAGTTCATCTTTCTGGTCGCTGACCATGCTCTCTAGGCAGAGTGTCATTCCACGGGTGTTGCCATTGTTCTTTTTCATGAAGGTGGCATAGCACTCCCTTGCTTTCTTCTGATCTCCTCGGACTTCGCCTACCCCATTCTTGGTGGGGAACTTCATCTTCTGGTAAAGTGGCGATATGATTCCTCAAAGGGCTGTCAGTGATGGTCGCCCTAAGAGGCCGTTGAAGGACACCACGGACTTGACTACCATGAAATTCACCATGATGGTTACTTGTTGGGGGTGTACCCCGAAGGTGACGGGTAGCTCTATGGTACCTTTGATGGAGGCGGTGGCACCTGAGAATCCATGGAGATAAGTGGGCTCTGGTTTGAGCTGGTCGTCCCCGAACCCGAACTGTCGATAGGCGTCCAAGGAGAGTACGTCAACAGACGCCCCTGTGTCTATAGTACCCTGTGTACAGGTCGATTGGCTACCTCCACCTGTACTACCAGGGCATCTTCATGCGAGAAGTTTAGTCCTTCCAGGTCTTCATTCGAGAAGGAGATCACCGCCTCGATCCTGGCTATCTTGCTGGGCTTCTCTGCCACTCCCACGAACCTGGCATGAGCTTTGGCTTTTCTGGTGGACTCTTGCCTTGGTCCTCCAAGTATGGTGAGGATAGGAGGTCCCTTGGTGCCACTAGGTTCTGTTGCATCTCTCCGCTCTTCTGGGCGGTCTCTCTCTCGATCTGTTCTTATCTCGGTTCCACTCTGTCTCCGTCGCGACCTCGATCTCCTGGGCGGTTGTCACGTCTCCCCTTCATATACTTGTTCAAGCTTCCTGCTCTTACCAGTTGTTCTATCTCTCTCTTCAATTGATAGCACTCCTCTGTGTCGTGCCCATTCTCTTTGTGGAAGAGGCAATATTTGTTTGGGTTCTGCTTCTCTGGTCCTGTTAGCATGGGTCGTGGCCAATGGAGTAGGTCACGGTCCTGGATCTGCATGAGTATCTGGGACCTGGTGGTGTTCAGTGGTGTGAACTCGGGGGTGCTTGCCCTCTCACTTCTCTCTGGGTGGCGGTCCCTAGATGGGCGGTCGCTCTTCTCTTGTCGGCGCTCTGTCCTCGACCTCTTACCCTCTTTGCGGTCATCAGGTGCTGACCTCTTGTTGTCCTATGGCTTGGCCTCAATTATTTTTGTTCTAGCTTGTAGTACCTCGGCCATATTTGCTAACTTGTTGCACCACTCCAAGAGCTCTTTCGTAGTCCTGGTCTCATGACGTGTCAGGTCCTGATCAAGTCCAGGTCCCTAATACCTCCTGCTAGGGCTGCATGCTGTGTCTGGTCATCCAAGTCTCGAACCTCTAAGGACTCCTTGGTGAACCTGGTAATGTATTCCTTGAGAGATTCCCCAGGGTTCTGTACCATGTTCAGTAGATTGACGGTGGTCTTCTTCTACTTGATGCTGCTTTGGAAGCGGGTGATGAATTGTTCGCATGGCTCTGCGAACAATCATATAGATCTCGATCGTAGCCTGGAGAACCATAATGTGGCTGCTCCCTTGAGGGATGCCGGGAATGCCCGATAGGAGACCACGTCCGAACCCCCATACAGCGTCATCATGCCATTGAAGTAGTTGATGTGGTCATTAGGGTCAGTGGTACCACTGTAGATTTCAAAGGTGGGTAGTCGAAAACTGAAAGATAGTGCGGCTGACATGATCTCTGCCGAGAATGGGTGTTGTCCAGGTATGGAATGTGTCTCGCCTTTGGTCTGCTTCTTCAACCCTTCCAGCTTCTCATCTAGGTCGCGGAGTCTTTGATCGAGCTCCTTGTTCCATGTCTGTCCCCCACGCCTGGCTGGATGTTCACTGCGACCCCGTTCACGCTCTCTCCTGGATGTCCCCTCCCGCCTTGAGTGTTGGCGGGATGGTGAATGGTCACGCCGTGATGAACCCTGTCGTGAAGGTGAGGGGCTTTCTTCTCTGTAGGTCCGGCTTCATCGTGGTATGTGACCTTCTTCCAGTTGTCCGTCGAACACAGACCTCTTGACCGATCTCTGCGGGCTAGATACCCTCGCCCTGGGTGTTGGCGTCCTCCCACGTTCTGACCGTGGCGAGAGGTCTCTTGTTCTCCTGGGATGCTGGGAAGGTTCCCCCCGCTGCGGAGTGGGGGTTGCCTGTTGCGCAATGAAGCCATCCCTTTCTCAAAATGGGTGAGTAACAGTTGCAAACTAGAGATCCTAATGTGCTAAGTTCACTAAATATACAAATTTGGGTCTGTTGAACACACAGTGCAGATGACAGTGACTGTGTGTTGGTTGTTATTGTTGTCAACACAGTGCATGTGTGTTGTTGTGGTCAACACAATGCATCTTGGTGCAATTACAACACTCAGGCCAGTCAAGCAGCATTCTAGTTGAGTAGACATGCTTATGGCAGTGCAGGCAGTGACTGGATTGTGTCCTCACCATCCCCAGTAGTTCTTACTGTGTTCACTATGGCAGTGATATCATTACAGGGGTATGACAGTGTATACAAAGGTCCCATAGTGTTTGGGAGTCATCCAGGGGCATTTTGGTCATTTGACGTGTCGTGGCATGTTGGCAATGATCTTTGGAACATCCGGGGATTATGTGGCAGCATGACATTGTTCATTGCAGTGTTTGGATGCCTTATACAGCCTGGGGTGAAGGCTAGGTGCATTAAGAATGTTGATTTTATAGGTTTTCGCACTAGCAGCGTGTTTGTCGGTATTTTTGGAGGGTATATTGATAGAACTGGGTGGAGTATTTCACATAAATATTTTAGTTCGTTGAGTCCTCTTTCCATCGGTTCAAACGGTTCGTCAATCCGACGTCAAATAAGGGAGTTATGATTTTTTCCGTTTGGATGCGTAAATTAGAAGCAAATCTGGAAAGTTGGATTTCAAATTTTGCTCTCGGCTAGCAGCTTAAGATCACTTTTTGGTCTCAGGGGTTTAAATGCAAATAAATTTAATTAATGTCTATGATGACATAAATAAATGAGGTTAGAGGGGCTCTTTTTGAAATTATCAAAGTTGAAGAGATTTTCAAAAAAAGGAAATCATTACTCTCCCACGTGAAGGCTGTGAATGGATGAGTTAAAAAGTTTTTCAAAAAATCTTTGATTCCATTTAAAAGCTTTTGATTGGTTCTTCAAAAAGCACTTTGGAAACTGTGCCAATCTCTCTCTACCTTAAGAGAAGTACTTTAATCAATGCTTGATTGAAGATTCCTTTTATGTAAATTCCATTGGTCCATCTAAAAAGGGCTATTTAGTCTTTTACTTGATCTTTTGTAGAAAGAAGAGAGAAATGGTTCTTCTTCTTCTCCAAATGAAAAACAAGCTACAGACTCGTGGAGAGAAATATAGAAGAAAAAGGGAGAAGGAAGGAAGAAGAAAAAAAGGGGTTGCAGCCCTAAGCCCTAAGAGGTGTTGTATGCATCTATGATTTGAGTCTCCTTCTCTATCTCATGTCTCCAGCCCTTCCTTGATGCCATTGATATTCTGAAATCATAGAACCAGAACTTCTTTAGGTGGTTGTAGCCAAGAAGGAAGAGGGAAAAGAGAAAAGGAAGAAGAAAAAAGGAGCAAGGAAGAAAAAGGAAGGAAGGAAGAAAGAAAGAAGAAGAGAAGAAAAAGAAGTTTGAAGCCTCATCTCAAGCCCCATCTCAGATTCGGTGGAGGAAACAAAGAAGAAAGGAAAGGGAAAAGAAAAGAAAAGAAAGAGAAAAAGGAAAAGAAAATAAGAGAAAAGAAAGGAAAGGAAAGGAAAAGAAAGAAAAGGAAGAAAACAGTGGTTTCCCACACTGCCAGGAACCACTCCAGGACTCCAGTGACAGAGCACACTTGAAGATTTCAGTTCTCCATCAAATTGGGAGAAATTAAAGATCCCAGTGAGCCACCAGAGTTTCCAGACTCCATCACCGGACATCAGTGATCAAAGACAGTACATGGTTGTGAGATTTTCTACACTTTATTGCCTATTGTGTTTGATATACTATATTTCCATTGCATATGCTAGCTAGGTTATATTGCCATAGACCTATGCTATGTGGATTTCATTGTAGGGCATTTGTATAAGCCCAATTATTTTTATTGAGTTCTTCAGTTGCATCTGGACACAGTGTTGGTGACCAGTGGGTGCTGGAAAAACCATTGGGGGTAACACCCTTGTCTCTATACTTAGGGATAGAAGCAGATCAGATGTCCTGAGTCATAGGTGTGAGTAAAACATCATCTGCCGTGGGTGCTGCCTCTCAGTTTTATGCTGGGAAATTTAGTGATGAGTAGATGCTGAGGTCCAAGTGACCATTACTCCGTGCATGTAGGCAACTTGCCGAAGTACGTATTTCTCTGTGTTGTGGATGCTTGCTTGCTTTGGTTAGAAGTGCATTTCTGCAGGATGGGTGTACACACCTGGTAGAGCCTTTGAGTCTGGCTGGGGTGTGTATACGACTTTGTGGTTTATATTCAGATCCTCCAGTTGTGATTGAGTCAGTGTGCTTGAGTGAGGGATCTTCAACAATTGACATAGCAACTCTTGGCAGCACTTTGTTTAGTAGCTCTTGGCAGCAGTATCAGTGATTGTGGTTGTATGTGACTGTGTCAGGATTGCTAGTTAGAGTGTGGTTGTGTGCCTGTTTGCCTTTTGAGAAGACTGTGTGGGTGGTTGTGGTGAGTGTTAAAGATCTCAATAGGTGAATTGGGAGTGAACCTGTTGGAGGGAAAGATTTTTATAGTCCACTGATTCACCCCCCCTCTCAGTGGCCTTCACTGTTCAACAAGGTCTTCAATATGCAATAGCAGAGGGGATTAGTTTCATGGATTATAAGGCAATACTAAAGCCTATAAAGTGCAGAACATAAAATCTCAAAACATATTAAATAGTTAGTTCTCTCTAAAATGGGAAAAACAATCTGAAAGCCCATGGAAGTTTGCTGCCATGCATACAAGTAAGAAAATAGAAGGAAAAAAAAAAACCATTCTTTGCTGCTTACCTTTGGTGGGGAAGAGATGAACTGTTTGAATTGCTGCTTGACATGGTTAGAGCTCCCTCTCAGACTGCTCTCTCTGACTCTCTCTCGCCAGGTAGATAGATAGAGTATAAATGAGGGGCAGAGGAATAGCAGATCATGTCCTTGTACAAGTACTGTCTAAGGCCCTCCAGGACCACTCACATGGAATCCACTCCTGGGGATTCCAGTGATTAGGATTAAGACGAGTCCAAATCATGTCCTTGTTCACGTACATGAGTTGCTGTCCTTGTTTTCTTACTAAGTGACACGTGGATTTCCATTAACCTGTTATCTTCTCTGCCTCCACTCCACCATTTATTAAACCCCTTAGCCGACTCGTAACGATTATACCGATTTGATACAAGGCTACAACAAATAGAATAGCACCATGTGGCTGACCTTACCAATAAAGATTTAAAAAATAAAATATTGGTAAAATTGGTATCGGATTGCTTCCCAATCGATACCAATATGAATCGCCTAATTCAGATGATCCAATATCGGTACCCTGCCCCGTTCCATCCTTCCATGCCCCACCTCAACCTCCTTTCTAATCGTTATTGGTATCATCATCCACATGACACGATCCCAATTGTTGTAGCATTGTCTCGAATCGGTATCGATCGAGACCGTTAAATTGTCCAAGCAACAAAAGAGTTGCAATGAGATTAAATAAAATTTAAAATAAATAACAATCCAAATAATGGATATTGAATAAAAAATTAAGAGAAACAGAAGTAAGAGTAAATAATAAACGAGAGATAGAAGAAGGGGTTCACAGGATCAGTTGTGAGTCGGCCACATTCAAATTTATTTTTTCAATCTTTATTGGTATGGTCAGGGCTATTGTATTTGTTGCAACATTGTATCAAATCAGTATCGGTCGAGCCCGTTAAACCCCAAGTACTTGAGTTGCAATGGGATTAAATAAAAAGTTAAAATAAATAAAACAATCCAAATAATGGATGTTAAATAAAAAAAAAAAAAAAAATAGAAATTAAATTAAATACTAAATGAGAGATAGAACACCGTATCAAATCGGTATCGGCCAAACCATTAAATCCAAGTACATGAGTCGCAATGGGATTAAATAAAAAATTAAAATAAATAAAACAATTTAAACAATAAATTTTAAATAAAAATAAAAAAGAAAAATTATAAATAGAAATAAGATTAAATAATAAATGACAGAGAGAAAAGGAATAGAGACGATAGACTCATTATGAGTCGACTAAGGGGTTCAATAAAAGGGGTTCAATAATGTATGGGTAGAAGGGATCCACGGATCCGTTCAAAAGTAGGTGTCCAGACCATTCCCAATTTTCTTAAAACTAAAGGTTTTTAGAGGTCCAATAATTTTAGTTATGTTATTCCACGTCCAAGATCCCTTTTTAGAAACTGTTCTAGGATAAAAAATGGAAGTATGGGGGAAGTAGCGGGCTTTTGAGGACCCGAACCCACAGGGTATTGTCGTTTGTCAAAAGTCTCCAGCTCAGTTTCAATAGAAGAGCCTCATTATGAATTCTAGCTCTTCTAAAACCAACGCCTTCGACGGTACCGGTTGGGGATACGGGTAGTCCCTTTACTTTTGACTATACTGTCCTCTCGGCGCTTGGTGGCAACTTCACCTGAGGGCATTTCTATACTTTTCTAGGATTTGTATTTCGTAAAAAGTGTCCTTATCTCTTATTAGACATGTGGATGCGATGTTGAGGGTCGTGACCTTCGAATCGATACTTATTTTGACATATGTTCATTTTCGGTTTAAACCAAACCAGGTAGGTCGCTTGGGGTTATTTGGGCGCATTTTTGTACTATTTTGGGCTTGGGATTTTCTAAAAATTGTCCTTATCTCTTATTAGACGTGTGGATGCGATGTTGAGGGTCATGACCATCGAATCGATACCTATTTTGACATATGTTCATTTTCGATTTAAACCAGACCGAGTGGGTCGTTTGGGGTTATTTGGGGGCATTTCTGTACTTTTTTGGGTTTTATAGTTTGTAAAAAGTGTTCTTATCTATTATTGGACGTGTGGATGCGATGTTGAGGGTCGTGACCTTCGAATCGATACCTATTTTGACATATGTTCATTTTCGATTTAAAGCAAGCCGGGTGGGCCATTCAGGATTATTTTGGGGCATTTCTGCACTCTTATGTGCTTGGAATTTTCTAAAAATTGTCCTTATATCTTATTAGACGTGTGGACTCGATACCTATTTCGACAGATGTTCACTTTCGGTTTAAACCTAACCGGGTGGGTCATTTGGGGTTATTTGGGGGCATTTCTGTACTTTTTTGGGTTTAGTATTTTCTAAAAAGTGTCCTTGTCTTTTATTAGACGTGTGGAGGCGATGTTGACGGTCGTGACCTTCGTATACATACCTATTTCGACATATGTTCATTTTTGGTTTAAACAAGACCGGGTGGGTTGTTTGGGATTACTTGGGGGCATTTCGATACTCTTTTGGGCTTAGGATTTTCTAAAAATTGTCCTTACCTCTTATTAGACGTGTGGATGCGATGATGATGGTCGTGACCTTCGTATCGATACCTATTTGGACATATGTTCATTTTCAATTTAAACCAGACCGGGTGGGTCGTTTGGGATTATTCGGGGGCATTTCTGTACTCTTTTGGACTTGGGATTTTCTAAAAATTGTCCATATCTCTTATTGAACGTGTGGAGGCGATGTTGAGGGTCATGACCTTCAAATCGATACCTATTTCAACATATGTTCATTTTCGATTTAAACAAGACCGGGTGGGTCGTTTGGGGTTATTTGGGGGCATTTTTGTACTCTTTTGGGCTTGGGATTTTCTAAAAATTGTCCTTATCTCTTATTAGACGTGTGGATGCAAAGTTGAGGGTCGTGACCTTCGAATCGATACCTCTTTCTACATATATTAATTTTCGGTTTAAACGAAACTGGGATGGTCGTTTGGGGTTATTTGGGGGCACTTCTGTACTTTTTTTGGGTTTTGTACTTTCTAAATAGTGTCCTTATCTCTTATTAGACGTGTGGATGCGATGTTGATGGTCGTGACCCTCAAATAGATACCTATTTGGACATATGTTCATTTTCGGTTTAAAGCAGACCGGGTGGGTCGTTTGGGATTATTTGGGGGCATTTCTGTACTCTTTTGTGCTTTCGATATTCAAAAAATTGTCCTTATCTCTTATTAGAAGTGTGGATGCGATGTTTATGGTCGTGACCTTCAAATCAATACCTATTTCGACAAATGTTCACTTTTAGTTTAAACCAAACCGGGTGGGTCGTTTGGGGTTATTTGGGGACATTTCTGTACTTTTTTGGGTTTTGTGTTATGTAAAAAGTGTCCTTATCTCTTATTAGACGTGTGGATGCGATGTTGATGGTCGTGACCTTCGAATCAATACCTATTTCGACATATGTTCATTTTCAATGTAAACCAGACAGGGTGGGTTGTTTGGGATTATTTAGGGGCATTTCTGTACTTTTTTGGGTTTGGTATTTTCTAAAAAGTGTCCTTATCTCTTATTAGACGTGTGGATGCAATGTTGAGGGTTGTGACCTTCGAAGCGATACCTATTACGTCATATGTTCATTTTCGATTTAAACCAGACCGGGTGGGTCGTTTGGAATTATTTGGGGGCATTTCTGTACTCTTTTGGGCTTGGTATTTTCTAAAAGTTGTCCATATCTCTTATTAGACGTGTGGATGCGATGTTGAGGGTCGTGACCTTCGAATCGATACCTATTTCGACATATGTTCATTTTTTCTTTAAACCAAATCGGGTGGGTCGTTTGGGGTTAGTTGGGACATTTCTGTACTTTTTTGGGTTTTGCATAGTGTAAAAAATGTCCTTATTTCTTATTAGATCTGTAGATGCGATGTTGATGGTCGTGACCTTAGAATCGATACTTATTTCGACATATGTTCATTTTCGATTTAAACCAGGCCGGGTGGGTCGTTTGGGATTATTCAGGGGCATTTATGTACTCTTTTGGGCTGGGATTTTCTAAAAATTGTCCATATCTCTTATTGGATGTGTGGATGCGATGTTGAGGGTAGTGACCTTTGAATCGATATCTATTTCGACATATGTTTATTTTCGGTTTAAACCAAACTGGGTAGGTCGTTTGCAGTTATTTGGGGGCATTTCTGTACTATTTTGGGTTTTGTATTTTCTAAAAAGTGTCTATATCTCTTATTAGACGTGTGGATGCGATGTTTAGGGTCGTGACCTTCGAATCGATAACTATTTCGACATTTGTACATTTTCGGTATAAACCAGATTGGGTGAGTCATTTGGGGTTATTTGGGTGCATTTTTATACTTTTTTGGGTTTGGTATTTTCTAAAAAGTGTACTTATCTCTTATTAGACGTGTTGATTCGATGTTGAGGGTCGTGACCTTCGAATCGATACATATTTTGGCAAATATTCATTTTTGGTTTAAAACCAGACCGGGTGGCTCGTTCGGGGTTATTTGGGGGCATTTTCGTACTTTTTTGGGTTTGGTATTTTTTAAAAAGTGTCCTTATCTCTTATTAGATGTGTGGAGTCGATGTCGAGGATTGTGACCTTCGAATTGATACCTATTTCGACATATGTTCCTTTTCGATTTAAACTAGAACGGGTGGGTCGTTGGGGTTATTTGGGGGCATTTCTGTACTTTTTTGGGTCTGAGATTCTCTAAAAAGTGTCATTATCTCTTATTAGACGTGTGGATGCGATGTTGATGGTCGTGACCATCGAATCGATACCTATTTTGACATTTGTTCATTTTCGTCTTGAACCAGACCGGATGGGTCGTTTGGGGTTATGTGGGTGCATTTCTGTACTTTTTTGGGCTTGGGATTTTCTGAAAAGTGTCCTTATCTCTTATTAGACGTGTGGATGCGATGTTCAGCGTCCTGACCTTTGAATCGATACCTATTTCGACATATGTTCATTTTGGTTTTAAACCAGACCAAATGGGTCGTTTATGGTTATTTGGAGGCATTTCTGTACTTTTTTGGGTTTTGTATTTTGTAAAAAGAATCCTTATGTCTTATTAGACGTGTGGTTGCGATGTTGAGGGTCGTGACCTTCGAATCGATACCTATTCTGACATATGTTCATTTTTTGTTTAAACCAGACCGGGTCGGTCGTTTGGGTATATTTGGGGTCATTTCTGTACTTTTTAGGGTTTGTTATTTTCTAAAAAGTGTCCTTATCTCTTACTAGACGTGAGGATGCGATGTTGAGGGTCGTGACCTTCGAATCTATACCTATTTCGACAAATGTTCATTTTCGATTTAAACCAGAACGGGTGGGTCGTTGGGGTTATTTGGGGTCATTTTTGTACTTTTTTGGGTTTGGGATTCTCTAAAAAATGTCATTTTCTCTTACCAAACGTGTGTATGCGATGTTGAACGTCGTGACCTTTGAATCGATACCTATTTCGACATATGTTCATTTTGGTTTTAAAGCAGACTAAGTGGGTCGTTTGGGGTTATTTGGGGGCATTTCTTTACTTTTTTGGGTTTTGTATTTTGTAAAAATGTCCTTATATCTTATTAGACGTGTGGATGCGATGTTGAGGGTCGTGACCTTCAAATCAATACCTATTTTGACATATGTTCATTTTCGATTTAAACCAGACCGGGTGGGTCGTTTGGGTATATTTGGGGACATTTCTTTACTTTTTAGGGTTTGTTATTTTCCAAAATGTGTCCTTATCTCTTATTAGACGTGAGGATGCAATGTTCAGGGTCGTGACCTTCGAATCTATACCTATTTTGGCATATGTTCCTTTTCGGTTTAAACCAGATCGGGTGGGTCGTTGGGGTTATTTGAGGGCATTTTTATACTTTTTTGGGTTTGGGATTCTCTAAAAAGTGTCTTTATCTCTTATTAGGCATGTGGATGCGTTGTTGAGGGTCGTGACCTTTGAATCGATACCTATTTCGACATTTGTTCATTTTCGGTTTAAACTAGACTGGGTGGGTAGTTTGGGGCTATGTGGGGGCATTTCTGTACTTTTTTGGGCTTAGGAGTTTTTAAAAAGTGTCCTTATCTCTTATTAGACGTGTGGATACGATGTTGAGTGTCCTGACCTTTGAATCGATACCTATTTCGACATATGTTCATTTTCGGTTTAAACCAGACCAGGTGGGTCGTTTGGGGTTATTTGGGGGCATTTCTGTACTTTTTTGGGTTTTGTATTTTGTAAAAAGTGTCGATATCTCTTATTAGGCGTGTGGATGCGATGTTAAGGGTCATGACCAACGAATCGATACCTTTTTCGACATATGTTCATTTTCGATTTAAACCAGACCGGGTGGGTCGTTTGGGATTATTTGGGGACATTTCTATACTTTTTTGGGTTTTTTATTTTGCACAAAGTGTTCATATCTCTTATTAGACGTGTGGATGTGATGTTGAGGGTCATGACCTTCGAATCGATAACTATTTCGACATATGTACATTTTTTATTTAAACTGGACCGGGTGAGTCGTTTGGGTTTATTTGGGGGCATTTTTGTACTTTTTTGGGTTTGGTATGTTCTAAAAAGTGTACTTATCTCTTATTAGACGTGTTGATTCGATGTTGAGGGTCGTGACCTTCGAATCGAGACATATTTTTGCATATGTTCATTTTCGGTTTAAACCAGACAGGGTGGGTCATTTGGGGTTATTTGGTGGCATTTTTGTACTTTTTTGGGTTTTGTATTTTCTAAAAAGTGTCCTTATCTTTATTAGACGTGTGGATGCAATGTTGAGGTCGTGACCTTCGAATCGATACCTATTTCGACATATGATCATTTTCGGTTTAAACTAGACCGTGTGGGTCATTTGGGGTTATGTGGAGGCATGCTTCGCTGGTATTGGTATCCATCAAGGCGGGCTGCATCCAAATGGTGTCGGATCAAATCCATCGTTTGTTCCATCATCGCTTCTATTCTGACGACTCGAGCTTCCAAAGGATCCAAATGTGGAAGTGGAGGAAGATCACTGTTCTGACTCATGGCTGCTTAGAATACTGGGGCAATGCTTGAAATGGTCCTGATGAAAAACTAGATTAGGGTTGGATGCTGCTGAAAGATCTAGTTCACAGATGGAGAAAATATACTCAATGACTAAAATGATGCCAAATCAGAACTCAACCTATGCACTGGGTCATTCTAAATGGATCTTTCATGACGCTAGCTCAAACTCAGATGGAGCTACTCCTATGCTCAAGACTTCTGAAGAATGGGGACCAATCCCAAGTCCAAATGGCTTTTCTTTCAACCAAAAAAAGAAGTATGACCCATACTCGCAAAACACGCAATAATAGAGTTCTAAATGTTTACCCAAAACATATACATGTGACACAAGTCAAGAAAAGTTAGTAGCAAGTTAGTTCATATGGGAGCAAAATTAACCCGGTTCTATGTCGGCCCGACTCATTGAGGACCAAGATGCTTAGCTCCCCATCCAAACCGAAAGGAACAGACCATGCTACATAGGAAAGCTTCCGATGACATGGGAAACAAGGCTATGACCAATATGGGTTCAAACTGCCTATCCAAAACAAAGCCATTGATCGAAAATCATTTGATGCGGGGATCACTCCAAC
Source organism: Telopea speciosissima (assembly GCF_018873765.1). Classification (NCBI taxonomy): domain Eukaryota; kingdom Viridiplantae; phylum Streptophyta; class Magnoliopsida; order Proteales; family Proteaceae; genus Telopea; species Telopea speciosissima. The sequence continues at coordinate 30,111,604 of NC_057918.1, forward strand.
AAAAGCAACTTCTGAAAAGCTTGACTGAGATCATATCCAATGGAAATTTTGACACATACATTTTGACTGTACGCGATCAACATATTGAGGAAAACGACTCAAGGGCATTCTCAAATTTTAAAAGAGAAAAAAAAAAGGTTAAAACCCATCTACTCTTTAGAAACTCAATGACTAGAATCTGGTTGACTGGAAGTCGGTGATCAAATGTCTCTTTGGTCTAAAAATGCTAAGGCCTGAACCACCTACATTTGAAAATCAATTTTGTAAACCAAAAATTAGGAAGACTGATTCTATCTCAAGGACTCTAATTGGCTACCTCTGGATCAAAGAGGAATGTCAGAGATGCAAAGATCCTAATGTCTCAACCATCTATGTAAAACAATGAAATGAAAATCATGTGAATCAAAGGTCTGGTTTGAAAGAGTCCAATGACGCAGCCTAGATTAGGCCAAACTAAATCATCATGGTTGACAACAAGTTGGACCGGATAGAACCAAGCTAAGGCAGTTCCCACATGATAACACAACCGTACCAACACAAGTTAGTTCAATTGAGAGTAGCACCAACTTAATGCCAAAGTTGAGGGAACTATCAACTGCCGAATCAAACAAAGTGGTTCAAACAAGAACATCCGCGTAGATGGCATTATATCGAATCAATCGCCAAACACCGTGTGATGGCGCAAATCGAGTTCATCCTCAACATCCAGGTACAAATGCATGGTTCCCTATCAGCTGAGACACTATTTTTAAATTGGTTGCGTAGGCATCACCCCAATCACAACAACCTTGGAGTGGACATAGGAATCACCCTATGATACCACCCCTATAGTGGAATGAAACACTGGTAGGAAGCGCAACACTCATACCTCAATGATAAGGGGTAGAAACTCAAAACCCCTATTGGTGGGTCACAAATCAAAACGGATAACATTATCTACATCGGTGTTCGAATTTGAACCTCAAACAATTCTTACATTAGTTGTGGCGAACCTAAGTATTGGATCTATGTTCCTACATGATGCATGCACAAAATTGGCTTGGCTTAGGATAGGGTCCCCTTGTCAAGGAGCACCATATTGTACCCATCACAGTTGTGTCCGTGGATACGTCGGCACATCCTTTTTATACCGCTTTGTGGAAACAACTCTATAAATCAATCCAAGTACTATCCCATAGCGTCTTCCAGGGCACACCTAAATGTATGGCCTAAAGGTCGCTAGGTAGTACATCGATTGATATAATCAGTTGTGACTTCAAGCAATACAGGATCAAGGGTTGTGATGCCATCGGGGGAATCCCACAACTGCATGTGGGACCTTACCAATGACACCACGGGGGTAGAAGCAGACCGTGCAGTGCACAATGCAATGATGTGAGTGCGAATGCATGAAAACAAAAATCAACATACAAAGCTACATCAACTAAAATTACAAACAACCTAAGCAAACAATGGTCAATCAGGAGTCTGACATAAATCCCCAGTGAAGTCGCCACTGTAAGAACCATGGATTCTGAAAAATCCAAAATTCCCCCGACAAGGGGTTGGGTTCTCGATGCGAACCGAAATCTCGCCGGTGAAATCTAAGCCAAGGACCCTAATCCCTCCTAAGAGGGTAAACGGGTCAATAGGAAGCCACCACCTAGAAAGGGTCTAGGACCCATAAAATGTTCTCCACTGGGGAACAACTGATGACTCAATGGATAAGGTCAAAGTCTACCAAAGTGATGGGTACATGTCAAGTTACGAACTGGGAAGGTGTTAGGCACCCAGTCTTCCCGGCCCAGAGCCGGTCATCCTTCTTTTGACCACACGTTTGCATAAACTGGCTTACAAACCCTAAGGCTAATTATTCTGACTCTAGGTCATCCTAAACTGGGCACCTAAGACTAGGCATCTATGTGCAGGGGTTACAACCTAAACCAAATTTCTAAGTTATTCTTCCCTAAAGTGATCAAGAGAATCAAATCAACACAACAAATTATACTAATCAAACAATACACTCAACATGCAAGGATATATTAAATACATAGCATGAATCATGGAGCAAAGAGCAAGGACCAAGGAATTTAACTGATCATGTCATGAGGATTCCGCAACATTCATGGGCTAGATGATGGGCTAGCCCAACTCCCGTCCTAAAGATCATACATCTACGTCCCAAGGAAATCCCGCATTCCACTCGGCCCATTGGTGGGCACGCTTCCTCGCACACCCAAACCCGTGATGGATGGTAGGGCCAATATTTGGATGCTCACGATCCAGGCCAAAACTTAAAAGACCACATGAAACCCTATATTCTACCCAAAATAATTTTAAAAACTCATTTGGAATCCCATACCCCGATTTGAATTCAAAAGAGATGGGGAAGTTATTTGTTTATATCCTGAATTATGGGCTAAAAGCAACTCATGGGCCCACACCTTCCCACACGGCCTAAATTGGACTAAAGGTCGAAACCCAAGAGAAATCAAATGGTCCAATCCAAGGACACAATTCCAGCGACACCCATTTAAAACTTCCAATTTATGGGTCCAGGTTCTACAATGGCCCAAAACTAGCCCAAAGGAAAACCATGCTAACACTAGATGGGCGAAAGGGTTGGGTCATTACATCCCCCGGGCCCACCGGGTTAAGCCCAATATATAAAATTGATTGATTTATGGACATTGGGGTCCAAATTGAACCTAAGCCCATAAGTTGGGTTATATTTATTCCAAAAAATCGAGCCCTTTCCTCATCTGTCTATTTATCAAGTGGAAGTCTGAACCGGGACCAGGCCCAATTGAAACACGTGGGCCATTATCCACAAAGCCCACATCTATTCCAAATGGGCCAGTTCGGATCCATAAATACTTTCCTGAATTGATCACAAAAATGGGCCCTAGAAAGTCCATGTTCAAACTAGCTATCTTGGCCAGCATATTTTCAATTTTAGGGAAAAGAAAGAGAAGCCATTGGAACAGCTAACCGAATGGGCCTAGCCTACAGGAAATGGTCATCACAGGTCCAATCCATCAAGGGATGCACAAACACCACGAACTCATGGACAGCATTAACAAGTGAATTAAAGAAATAACCAATATGCCATATACGAAAAAGAAGAAAACAAAAACAAGAAAACACAGTCATGGCTAGAACTAAAGCTGGAACTAATCAAGAGACTAACAAGGGTGGGGACATGGCAACAGATATTAGTCAAGTAAAACAGAACATCATAGACCCGTATTGAAATCTGTGGACCCCACCATCTTGTTAAAACAAATATAAATCATCTAAAACACAAACAGCCACATATCTGATTTTATCCATCAAAATGGGACTAAAAACTTCAAGAGAAGAGTGAGAATTCAAGTGGACAGAAACCAAAATGCATGAACAAAAATTCAGAAACATGACCAGTAGAAGGAGGAGAGAATACAATCCAAAGGTAGGGATCAGACTCAAAATAAAGACATGATAAACAAATACAAGATACAGCAAACACATCATGTAGACAGAATCAAAGTGAGACAAACCATGAAACAGGTGATATGTTTAAGAGGACACTAAACCAAATAAATCAGGAAGAACAAAGCAGGATAATAAATCTAAAATAACAAAATATAATAAAGCAACAGGAATAGACTAAATGAATTAAAAGAGAGTGAAAAGTGTTAGAATTTTAGTTCTAATAAAATTCCATATGGACATAATTAAATCCCTAAACCAGGCTAATTAGGATTTTGGTCTAATAAAGTGGGGTCATTAAGTTATATTAGAAGTCTAATGTGGACTGGCTTAGTGTGGGCCAGATAGATTCCTATTGGGACTGTGATGAGTCAGACCCTATAGGGATTACTATATAAGGAGAGCTAGGTCCCCCCTCGACCCATCACAACTTATTATTCTCAATTGCTATTGAGAAGTACATTATTGAAAGAGAGGGAGATATTCAGTGTTCGTCATCCCTACGCATTCGGTATTCTCATCAGGCCAGTTACTTTGGGAATAGAGGGGAAGCACCTAGATCTTTGTTCTTTATTTTTCGCTGCAATCATCATCACTATGGATGCGAAACAAGGTTGGTGGTTCTATCCCTATTTTCTATTATTTATTTGATTGTGTTCTTGAACGCCCTATGGAGATCTTGGCTTTCGGGATTTTGTCCCTATTCGGATCGATTTATTCTAACATGTGGTATCAGAGACTCCATAGATCCGTTCTTGAACCTATATGGATTCAAAATAATAGAACATAATAAGGGAATTGGAAATTTTTTTATTCGAATCAAGGTTTTTAAGGTTTTTTCCAGTTTTCCAAATATCCGTACGGACACTGGCATTCTGCCGATTTTTTAGCCGGCGAAAACAGAATCTAATCACATGGGGGCGTAGAGCTCGAAAAATCAGAATTTTCGGTGGGTGGATCACCACCGGCGGCTGCCGAACGCGCTCTCACGCGCCGGCGGCAGCCGCGGGTGATCCTCACTCGCCGACAGAAGTTAAGGAAAAAAAAAAAGAAGAGAGATTCTGGGTTTTGCTATCGTGCGCCTGATATTATTTATGGGCAATGCTAATGTGGGCCACCCAGGTCGGGCCGACCCTTTTTCCGACCCGGAGACCCGACCCGTTGACCCGGATTTTGACCCGAGCCCGGTTGGACCATAAATGAACCGGTTTGATGGACTGGGTTTGGTTCAGAACTGAACCGGTTTGACCCTTCGGACCGGTCAAACCAGTACAGTCAACCATTTTGGGCTGAAAACTTTGACCAGACTTTCTGGGGGCTACGAGACTCCGTTTGGGGTCCCCTTTTTTGCGTTGGTTCTGTTTTTCTGTGCTCTACACAATGGTGCCCTCTGTTTTGATCAGATATGCATATTTTAAAATTGTATTCTTTTGATGCATGCCCTATTCTGGAATTTGTCGATTCGTTCCATTGGGAACCGAACTAATTTTCTGACTTGCTGGAATACCTACCTTGATGAACAGAATCGTTGGATTTTGTGTTAGTTTTAAGACATTAAAAATAGATATGCATATTTTAAATATTCTTGGTATTCTTTTGATGCATGCCCTATTCTGGAATTTATTGATTCGTTCCATTGGGAACCAAACTAATTTTCTGACTTATTGGAATACCTACTTTGATGAACAATACTGTTGGCATATTTGTGTTAATTTTGAGACAGTTAAGCCCCTTGTTATAAATTATAAAATAACACAATTTGTTTAAGGATGTAAGTAATTTTGGAATATCCCAAGAGAGGGTTCCATGGGTTCGACAGGATGCAGCCGCCAAAGCGACCTTCCTTGTTGGATTTGTGAAACACCGGTCTCATACAGTTGTGGGTTGTCCTTCAACTCTAATGTGTGGTCATACACCCAAAGGTGGTGGTCATGTATTGGTACTTGAAGGGGTACATATATAGTATGCATATGAATAGGCTGACCCTAGAATTCTGCACACCCAAAGGTGGTGGATTTTGAAAGTTGAGCTGTATTCCCATGACCACTGGTATGTAGGGATTTTTACAATTGCATGTTGGGAATTCGGCCCAAAGGTGTTTTCACAATGATGTGTGTAAAATTCTCATAAGCTTATAAGGTTTCAAGCTATACTTGCATCATGCTGATTATTGTACTGTTCATTGTTTAAATTTTCAGTCACCTTTTCTGTCAATAATAACATGGTCACTATTGAGATTCTTACTGGGTCAAATTTTAAGAAGTGGAAAGAGGACATTGCCATGGAAATGGAAAATGTGCATACGTCCCTTGTTATAGATAAACCAATGGACCTAACAGCTGATAGTACTGAGGATGAAAAATCTGTGCATTCTGCATGGGAAAAGAGTAATCGCTTAGCTGTACTATCTATAAAGAGGTCGATACCGAAACACCTTAAGAGTGGTCTATCTGATAAATGTACTGCCAGAGAATTGTTGGATGCAATTTCCAAGAGATACCAAGTTTCATCGAATGCTGAGATTGGGAGACTTCTGCAAGGGCTATTTAATATGGAATATCATGGTTCTGGGGGTGTTAGGGATTATATTGTTTGGATGGTTGACTATCAAACCAAAATCAAAGCTTTGAATATTGCTCTTCCTGATGCCTTGATTGTTCATCAAGTTCTTAATACCCTACCTTCTGATTTTGACATCATCAAAACCAACTACCTTTCCCAGGATGGTGTTTGGAGTATCGATGACCTTATTTCTAGGGTTGTATCCGAGGAAGAGAAACTACTTGTTATTTCCAAATCCCATGAGAGTGAAAAGTCTAAAAATCATACTCATAAGTCTACCAATAAAGAGTGCGATCGGATTAACAATTTGGGACCTAAGAAAGACTCTTTCAAGAAAGAGAGTGATCGCTACTTCTTTTGCAAGAAGAAGGATCACATAAAGAAGGACTGCAACAAATACAAGACTTGGTTATCAAAACCCAAGCCATCACGTAACGATTCTTTGGTTTTTGTTTGTGAATCCAATCTATCATAAGCCTCATCCAGTTCTTGGAGGCTAGACGGCGGGGCAACTAACTAAGTTGCCTTTACCATACAGGGATTCATAAATCGGAAGAGGCCAAATCAAGATGAATCAAGGCTTGTCATAGGGAACGATGGATATGACTGACAAAGTTCGTGGGAGATATCATTTTCTTACTAGTTTCTAGTTTTAATTTGACTGTAAAGAATACTTTTTTATGTACCATCCTTCAGGCGGAATTTAATTTCGATTTCAGTGTTGGACATTGGTAGTTACCATTTTGAAATAAAGAACAGTATGATAAATTTGTTTCAAATAAAGTTGGTTCCTGCATTACGTCCAATGGATTGTACAGATTGTGTTTATCTCCCAATGATATCTACGCCTTCCATAATGTTGAGAACGTTATTTCCAAAAGACCCTTACCTAAAGAACGGTCTTTCACATTGTGGCATAAGATGTTAGGTCATATTTCTAAGGCAAGAGTGGAAAGGCTGATAAAGTCTGACATCCTACCTACTCTCGAAAGTGATCTAGAAACTTATGTAGACTGATATAAGGGAAAGATGACCAAGATAAAGAAGAAAACTGTAGTCTATAGTTCTAATCTGTTGGAGGTCATTCACACTGACATCAGTGGTCCCTATTCAGCCACATAGTGTAGAAATTTTTTATTTCATCACTTTTAACAGACGACTACTCCCGATATGGCTATTTGTTCTTAATTAAAGAAAAATCTGAATCTCTTGACAAGTTCAAGATTTTTGGGACTGAAGTTGACAAACAGTTGGGGAAAGTTATTAAAATTGTTAAATTCGATCGTGGGGGTGAGTATTATGACAGACATGGCGATGCTAGATAGCTTAAAGGCCTATTTGCCAAATACTAAGAGGACTCTGGGATAGTTGGTCAGTTTACTATGCCAGGAAGTCCTGAGAAAAATGGTATCGCCGAAAGGCATAATCGCATGGTGAGGAGTATGATTAGTAAGACAAATTTTACCTAAGTTCTTATGGGGTGAAGCCTTGAAAACTGCTCTTTATATCCTTAACCGTGTACCTACTAAAGCCGCTCCTCTTACACCTTTTGAGTTATGGACCGGCCGTAAACCCAGTTTAAACCATCTTAGAGTTTGGGGTGCCCTGCAGAAGTAAAATTATATTATCAGACTTTGAACAAGTTGGATCATTCGAAGGGATATAAATTTTATAACCCCTGCGGAGACACTAGAATTATGGACTTATAGGCAGCGAAGTTTCTGGAATTTGATATGGCCAAAAGGAATGATTGTTCTCAGACTGTTCGAGATAGTGACATGGTTGGTACATCGGTACATGTTCTTCTACCTATTCAGACGGATATGGGGCATACCACGCCATTAGTTACACCTGCTGGAGTTCAGGAGCCTGATATTGATAACGATCCTTGACATTCATGTAGCACCTGATGAGATTCCTCTCAATCAGGATGCGATTGAGGATCCTATCATTGATGCAGTTCCAGCTGAGATTTCTCAGATTCAGGGTGAGGCAGTGGTAGCACCATCACGGAAATCCATCAAGGGGAGAAATTCAGAAATACCATCTATCTATGAGGTCTATCTGAGAGAACATGACTACGACATTGGTTGTGTGGTTGATCCAGTTACTTATTCAGGCGTTGTTTCTAGTTCTCAGTTAGATTTGTGGTTAGATGTAATGAGAGATGAGGTGGAATCGATGAAACATAATGATGTTTGGGAGCTTGTTGAATTAAACCTGAGGGTCTTACTGTGGATGGTTCAGACCATCTTGCGTGGACTCAAGAAGTCTATTTACGGTCTCAAACAAGCTTCCAGGCAGTGGTATTTGAAGTTTGACAGTGTCGTAACTTCATTCGATTTTGTGGAAAACAAAGCGGATCAGTGTACATATCACAAGGTCAGTGGGAGCAAATTCTATTTTCTCATATTTTATATGGATGACATCCTGCTTGTTAGCGGTGACCTAGGGATGTTGCATAAATGAAAGCAACTATTATCTAGGGAATTTGACATGAAGGACCTTGGTGAGGTTTCTTTTGTCCTTGGCATTGAGATCCATAGGGATCGTTCTCGTCGTTTACTAAATTTTTCTCAGAGGGCTTATGTTGATCGTATTCAGGAGAGGTTCAGTATGCTGGATTGCAAACCTGGGAATGTTCCTGTTCTCAAACTGAGCTCGACACAGTGCCTGAAAAATGAAGCTGAGAAGGATGACATAATGAGGTGCCTTATACTAGCGCACTAGGTAGTATCATGTATGCTCAGGTCTGTACCAGACCGGATATTACTTTTGTGATGGGTATTCTTGGCAGATATCAGTCAGATTCTGGTCTTAGCCACTGGGTTGCTGCCAAGAAAGTATTATGGTACTTGTAGGGGACAAAAGATTATATGTAACATAAAGACACATTCCGGAACTCAAGCTAGTGGGTCATACAGATTCCGACCTTGCTAGCTGTGAGAATGATAGGAGATCCACATCTGGTTATGTTTTTTTAATGGCAGAAAGGGTAGTATTATGGAACAGTACAAAACAAACATTGGTAACCACATTGACTATACAGGTAAAGTTTGTAGCATGCCATGGGGTTGCTACTCAGGTTATTTGACTCAGGAATCTCATAAAGTAGTTGACCATTTTAGATTCTGTGGATAGATCCATCCAGACATATAGTAATGACAGTTTTGCTGTGTTGTTTATAAACAACAATAAAGAACTTAGAGGGTCTAAGGACATGAAGGTCAAGTATTTGACTATAAAGGAGACAGTAAAGAAAGGTGACATTGCAATGGAGCATATTGGTACAGATGATATGGTTATAGATCCCCTAACCTAAGGTCTTCACCCTTGTGTTTTGAAAGACATGTCATAAGCATGGGTTTAAAAGCATCATGGGATGCGGTTGGTTAGTGGGAGTTGTTTTGCTCCATTATAAAATAAAATTTATTTTCATCTGTAATTTTTACCTTATGGTAAACTTTGATTTATATATATATCAGGTGTCATTGCATGCAGTTTCTTTTAAACACATGAGTGTTTTATTTATTGACATGATGTATATATTTTTGATTTTAAAGTCTTAAGGAATGTGTTGACCTTAAGCAAGGCTGGGGCATTAAGTTGTTAGCCTAAAGTTATGTCTTGTAACACATAAAGTATAATTCGAGTTATTTCTGATGAGACATACAGATTCGTTAGAATCACAAAGTTTATTTCTCTAGTGAGCCTGTGCCACTTAAAGAAGAGAAATTTTGGACTGATAAATGGATAATACATAAGGAATCACTACGTGAGTATTATCTCGTTGCCACACTACCACATTGCATCCATGTTAGTAGAGTTGAGGGCTCTCGTGACCATGGAAGGCTCTATGTCGCTTGATCATAGATGTAGTTACCGTCATGATTCGGTGTCTAAAACTCTATGGGATAGGATTGACTTTCTAATATGACCTCTAGACCAATTTATTTTAAAAATTGTGCACATAAAGTTTTCTTAAAGAGTTGTTAGCCTATGATTTGTTTTGGTCAAAACTGTTTTTAAATCCTTTTAAAAATAAGGAATTTAATGTAAGTCCAAGTGGGAGAATGCTAGAATTTTAGTTCTAATAAAATTTCATATGGACATAATTAAATCCCTAAACCAGGTTAATTAGGGTTTTGGTCTAATAAAGTGGGGTCATTAAGTTATATTAGAAGTCTAATGTGGACTGGCTTAGTGTGGGCCAGATAGATTCCTATTGGGACTATGATGAGTCAGACCCTATAGGGATTACTATATAAGGAGAGCTAGGTCCCCCCTCTACCCATCACAACTTATTATTCTCAATTGCTATTGAGGAATGCAATTTTGAAAGAGAGGGAGATATTCAGTGTTCGTCGTCCCTGCGCATTCGGTATTCTCATCAGGCCAGTTACTTTGGGAATAGAGGGGAAGCACCTAGATCTTTGTTCTTTATTTTTCGCTGCAATCATCATCACTATGGATGCGAAACAAGGTTGGTGGTTCTATCCCTATTTTCTATTATTTATTTGATTGTGTTCTTGAACACCCGATGGAAATCCTGGCTTTTGAGATTTTGTCCCTATTCGGATCGATTTATTCTAACAAAGAGGACTACCTGTACACCAGAACCAGTAGTAGAAGTGAAGCCACCGGACCGATCTTGGGTAGAGCAGAGATGGGTCGAACGCAAGGGGGTGGGGGATTATTACAGACCAGGGAATAGTGGGGGGTGAGGATCAATTACAGACCACTTAAAGAGAAACAAACATTATAACAAATGAAAATAAGGAAAATAAAAAAAAGGGAAAACAACTTGAATCGGCTCCCTGGACGCTTCAACCAAGGATCACAGAGCTTTACTGTTGTTGCACTTTGCCATCACCATCGGTTCTACAGACCTGAAAATGGGTTCTAAGGGAAGGAATGGGGGGTTTTGGTTGAGATTTCTAGAAATAGGTTTCAATGGAAGAAGAAGTGGAATCGGTTGTGATGGGTGGAGATTTGATCAATGGGATAAAATAGAAATGGGAATCGATGGGAAATGGTACAAAAAGAAAATGAAAGTCGAAGAAGGAGAAGTGGAGAAGAAGACGAAGGAGGTGTGGAGAAGAAGCTTCTTCCTCGGCTCAGGGGAGTTCCGCAAGCTCTGTCTCAGCCATTGCTCTCCTTTCCTCTCTGTTTTTCACTCTCAGTCTTCTCCGGTTTTCCTCCTTCCTTCACCCTCTAAACTCCTTTGCTCTCTCTGCCTTTCTCTTTTCTCCCTCACTCTCTCCCTGTCTTTTTTTCCTTTCCTCATTTTGCTCCTTTTCTGGAAAAATTCTCTCCTCTCTTCTATCCTCATAGAGAATGACGGCTCCCTTTTTTTAATCATTTTTTCCTTTTTTATCCATCTCACCCTCCCCTCTTTTAGGGTTTTAAAATATTTAATTTATTTTTCCAATTCTGCCCCCCTCACCTTTAGATAGGGTTTGTTAGATTTTTATAGTTTCTCTTTTTAACCCTCCCCCCTTTTAGGGTTTTAAAAGTTTAATTCATTTTTCCAATTCTACCTTCACCTTTATTTTTACTTTTTCTATTTTATCCTCTTAAAAAGCTTTTCTATTTTACCCTCTTACTTTTAAGGTTTGACCATTTAACCCCATTTCCCTTTTTATTTTTCTCTTTTACCCTTTTTCAAACCAAGATTGACATGTCTCTTTTTTATTTTCCCACTTTGCCCTTCTCCCTCTTTTATTTCTTTTTTTTTCTTTTATTCCCCTTAGATGCCATGTGTCACCCTCTTATGGACTTGGCACCAATGGACTTTTCCATGGGCCAAGTCTACACATTCTCTCTTTTATTTTTGCGTGTCTGAGACAAAGTTCGTTGGCATTCCATGTGTCATCATCGCCAGGGAGGGTGACCAAAATTCAATGTCTACAATGAGATGTTGAGGGTCATGACCTTCGAATATATACCTATTTTGGCATATGTTCATTTTCGGTTTAAACCAGACCGGTTGGGTCATTTGGGGTTATTTGGGGGCATTTCTATACTTTTTTGGGTTTTATATTTTGTAAAAAGTGTCCTTATCTCTTGTTAGACGTGTGGATGCGATGTTGAGGGTCGTGACCTTCGACTCGATGCCTATTTCGGCATATGTTCATTTTCGATTTAAACTAGACCGGGTGGGTCATTTGGGGTTATTTGGGGGCATTTTTGTACTTTTTTGGGTTTTATATTTTCTAAAAAGTGTCCTTATGTCTTATAAGAAGTGTGGATGCGATGTTGAGGGTCGTGACCTTCGGTTCGATACCTATTTCGGCATATGTTCATTTCCAATTTAAACCAGACCGGGTGGGTCGTTTGGGGTTATTTGGGGGCATTTTTATACTTTTTTGGGTTTTGTATTTTGTAAAAAGTGTCCTTATCTTCAATTAGACGTCTGGATGCGATGTTGAGGGTCGTGACCTTCAAATCGATATCTATTTCGACATATGTTCATTTTCGGTCTAAACCAGATTGGGTGGGTCGTTTGGGGTTATTTGGGGACATTTTTGTACTTTTTAGGGTTTGATATTTTCTAAAAAGTGTCCTTAACTCCTATTAGACGTGTGGACGTGATGTTGAGGGTCGTGACCTTCGAATCGATACCTATTTCGACATATGTTCATTTTTTGTATAAATTTGACTGGGTGGGTCGTTTGGGGTTATTTGGGGACATTTCTGTAGTTTTTGGGGATTGGTATTTTCTAAAAAGTGTCCTTACCTCTTATTAGAGGTGTGGATGCGATGTTAAGGGTCATGACCTTCCACTCGATATCTATTTTGACACATGTTCATTTTCGGTATAAACAAGACCAGGTGGGTCATTTGGGGGCATTTCAAAACTTTTTTGGGTTTGGAATTCTCTAAAAAGTGTACTTATCTCTTATTAGACGTGTTGATGCGATGTTCAGGGTCGTGACCTTCGAATCGATACCTTTTTTGACATATGTTCATTTTCGATTTAAACGAGACCGGGTGAGTCATTGGGGGTTATTTGGGGGCATTTCTGTACTTTTTTGGGTTTGATATTTTCTAAAAAGTGTCCTTATCTCTTATTAGACGTGTGGATGCGATGTTGAGGGTCATGACCTTCGAATCAATACCCATTTAGACATATGTTCATTTTCGGTTTAAACCAGATCGGGTGGGTCGTTTGGGGTTATTTGGGGACATTTATGCACTTTTTAGGGTTTGGTATTTTCTAAAAAGTGTCCTTATCTTTTATTAGACGTGTGGATGCGATGTTGAGGGTCGTGACCCTCGAATCGATACCTATTTTGGCATATGTTCCTTTTCGGTTTAAACTAGAACGGGTGGGTCGTTGGGGGTAATTTGGATGTATTTCTGTACTTTTTTGGGTTTGGAATTCTCTAAAACGTGTCCTTATCTCTTATTTGACGTGTGGATGCGATGTTGAGCGTCGTGACCTTCGAATCGTACCTATTTCGACATATGTTCATTTTTTGTTTAAACCAGACCGGGTAGGTCGTTTAGGGTTATGTAGGGGCATTTCTGTACTTTTTTAGGTTCGGGATTTTCTAAAAATTGTCCTTATCTCTTATTAGACGTGTGGATGCGATGTTGAGCGTCGTGACCTTCGGATCGATACCTATTCCCACAAATGTTCATTTTTGGTTTAAACCAGACCGGGTGGGTCGTTTGGGGTTATTTGGGGGTATTTCAGTACTTTTTTGGGTTTTGTATTTTCTAAAAAGTGTCCTTATCTCTTATTAGACGTGTGGATGCAATGTTGAGGGTCGTGACCTTCGAATCAATACCTATTTCGACATATGTTCATTTTCGGTTTGAACTAGACCAGGTGGTCGTTTTGGGTTATTTGGGGGCATTTATGTACTTTTTTGTGTTTTGGATTCTCTAAAAGGTGTCCTTATCTCTTATTTGACGTGTCGAAACGATGTTGCGGTCGTGACCTTCGAATCGATATCTATTTCGACACATGTCCTATTTCGGTTTAATCCAGACCGGGTGAGTCGTTTAGGGTTATTTAGGGGCATTTCTGTACTTTTTTGGGTTTCATATTTTCTATAAGTGTACTTATCTCTTATTAGACGTGTGGATTCGATGTTGAGGGTCGTGACCTTCGAATCGATACCTATTTTGGGATATGTTCATTTTCGGTTTAAACCAGACCGGGTGAGTCGTTCGGGGTTATTTGGGGGGCATTTCTGTACTTTTTTGGGTTTTGTATTTTCTAAAAAGTATCCTTATCTCTTATTAGCCGTGTGGATGCAATGTTGAGGGTCGTGACCTTCGAATCGATACCTATTTCAACATATGTTCATTTTTAGTTTAAACCAGACCGGGTGTGTCATTTGGGGTTAATAGGGGGCATTTCTGTACTTTTTTGGGTTTTGTATTTTGTAAAAAAGGGTCCTTATATCTTATTACACGTGAGGATTCGATGTTGAGAGGGTCGTGACCTTCAAATCGATACCTATTTCGACATATGTTCATTTTCGATTTAAACCCGACCGAGTGGGTCATTTGGGGACATTTCTATACTTTTTAGGGTTTGGTATTTTATAAAAAGTGTCCTAATCTCTTATTAGACGTGTGGATGCGATGTTGAGGGTCGTGACCTTTGAATCGATACCTATTTTGGCATATGTTCCTTTTCAGTTTAAACCAGAACGGGTGGGTCATTGGGGTTATTTGGGGGCATTTCTGTACTTTTTTGGGTATGGGGTTCTCTAAAAAGTGTCCTTATCTCTAATTAGACATGTGGATGTGATGTTGAGCGTCGTGACCTTCAAATCGATACCTATTTTGACATGTTCATTTTCGGTTTAAACCAGACCGGGTGGGTCGTTCGGGGTTATGTGGGGGCATTTCTTTACTTTTATGGGCTTGGGATTTTCTAAAAAGTGTCCTTATCTCTTATTAGATGTGTTGATGCGATGTTGAGCATCGTGACCTTCGAATCGATACCTTTTTCCATAAATGTGCGTTTTCAGTTTAAACCAGATCGAGTGAGTCGTTTGGGGTTATTTGGGGGCATTTCTGTACTTTTTTGGGTTTTGTATTTTGTAAAAAGTGTCCTTATGTCTTATTAGACGTGTTGATGCGATGTTGAGGGTCGTGACCTTCGAATCGATACCTATTTTGACATATGTTCATTTTCGATTTAAACCAGACAGGGTGGGTCGTTTGGAATTATTTGGGGAAATTTCTGAATTCTTTTGGGCATGGGATTTTCTAAAAATTGTCCTTATCCCTTATTAGATGTTTGGATGCGATTTTGAGGGTCGTGACCTTCGAATAGATACCTATTTTGACATATGTTCATTTTCGGTTTAAACCAGACTGGGTGGGTCGTTTGGGGTTATTTGGGGGCATTTCTGTACATTTTTGGGATTTGTATTGTGTAAAAAGTATCCTTATCTCTTATTAGACGTGTGGATGCGATGTTGAGGGTTGTGACCTTCGAATCGATACCTATTTGGACATATGTTCATTTTCGGTATAAACTGTTGGACAAGTGTGTGTCCATGAAACCCGGTTCAGTCCGGTTCAGCCCGGTTCACCTTTGTATTGAACATTTATACATTTTAGTTTAATATTGTCACATGCGATATAAACTTTTGAGCATTATGTGTCCGTAAGTTATACTTAAAATGGTAGTCACGACTAGGGTTTGGGCTGGGCACCCTAATCATATGGTCGTCGCATTGGGTATGCCTAGACATGTGATGTCAGGGTACGAATGCAAGTGCTCACATGTTTGATGTGTGCATTGGCGAAGAATCTACTTTGTCAATTCCCTCATGTATTCTGCCGGATGCAGGAAGGGATAGATATGTGTCATCGACACCGTGCACTGAGGGAACCCTGTCCTGCAAAGTGTGATCGCATTCTTTGGTTCATCAATGACTGAGACTCAAGCGAGTCAAAGTCGATGTTCTAGGAATGCGTGAACACTTTGTGAGTGAAGGAGTTATCCAACACGGTCACCACTGCCCGATTGGGGAACACCAAGATAGAGACTGTCTGTGCATGGTCGGATCAGAATCTGGATCCAGTACCGTTTTGGAAATGGTTTTGCAAAATTTATTTTACATAAAATGATACATTATTTATAGTTATTTCAAATAAAGTGTTTTATCGAGTTTTGCAGGACCCGATCGGATGCACAGACGCTCTTATATGGACATGTACTATGGATTGGGGTTTGGCAGTACATGTGTACATGCCCTAGATTCCATAATGATGGTGTTGATTAGTGGGGGGGGTTGTATATGATAAATTGTTATCATATAGGGAGTTATTTGGAATTTGCTAATTTAATTGGCTCTTTATTTAATTAATGGATTTGGTGCTAATTGTAATTATCCATTAATAATTAAATAAAGAATCTAATTAATACTTTCCCTATTAGATTCTGCTTCTTCACCTGTGTAGCACTTTGAGTTTAAACAGAACTGCCAGACTGAGAGAGAGAGAGACAGACTCTCACTAGGGCTCTATTAAATCTATCTAGGATTTAATTAAACCCTATTATTATAAATAGGGGACCATAAAACATAGAAGAGAGAAGCTCTCCACATTTTTGGAGCAGACACTCTCTCTCCTACATTTTTGGTTTCTCTCTCTCCCTCTTGTGATCTCTCTTCTTCTTCTTGCTACGCTCACTTGTGTTTGAGAGTTAGGGTTTGTGAAACCCTAGATCTGTGCTGAGGAGTTTGAGGGCATCTGGGATTGGCATGTAGAACCTTGGTAGCACCATTGGAGGTTTAGATCTGTTTGCTTGGAGCGCTCATTGGAGGAAGAACCACTGTCTATTGGAGGAGCAACACTTGAGGCTCACCAGGTTAGCAGTTCTTTATTAATTCCTTCTGTTCATTGATTATTAATATTTATGGGATGCGAAAGAAACTCGATTCGATTAATTTCCGCTGCGCATTCGAGTATGGGATGGATCCCTCTTGCCATGTGATGGACTAGAGACGAATTTCTCCGTCCCTATTGTGATAATTAATTTTATGGAATGCAATAGGGAAGGAGAAACCCTAATAGGGATGCACCAGGGTTCCCATGGGCGACCATGGGAAACCCTAAAATTAACATGGGGCACCCATGGGACACCATGGGCTAACCCAGGGCGTGCAAAACCCTAAAGATAAATATCTTGGTCTCCCTAGGGAACCATGGTTTGATCCCTGGACCGTTGTTTGGCCAACATAAACCAGACTAGGTGGGTCGTTTGGGGTTATTTGGGGACATTTCTATACTTTTTGGGGTTTGGTATTTTCTAAAAAGTGTCCTTATCTCTTATTTGACATGTGGATACGATGTTGAGGGTCATGACCTTCGAATCGATATCTATTTCGACACATGTTCATTTTTGGTACAAACCAGACCAAGTGGGTCGTTTGGGGTTATTTGGGGGCATTTCTATACTTTTTTGGGTCTTAGATTCTCTAAAAAGTGACCTTATGTCTTATTAGACGTGTTGATGCGATGTTCAGGGTCGTGACCTACGAATCGATACCTATTTCTGTTAAATCCGTGCCGAAAACCTGGTTTAAAACCCGGTCTGACCATCGGTCTGGTTTAAATCTTTTATGTAGAACCGGGAGCAGAGTACGCTCGTGAACTATGGGCCATGATACTCAAGCCATCCCATAAGATTGTTGACCGTGACTCGGGAGAAGTCGTCGAGAATAGGTACATCGACAGAGATAGGGGAAAGTTTGTCTTCGAGGGTGCATTCCTAGAATTTCCTTTTTTAGAGGATCCGCCCGGCCCTCGCCCGGTGTACCCGTTCCCACTTACAGATGATTGGGAGTAAGTTAATATCTTAATAACTCATGAGTATAAATACTAGAATGGGCTTAGGACCTTATGTTCCTTCTAATCATATTATGGGCCTAGTAGTATAATGGGCCCAATAACTTAAAATGGACGTAAAGACCTAAGACAACCAAGCATGACTTAAGACTAAAGTGAGGTAAATAGGGGTCAATCTACTATTCACCTCACAATAGAAAACCTAAATCGTGGGGAGGAAAGGAGAGAAGGAAAGAAAGAATAAGAAGAAAAAGAAGAAGAAGAAGAAGGAAGAAGAAGAAAAAGAAGAAAAAGAAGAAGAAGAAGAAGGAAGAAGAAGAAAAAGAAAGAAGAAGAAGAAAGGAGAGAGGTGGAACCCAAGCTTGCTCTCCTACATTGGTGAGCATTCCCTCTCTCTCTCTCTCTCTCTCTCTCTCTCTCACTTCCTAATTTATAGACCTAGGGTTTGAAATTATGAGCTATCAATGCTTCACCTACCTTATTAGAAGAGCCATTAATGGCAAATCCTTGATGCTTAACTATGAAGCACCTAACCCTACCTTAAACCCATTCACCCTTCTCTATTTATGAACCCTAAGTTGGGGATTCACCTCCATTTTTGGGTTTCACCAACCCTCATGGAAGACCATAGATGTGTGGTTTGAGGGGTGTTAAATAACATTGATTGAAGACACTTCCAAACCCCAATACCCAAACCTATGAGTTCCCTTTCCATGTGTATTTTAATGGAGGAAAACCCAATCAATCGATCATTGGGTTTACAAACCCATGTTGGGGGTGTGCTATGGCACCTTGATTGAGTTGTTTTTGTGGCCAAAGAGACCTCTAAAAACCCCTAAGAATACCCCATTTTACCCCAAGGTAAAACCATTCTCAGAATGGCATGAATAGCAAAACTGGCACATGAAAGTACCTGTCCCTGAGAAACTAGATCTGTCGGTGGGAAGTCCGAGAGGGACAGGCACATGTAAGTGTCAGTCCCTCATAAACTAGATCTGCCAGTCCCTGAGAGGGACAGACACATGGACAGGCACATGTAAGTGCCAGTCCCTGAGAACCTATCTGCCGGTGGGAAGTCCGAGAGGGACAGGCACATGATATAGCCTTGCTATATGTGCCGGTCCCCTATTTCAGCCTTGTTTGATAACTTATGGGGCCCAACTCTTCTAGCCCTAAGACACTAATCTCTCCCCACAATGTACACCCTCTTTAGGTTGACTGACCCGGCTCGGGGGCGTATTAGTATGTGGGATAGTGTACATGGCATCGAACGCCGATTTAAAGAACTCCGTACTGACGATTGACTGAGAATCAAGGTGAGTGAGTTAAGCAAAACGTCTTAATTTATGGAATGTTTGTGTGTCGTGTCTTGTGAATGCCATTCATGCATGTGTGCTATAATATATAATTATCGGTAAGATATAGGACGATATAAATGTTTAGATGTTGATAGGACTTTACATTCTTGTCTTGCGATATTATTTATTTTATTGCACTATGGTGCGAATGGTATTGGATTTAGTTATGGGACTCGGGTGCCGGTTGGTGCTGGACCTGGGGATTCCATAATATGGACTCACTCATGGCATGTAGATCTAGGGCTTCGGAAGCGGGATCCAAGTGTCGGTGGGTACTGGGCTTGAGATTGTCGTACTTGAAATTTCATTAGAGTTGTCCATTGCATTAGGTGAAAACGGGATGGTGACCGACCGACTGCCTTCGGTATTCACATCTCGTACTTGTATACGTACGTATGGGCTAGAGGGGCGAGAGGATAGCCGGTCGACCATATTTTGGTATCTATGGACTCGGCCTCTGGCCTATGCACATGCGTACCTCACTCATACAATAGGTGAATGTTGGCTAGGATAAATGTTTACCCAGTACTATGACCCTTACCGATAGGGGGTTAGGTGTCGGTCAAATCCGTGGGTTTCGACCGTTATTCGGGTATACCTCCCGAGAAGTTTGGGCACCGACCATATTTTGGGCCGAATGCCAAGACGGGATTTGACTTGGGGGTTTCTGTATATCTCTTGGTGGAGACCGATACTACGAGGCTTCCAGCGCAACTCGGGTTTGTCATCGCCAATATACCATCCATTTATGATACCGATGTCGGGGATGCTACCTAAGGTGTTGCTATAGTACTATACCTGACTTAGTTGTGTGTTAGGTGGATAACAATAAAACTATACATCATCATTCATTCATGTAGCATGATTGTAAATTGTATGTGATGTACGGTCTACCTTGGTGGTATGGGACACCTTGGTGTTCGTCCATCATATATGGTTTGTAGTCAACCCCATTCATTATTATTATTGTGTATGCTTGTGTGGCTTAGCCACTCATTGGGCTCAGTTAGGGCTCACTCCTCGAGGAAACATATTTTTAGTTGATGCAGGTACATTCGAGCAGAGTGGCACGGAGTACGAGACTCCTGAGGTTGGTTACGTTGATTGGTGGGCTCCGGAGATCGTGGAGCACGGATCGGAGTGCTGCTGTGATGTGTGTTCCTTGGCGGGACAGTGACTTATGGCCGGTGGCCATCTTTTGATGCACTTGATTAGGTGTCTTTCTCTCTCTTTTTCCTAATTTAAAATGACTACTTTACCCCTCAAAAGGAGGAAGAGAGAGATAGACACATAGGGTGGTAGCATACCTAGCCTTTTTCCTTAAAATATATACACTAGAGAAAGATTTCACCAGTTCATAAGTATCATATAACAGAGAAAATAACTCTCACAACCATCTTTCACAACTTTCTTGCATTAGCCATATTACAATTTCTTGAGAGTCCATCCAAACCTCTATCTTTGCCCATCCATGCTTCTTTGTGTTAATGTTACAGAATTGAATTTGTATGCACTGTTCCACCTGTACACACACTATTCCATCTACTACATTTATATTTCTTATATGTACTAATGACTTATATATAGGTCCTCTCTTGTACAATGTTAAGACACACTGAAATACAGAAATTTACAGTTCATAACATGGTATCAGAGCTCTAAGTTCTCCACCATAGTCGTCTTTCTCTATCCCATTCTTAGAAGCCTTAAGCTCTATCTTCTCTGGTTCTGGTCGTATCCTATCGTTTTCTCTGATTTTGCGATCCCCACATACCAGCACAAGATCTATCTTTTCTAAGTTTAGCTTCAAACCTGCTTTGCTCACCTTCTGTAGTGTACGCATCTCGCCATTACAAGCATCAAGCATCTACGACTCCGTTTCTCTGAAGGCGCAACACCACTGCTTATTTGTCAAAGGCTTAAGTTGCGACTAGTCCCAATTCCGCTGCACCAAGCTCTAAGTCCCGCCGCTGCCAGCCCTTCCCTGCCTGCGCTTCCACCTCCTATCTGATCCTTGTTCGTGCACCCAACCTTCATCGTCCTCTCCCTTCTCTACTAAACCGAAACCCATCCCACCATCATTTATTTTCCACCCACCTTTGTCATCTTTCCCATTTTACTTCAAACCCTCCCTGATACATTCCATACTTTATTCCAACCATTACTCACATCTGACATCATTCCCTATATTTTCAATCATCACTCTCTTATAATTCAAACAATCTTATTTTATTCCATCCATTCGTCCTCTTCTCAATTAATATCTTACTCATCCATCCACATTTGTCAAACCTAACCCCACCCACCACCTAGCTCCTACACGATTACTCATCACCCCCACACTCCAAGTCTTACCATCTAGCCACCCTAGTTCCAATGGCTACTACCGATGTCACTCAACCCATCCGCCTCATTTTGGAAGGGACCGTTAACTATGTTCCTTGGGCTCAAGCTATAACTAGCTTTCTTAAAGGGCGTACTCTTTGGCGTTATATCACCGGAGACAAGGTTGTTCCAACAAAGCAATCCACTAAACATACAGATGCATTTGAGAAATGTTTGGACAAATGGGATAGCAATAATCACAAGATTATCTCTTGGATCACCAATACCTCTGTCAATTGGTGTTCTTCTTGGCAAGTATACCACAACGAAGGAAGTTTGGGAATTTCTGGCCCACCGGTATATTCCTTTGGATCTCTCTTGTCAATATCAACTGCTGCTTAAACTTCATGGTTTGAAACTCAAGAAAGGTCAGTCCATTTCTGATTTCCACTTTGCTATGTCAGCACTCTGGGATCAACTTGCACTTATTGGACCTCACCTCAAGTGTTCTACTGATATTGTGATTTATCGCACTCACCATGAGTCCACTTGCTTGATTCAATTTCTCATGGCACTTAATGAGGGTTTTGAGAATACATGAGCCTCTTTTCTTTCTTGACAACCTTTGCCTACAGTTGATCAAGCTCTTTCTGAACTTATTGCTGTTGAGACTCGCATGGCTCTCTCTGATCCTGGCCCGACTGATGTTGTTCTCCTGGTCTCCATTCGTCCACTACCTATTGATTCCTCTCGTTTGGAATGTCATTACTGTAAATGTTTGGGACATCACATTTTTGAATGTCGTTCTCGCCAGCAGAAGAATGCAACGTCTACATATTTCTACTGCCACCGTACTGGACATGTTAAATCTTTTTGTCCTGCTCTCAAAGGCACCACTCGGCCTTCTAATAGACCTTATCGTACCGCCGCTACTGTTACACCTGAAGCTGAATCTTCTTCTTCACCACCTGCTAGCTACTCTACCGTAGACGTTCAGGCAATGCTCAACCAAGTCCTCTCTCAGTCTGATACAACCTCCTCTGTCATTGCTCTCTCTATCACGTCAGATAAATCCTCTTGGTTTGATTTTGGGATTTACAACCATATGACTCCTAACTCCTCCAGATTTTGTTCCAAATCTTGTTCTCTTGCTTTACCCACAATTCACACTACCAATGGGTCCTCTCTGCACATTAGTCACACTGGACAAGTTTCCACACCCCATTTATCTATTTTTTATGTCTATCTTGTACCTCATTTATCTCTTAATTTACTCTCTGTCCGTCAATTATGTGATCTTGGTTATGAGCTCTTATTTTCTCGTTCTGGTTGTGTTGTGTAGGATCCACGGACAGGTCAAACCATGGGGACAGGTCGTAAATTTGGTCGTTTATTTGAACTATCCACCCTTCACCTTCCCAAGAAACTTATTGCTTCCGCCCAATCATCCCTTTCCTTGTGGCATTCTAGACTAGGCCATGCATCAGTTTCTCGTCTACGGTCTTTGGCATCCAATGGGAAGTTAGGTTCTATTTTGATGGATGATTTTGATTGTCATGACTGTACTCTTGCAAAAGAATATGCTCTACCTTTTAATAAAAGTACTTTGGTTTCATCTTCTCCATTTGATTTAATTCATTCTGATGTTTGGGGCCCTGCTTCTACTCCTACTAAAGGCAGATCAAGGTATTTTGTCATTTTCATTGATGATTACTCTCATTTTACATGGATTTATCTATTTCAATTTCGCTTTGAGCTTTTGTCCATCTATACAAAATTTGCCCATGTGACTTTCACCCAATTTTCGAAACATATTAAAGTTTTTCACTCTAACTCGGCTGGGGAATACACTTCAAAATCATTCTATTCATTTCTTCAACAAAATGGTACTCCTAGTCATCTTTCATGCCCAAATACACTTCATTAAAAATGGTGTCGCTGAACATAAACACCGTCACATCTTAGACACTATTTGTGTTTTTCATTTCTCTGTCAAACTACCATCATCCTTCTGGGGGGAAGCCGCTCTCACTGCTGTAGTCACTATCAACCGCACTCCATCTCTGGTAACTCACCACATTTCTCCTTATGAGCGCTTACATGACATCCCTCCTGATTATTCAGTTCTCCGTGTTTTTGGGTTTACTGTTTCGTTCTTCTGCTTGACAAAGAATGCAATAAACTCTCTCCTTGATCTGCCCAATGTTGTTTTCTCGGTTACAGCATCGAACATAAGGGCTACCAGTGCTATGATTCAATTGCCCATTGTCTCCGCTTATCTCATCATGTTGTCTTTCGAGAAAACACACTCTTCTCTAACATTTCTTCGCTTACCTCTGATCCTTCCATGCTTTCTGGCTTCTTACCTGACCTTATTCCCGATCTTTTTCCTCCTTCGCCCCCATCTAACTCCGCTCCTCCAAATCCTTCAACTTCTAACCTTCCTATCAGCTTTCCACCTGCTTCCGACTCCCTCCTTGACATTCCACTTCCCACTCCATCAGTAACACCATTATCAACTACTGCTGTCCTGTCCAATGGTAGACCTCTCTGTGGATTCCTTTGTTGGCCCCTCTCGTCGATATCGTGTCCGGGTAAGAGAACAGTCTATTCGTCTTCAAGATTTTCATTGTTATTTGTTTGCACTTGTTTCTTTACATGAACCAACCTCCTTTCGTGAGGCCCCCATTGATCCTCTTTGGTAGAAAGCAATGACAGAGGAGCTTGATGCTCTCCACAAGGCTCATACGTGGGATCTGGTTGATCTTCCTCCTGATAAAACTATAGTAGGCTGTAAATGAGTGTACAAGGTAAAGACACGGTTTGATGGTTCAATTGAGCAATACAAGGCGTGTTTGGTTGCCAAAGGATCAGAATCTGGTCTTGACTATGAAGAGACATTTACTCCTGTTGCTCGATTGACCTCCATACGTACCTTGATCGCTGTGGCAACTGTTCACAAATGGTCTCTCCTTTAGATGGAAGTTAAAAATGCTTTCTTGAATGGTGATCTCCAAGAAGATGTTTTCATGAAACCATCTCCACTATATTCTCATCCACCTCACAAGGTGTGTCATTTACGTCGTGCCATATATGGGCTCAAACAGTCTCCCCGTGCATGGTTTACTAAGTTCACCTCTACTATCTCTAAGTTTGGTTTTTCACCGAGCCCGTATGACAATGCCCTTTTTGTTCGCTGGACTACCTCTGGAACTGTACTTTTACTTCTTTATGTGGATGATATGCTCATTACAGGGGATGACATCACAGGAATACAATCTTTAAAAGTCTTCCTCAATCAACATTTTGAGATGAAAGATCTTGGATCTTTACGATACTTTCTTGGTCTTGAAGTTTCTTCTACTACTGGTGGTTATTTTTTATCTCAAGCAAAGTATGCTTCCATCTTACTGTCTCGTGCAAGGCTGACTGATAACAAAACTGCTGACACGCCTATAGAACTTAATATCAAGTTATGTGCCACTGATGGTGAACCTCTATCTGATGCTACCCTCTATCGATAGCTTGCCGGTAGTCTTGCCTATTTGACCATCACTCACCCTAATATTGCCTATGCTATCCACATTGTTAGTCAGTTTATTTTTGCTCCACGCTCCACTTATTTTGCTGCAGTTCTTCACATTCTCCGGTACCTCAAGGGCACTCTAGTTCGTGGTTTAGTATATTCTTCAAGCTCTTCTCTTGATTTGAGAGCCTACTCTGATGCTGACTGGGCCGGAGATGTTACTAACCGTCGTTCCACCATAGGTTATTGTTTCTTTCTTGGCAATTCTCTTATCTCTTGGCGTAGTAAGAAACAAAGAGTTATTGCTCGTTCTAGTACTGAAGCCGAGTACTATGCTCTTGCTGATGCCACTTTTGAAATTATCTGGCTTGATGCTTACTACAAGATATGGATGTCTCCCTCCCTACTCCAACTCATCTCTACTGCGACAATAAGAGTGTTGCTCAAATTGCCCACAATGATGTCTTTCATGAGCGTGCCAAGCTCATTGAGATCGATTGTCATTTTGTTCGACATCATTATTCCATGGCACACTCGCTCTTCCCTTTGTTCCCTCTGCACACCAACTTGCAGATCTGTTTACCGAAACACATCCTTCCGAGCGTTTTCATTTCTTGGTATCCAAACTCAAGTTGGGTTTCTCCGATCCACCTTGAGTTTGAGGGGGGTGTTAATGTTACAGAATTGAATTTGTATGCACTGTTCCACCTGTACACACACTATTCCATCTACCACATTTATATTTCTTATATGTACTTATGACCTATATATAGGCCCTCTCTTGTATAATGCAAAGACACAGTGAAATACAGAGATTTACTGTTCATAACACTTTGCTTCTTGCAACCCTTGAAGTAACCCATGTATCTCCGACTCTTGTGGCCTCCCTACACTATCAGAGTAAAGCGTGATGATTCAAGTTAAGAAGCTGGTTTGACACCGCAAAGAAAACATATAATACAGATTAGACAGAAATTGCAAATAAAGAAATGACAAAAGGTAGAAGTTACTTGATTAGTAGATTGTACGTAGAGTCCCTTTACCATTGAGGTCATAACAGCATCCTCACAATTTCTCATGTAATAGTCATATGGGATTCATCTCTGTAGTCATTTCGCAGACCAAAGCCTTCATCCTCTCGGTCATGGCAACAGGATCCTTAGATTTTGACAATAGCTCCACTGAAAATCAGTGAAAGACATCCAGTTCCATAGCATATGCACCTGAACCTTCTAACCCCTTTCACTCTCACCTCCTTCACCACCCCTCACTGGACAAGGAGTGCTTGTTATCACTAGATGAAACTGGTAAAATGTGAAGGGGTTACTTATCAAACCACCAAGGAGTAGCATCCAGTACAATGTCACGCTCCATAGAACTCTTGAAATCAAATGTAAATGAGCCACTGTCAATAAGGAAAACAGATTTAGTATCCAGGGGAGTTCAGGTTGAATTAAAAAAAAAGAAAAGAAATTTAAGTTAAGTAGATATTAAGATAGAAAATGTACTATGAAATAGGTCAGTCTGCTTGGCATGCATCGAATATTACATTGTTGGAGAAGGATGACCATGTAAACATTAAAACGAAATGTATAATATAGTATCAGTATTAATAATACGTAGTTAGATTAATGTATACTTAGGAGGTAGATTTAAAGGTAAAGTGGCCAAATATAAAAAATGTGTCATTAAGGGGTAACTTGTATTTTAAAAACTAAGAGAAAGAGAAGTGAAAGTTTGAATTATTAAAGGAACTAGAAACAAATTTGTTCTATCTGAATATTTGAGCAAATATAAATTAAATTTCGGAAACTAAAGAAAAATTTTCCTAATCTGTTCTCGGCCACTTTAACCATGTAAGGGTTTGTTTCTCGAGAATGGATCATCTGCACGTACCAACAGGTGAACATACATCTTAGAGCCAATCACATTTTAATTTTGTTTCCATAAAAACCCCTCCTCCCCTTGTAAATGGCGAAAATAGGAGGGTGAAAATAGGACAGGTGGTTGGCTCTCACATGTACGTTCACCTGTTGGTACGTGCAGAGGAACCGAACTCTTGTTTCTCTCTCTCTCTTGATATTAATTAAGAAACTTCATCCAATATATATAATCAATTGAATGCGCTGGTCTTAGCGTTCTTAAATACCCTTTTGATACATTTCCCAAAAAAATCCTTTTATTACATGACATATTTTACATAGGACAGAGTTTTCTTCCACCCATTGAGGACGGTTCACCCACCATTGTAGGGTTCACAAACCCTTCCTAGGATTTTGGTATGTTCCAAAATACCCTCCCGATACCCTTTCCTGCTCTCTCCCGCCCCTCGGTGAAATGAGATCCCATTCACCGTTGTGGAGGAAAACTCGATCCTTTTACATAATACTTATTTGTAGTGTTTTATTATAGAGGAGTGAAGAGCACCAACAAAGGAGCAGGTATTTGAATCTCCCCTTTTCTCCCTCTTAATTTGATCTCTTTAAGAAGGTCTGTTCTCCACCCAAAAAAAAAAGATAGGTCTTCTGCATATGAGCCCCATAGTTTCTTATCTAATGTTGAATCTTATGAGTTATGGTTGTTGGTGATTTATCCCCATTTTGATAGGTGGAAATATTGTGTTGGCCAATGAGAATTATTGTACCCAGTGAATTGAAGGATAGTTACAAACTTGTCTTGTAATGTCTCTATGCAGCTTATTGGTTGCCATGGACCTTTGGCAAGACACCAACCTGGGAGAGCATTTTGGAATGCGACTGCTTGAAATATTATCTTTGATTCAAATTACTGGGATATCTATTCAAAAGCCTTTCGGTTCAATTTTTATTCTTTTAATTAGTTGGTATCTGTTGCACTTGTACTCTTGGGAGAACATTTTTTAATGCCACTGCTTGAAATATTATCTTTGATTCAAAATACTGGAACATCTATTCAAAAGCCTTTCGGTTTAATATTTGTTCTTTTAATTAGTTGGTATCTATTTGCACTTGTACTCTTTTTCAGGGAGTCTTCTGAAATATCGTTTTTCTTAGGTCAGGGTTGGATGGTGAAACAGAAGCCAGGGTCTCAGGGGGGCCTGGGCTAAGCTATGATGATTCAGGGTTGCGTTGGGGTTGTAAAAAGCCCGACCCAACCCAACCTGTTGCAGCCCTAGTTTAGTTTTATACTTCAAAATTGTATTTTTCATATATCCTAAGCCTTTTCATATGTTTCTTAACCATTTCCATACATATCTAGCAAATCTTGCATCTCTTTGATACGATGAAGCTTTTGTTCTACCATTCAGTTTGCATCTTTCTGATATAATACATCTCTTAAAATCACCATTCTGAGATGATACCCAATACTGATACTTTAAACCTTGCAACAAACACCTTAAAAATTGCCCCGCAAACTAAATGATAGAACAAAAACTTCGATGCCAAAAACAAGATTCCTGGAGCAACTCCTCTAATTTTAGTTTGTAAAGAAGAAAAAATAGGGGACCGTAGAAGCATTAGGTGCAGGAGAAAAAAATAGATTGATGGCATTACACAGGAAACTGGTTCTAGTACAAATGAAGATACAAGGACAAAGCAGAAAATACCATGTCATTTAGCGTGTTTATTACACAAATGCAGCAGTCTGTCAACTTTTCCTTGATCCAGATGATCCTCCCTTGCGAAATCACTTGCTGCAGCAGTCCACCGATTCAAAATTCCCACCAGATGGTTAAGCTGTAGTGACTTGAGGAAACCAAGGACATCACGAGTCATGATGACTTCTAACAAGGAAACAAAGAACTTCCAGACAATTTTTCAACTTAAAAACATATCTTACTTGCCTAATCAAATTATGTCACAAGAAAGAGGATCTACCACAATATATATATATATATTTTTTTTGGGGGGGGGGGGGTGTTGAGAGAATCCATCATTTGATGAACAGCACCACAAAAATCTGGGGCCGTTAACGAAATAACCCAGGGATGCTAAACAAATGTAGTAGTACCGACTACTCCCATAGGAAAAGTGATTAGAAAGGACTAAAGTCCATAAATTGGATGGTCACGACCATCTTTAGGAACAGAAATTATGCTAAGTCCCAAGTCCCAACACCTCTATGTACATTGTTACGGTCATTCTGAAAGTTGAATTAATATATTTCTTGGAAGATTGAAATTCTTCCAATTTTGATGGGATTATTATTGGTATTTTCTACTTTACTACAACTGAAAGAGAAAGGATACAGCAGTCCTGAGAGTAGATTTCCTGCCAGAAGTGCTTGAGCTCTTAAAATCTTCACTGGAATCTTCTACCTGGTGATCAAAGAGGTCTTCTTCAATAAAATCAGAATTCTTTACAAGAATCGCAACATAATTGTGCAGATTTGATGGGCTCATATCATCTTCTTTAACTTCAGCCAATAACCTTGCCAGCACACTCCAGAGTGCACTCCGTGTTTCCAAATCATCCGAAACAAGGGGAAAGTTTTCAAGAAGACCCTGTAAGAAAGGCAGGTCTGGATGGACCAAATGCATTATTCCTATGTGGCAAGGATAAAATAACTGGCCAAAGATTTTTCAACCTAGTACATTTACCTTGAGACATAGCCAAAGCTAGACCTGGTGCATCAGACAGTATATTTGAAATCAGGACCACAGAACTAACACAAGAGCTGGCTACCTGCAGAAAATAAATGTTCTGTGAAACATACTCATAGGTTAATGCTTCACTATATTGCTTTGAGCTCATTGCCAATTTGAAGGCAGTGTCAAATTGCATGCAATCCTTTATAAATTTATAATCCAGGAGATTTTATTCTGCACTACATGCCCTAGGCATCTCAAATTGTTGCCATGGGAGTATAACATTAAGCAGTTCTTCTAACATCCTAAGTTCAAATTCCGAGTTTTCTTCATAGCTTATACAATAAAAAGATAAATGTCAGTACGACATACTATTTGGCATAAGGTGATAAGGAATACCTCAACTTTGTCAGGAAGTTTGACCAGGCCATAAACTAGTCTGAGAAGTTCATTGTTTGAAGAGATTGATTGTGAATAATCATCATTAACAGAAAGAGCCTCAATTGCACGCAGGATCAAATCAAGAACAGGGAACCTAAAATAGAAAACAGAGACAAAAACTCAATGACAAAAGTTGTCTACCAATCATTCGTGTGGATTCTTGTGTAAGTGACACATGATCAGTAAACAATATCTGAACAGAACCTGCATAAAAAACATTGAAAAAGTAAAATGAAAAATGTAGTAAGAACCTCTATGAAACCATTGAATCACCTAAAACATATTTTTTGCCATCTGATAGAATGATTTACATTTTATCAAGTTCGGCTGAAGTTGAATTCATAATTGCAGTTAAATTTTCATAGCTAGGCCAAGAATCCAGACATTTCATTCTTTGCAAGATCACTGAAACAAATGTGGAGGAAGGAATATATTTGATCACAAATGGTTCAATAACTTTGAGATGGCCGAATCCACCTACTACTCAAAATTATTTGATTCTTCAGATGCAATCCAATTTGAAACAAGATGGAAACTCTACAATCTATACAATGCCTCTATGGAGTAAAACTTCATGCCACTCTTGATTTAGCAAACTAATCCTTAGTGCCGCCCACTGATAAGAGTTCAGAGGAGAGCCGGCAAGAGCCAACTTTAGGAACGTAAACCGAAAAGACAAAAAGAAACAGAGAACCCACAACACAAGGGCGAGAGAAACGTTTGGGAAAAAAGCCCACACCCATTACACTCTTGAGGAATTACAGTTTCAACATGTCAACCTGCCAAGAAACAAGAAAACGTTGGCAGCAGCAAACAGCTGAGAAGTACAGGAGGCTGTCAACAGGTGGGGGAGCGAAGTTTCATCAAAGGTGATCTGATCCATATCCAAGAAGTTTATTGATCCAATTTGATCTGATAATCTGATGGATCATCAGATATTCAATAAGCTGGGGTTGGGATTAATTTTAAACCAAATTGAGCCTGAGCCAGGCCTCGCTCATTTTGGTTCAAAGTTGAGCCCGAATTCAGTACAACCTGCACCCCTAGTAATGTATGTAAACTGTAAAGTTACTACATACCTGTATTTACGATTTTAATTGGGTCAGATCATAAACAGGTAGGACCAAGGCATTACTGAATTTTATTCGATTACTGATCAGATCACTCCTAATCAGATTGAATCTGATCCCAAATGGTCAGCATCAGACGAGATCCCTATCGGAACAGATCCAGATCAAAATCCAATCCATTGACAGCCCAACTGGCATTAGTCTGGCCGATATACCGCAGTCTAGGGTGACTAGATGGTGTATACACTAGGGGCCAAATCCTATCATGTAGTGTCTCGCTGTGGTCCTGGGATCTTGTTGTTTAACTATATGTTTGTGCAGCTTCATCCTCAATTAAAATCATATCTTATAACCAAAAACTTTACGCCTTTATTTCTGTATAATTTATGCTCTATGCAAGTTTACTATTGCTCCGCACAAGGGGCCTCTTGGGAGTAAAGCCAAGCCTTATGTCACACATGGCGAGCACATCCTACCCAGTGCACGAGGCTCCCACTACTGCAGGGTCTAAGGAGGGGCATATGTACGCAGCCTTACCCCTGCATCCGGAGTGGAACCACTACAGATGATATTTTTTCAGAAGTATGAATATCAAACCTGCCTAGTTTCTCCAACCTTCACAAGAGAAACAGTATAAACAGTTTCAACAGTAAATGGCAGACAAGAAGGTTATGAATCTCTTGCGATAAGCTTTTGTAACTTTCTAAGGACTAGAACAATAAGAATTAGGAAGTCTGCAAGAGGAAGAGTATAGAGATGTTAAATTTACCTCTCAGGCATTCTTTCCCCGATCAAAATGTCCATCTCAGTTGTTAACAGATTAACCAGAAGACTAGGCAAACCCAAGTTCATCAAAAATGGAAGAAGAATTTGAGCCACTTTTTGACCTTCCAACATGGACAACAATAACTCCACACTCTGTTCCAGTTGAAAGGCTAATATTAGCATAAGAATAACAATGAGAAGAAATTTACTATTTAAGAACATTTATAAAACTATTATTGAGACAACAGATAACAGGTTAGTGGGTTAATGGTTTTGTGGTGATGTATTATGAATGGAGAATGCAGTCCATCATTTCAGTAGTTGTTAGGCACATCTGTATTCTGTTATCTCTCCTTCACCCCTGCCTGCTCATTACACCACTTCACCCCTGCCCATACAACCCCGCTGCAAGCCTTGAACCCAGCCGCACCCCTGAACATAAATCGACCAAACCACCGCCACACCCCTGCACATCCATCGCCAAACAACCGCCGTTCTTCTCCACAAAACCCCTCCAATCCCTTCTTGGAACCCATCTCTCACTGCACACCACTGCTGGAACACGCAACCCCTTTTCTCCATGCTACCCTGCGATTGCCTTCTTGACCTTGAGCTTCTCGGCCTTCTCATCTTTCTTGCACTTACGGGTTTGGCATTGCAAGCTCTTGGCAGTAAATTTAAGCTCCATGATCAGGTTCATCTACTTCTCCGTGTTTACGATAACAACAGATCACGACCTCTCTCTCTTGATCCCAGTCCCCACCTCCAATTGCAAGGTTTTTCCTTTTCTAGTTGCGATCTTGTGAATATTGGCGGAGATGGAGAGAAGAAGGAGATGGCGGAAGGGAGAGAACAGAAAGATGAGAGAATCTTGAATGTCAGGGCTTCCTTTCATTTTTGTTTTTAAACAAGAAAAACAGATTTAAATCTGTTTTTCCCCCCCATGAACATAAGTATTTTTTTACCGGGTTTGTTTTTATTTATTTATTTTTAAATAGATAAACGAACCAGTTTCCCAAACACAAATCTGTTGTTTTTAACCCCCCCCCCCCAAAAAAAAAAAGAAAAGAAAACGTTGCCAGACAGACACATACTGGAAGAAATGTAGTTTTGTTGATGCTCATTTCTCATATGTCTTGTGGACAGAGAGAAAAGTGACTCAATGAACCACTCATCTCTTCACTTCTCTTTCACTAGGAAAATCTAGCACCACTTCCTACCAGTGTTTCAGAGGACATGGGTCTTTCTTAAGGATGTTAAGGAGCTGATATGGCATTGACACTTTGCCCACCTTGCACGAAGGACAAATTTCTGTCGAGGTGCATTCTTATTGCAACAAACTATGGTGCTTATTGGAAAAACACAAACGGGAATAGTCCAGGATCGATTCTCAAACATTCAGATGGTCAGAAATAAGATCAGTATCAGGGGATGATTTATTTGGCATCACCCCACTGAATAGTGAAAGGCATATCCACAGTAGACTTTGATAGTAGCCTGTTGGGAAATCGAGGCCCACCAGGAATCAATGGCACATTCATACTATGGGACATTTTCAGTTAATGGAGCGCATTCAAGCCCTATTGGGCAAGAAGACTCTAATAGGGCAGAGTTTCTCCCATTTAAAGTAGGATTGGAGTGTTTAGCTCACTAGACGTCTCAACCATGTACTCACAGAGGGAGATTTGGCTAATGTTAATGGTTAATGAGTAATGTCAATGAAAGCCCAGGTCCAGTAATGACTAATGAGATGGAAGATGTCTTAGCAACAAGAATACAATGGCCTCCAAATCTGTATTGGCAACAGCTTTGTCATGAGGTTGTGTACATGTTTTTGTTGTGCTTCTTGCTTTGTTGTGGTCTGAGAGATGGTTCCACTCTTGGAGGATTGTACCATTACATCTTTGATTTTCTCCATAAAATCTTTAACTTCCCCCCAGCCCCCACCCCCTAAAAAAAGGCCATTGTATCGCACCCAACCAAGTATAATTAGGGAATTTTAGTAATGTTTAAAGGAGTTACTGTATCAACATGCAACAAAAGACATAGTAATGCAAATAATGTAGTCATAACCTTTTCCAGTAGCTGAGTATTTAACGTATTTTCTGTAATCCATAGTATACGGCCAAGAACAGGTTCAGGTTGCAATGTTTCAGTCCAAGTAGCAGATCCACTACGTTGTAGACCCCAAGTCAACAACCTGTGTCATAATACTCAATTAAAAAGAGCTGTTTAATTTGAACAAGGAAATACATGATATTGTCAACAAGTTTGAAGAACACTACTTAACAGCTGTACATAAGCTTAAATGAGAAATATAACATGACTAAACATAAAATAGAAAAAACGTCTAACATTAGTAGGCTGTGGTATATGTCGGGATTAGGTCATAATGAAGGCTAATGATCATGCATATGAAGAAAGAGGAGGAAAAACAAAAATAGAGGCTGCCCCTGTTCTGCATATAGTACATTATACCAAATGACCGATAGGACGCATCTTACAATCCACAAGACATCTATCTATAATAGAGCTACAACATAAATTATAAGGCATAATGTTGCTATATCAATATATCATAGGGAACAGCATGTTGTCAAACTCTAAGTTCAACACCATAAAGACTTATGTTCCTTTTTGCTTCTTTTTTTTTTTTTTTTTTGAAATAATATTCTATTAGTAACGCAAGAGGGAACAAGACTAGTGCACAAAGAAGTCAATGGTCTTTAAATATGATTCCAGGAGATTACCACTGCCAGTACGCATTGCTGGCTGTGAGTATTGTGCTTCTTCCAATTTCATCACAAAGTTTGGGCATGTATATTTTCTAATGATATGGAAGTCAAAGCCCTCGTACAAACTACAAACCACCCATCTTGATTGGTGAGGCTAATCAGACTAAATAGTTAGTTTTGCAATTCTCCACTATATAGAAACCAATAGCTGGCAAAAACATCATGCACTAGTCATATGTCATGAGATCTAGAGATTTTTTAAGAACGAAGGCAAAGAGTTTTAGATTATATATCAGAACTCATACATGGTATGATGATTAGGGTATAATGCACCAAAGCCACAATCATGGCAGTGAAAGTGGGAAGGTAGTGCGAACTCAAAAATCCAAATATAAGGCTTATACCAAATAAATATCTTCGATGGGAAAGAACAATCACTACAGGGTTCCAACATCAAGAAGCTGACGCAGATATCACATCGTGAGTCCTTTTACTTCTTATTACCGGAAAGTTTCAGAAAGGCATGGAATGTCATCTATAAACAACTGATCAAAAACTATCTCAAGCAATCCTTTTGTAGAGACTATATGTGCTTGTGGAACTTCATGACAAGCCAAATTCGCGAGGATTCCAAGGCTAATCTCCTGCAAAAGAAATGCATAAGTGTTACAGTTTTCAAAAGTTCCAAAAGACATAGTAGACACTGCTACTTACAGGGAGTGGCTAAAAGATATAGTTATATGACTTACCTTAACCCTAGCAGATTCAGAAACAGTAAGAGTTGCCAAAAGTACTTCAAGGATAAGATTTTCCACCTGCACCCAACTAGTGATAGTCAGAGAAAATACTAAAGTTCATACTGTGATAAAAATTCGTACTCAAAAGCTCCCCCCCACCCAAAATATCAAGTCGTTCTATCCATCTGATATGTAAATCACAAGCACAAAAACAAAAATGACCAGGAAGGGAGAGTTATGAGTAGGTAAATGGAAAGAAACAAGGTTTGGGTACCATAAACTCTGCATGTGTCCTACTTGCAGAGAGGTCCCACAAAATGCAGCCGTACTCTTCCCAGGTCGCATTTCCTGCTGTTGCACTGGGATATTCAGAACCATGAAAGGAATCCTCTCTTTCAATTAGACCGTGATGACCATCCAGGGTGTCCATGACCTCAACTTCATTGTCTGTGACATTTGCGGCCCCAGCTCGAGGGAGGTCGGCTGCACATTCTTCCAAACTAGCGGTTTCCGATACAATGGAACCACTGTGATCATTTACTACATTAGAGCAAGTGTTATCCCTCACAACGTTGGGAAGAAGTTTTCGTATCAAAGAGATTATATAGCCAGGATCAACTGTCGTTGAGATGTCAAATAACTGCAAAATAGAATCACAAAATTACAATCCGAACTTCTATGGACTTAAATTATGATGAATGCCTATCATCAAAATGTAAGGTCATAAATAGAACAGGCAAAGTGATTTCCCAAGTAATATACAAAGTTATCATCAAAGCATACTAAAGTGGCGTAGTTCTTGTTGGTTGCGTTCAAGAAAGGATGATTAGAAGCGCTGCTACATTGGATAACAAGAAGAACTACAACAGAAAATAATGAAAAATCAGGGGATAAATGATAAAGTCTGATTACAATAAGATGAGGTAGCGACTGCCGCCAATAGATTCAGAGAGACTGCAAAGTGGAAATGTGTCTACTGAGTTCATGACCTCATGGAGTAGCTGATCTGAGCTGATATGGGAGAATATTGCGGCATAAATGAGTGGCAAGAAATGAGATGTGAGATAGGGTTTTCTCTGAAAACAAGAGGAAGTGGGTTTCAGGGCAAGCAGAGGAGCCTTTGAATAGCTTTTCTTTGGGTGATTAGAACCTTTGAATTGCTGTTTCTTAGTACCTCGGAAGAAGGGGCGGAAGGATTATAGGGTAGTGCCTCCTCCGCGTCGTCTTCTTCTTCTTCCTCTCCTTTTTCGTCTATTGGTCGTTCGGGCACCATCGGCTCTGGTTTTTCCTCTTTCTTTCTTCTGCTTCTTCAAGACCGGCTCCGCAATTTGAGTTAAAACCGCCCAATATGAATGAGAAAATTAATTTTTTTAAAAAAAACAGTACGAACCGAGAAACACCGACGATAATTGCTTCTTGTCGGTCCGGTCGAAGTTTGGAGTCTGGTCCGATGAAATAAATGTTAAAAGGAAATTCTGCTTGTCACTTGCTCTACTTCTTTCCTACACTACCGGTGATCTTCTTTTTTTCACGAAAAGAAAAATGGTGCTCTTCTTTTCTTTATTTCTTTTTGGTAAAGGTCTTCTTTAAAATATAAATAGTAAGGACCGAATTTCCCTCTATCCAAGGTGCATGGGATCCCATTCATCAAGGGGTGGGAGAGTGTGGGAATGAAAATCGGGAGGGTATTTTGAAACATACTAAAACCCTAGGAGGGGTTTGTAAATCCCAGCATGGTGGGTGAACTGTCCTCTAAGGGTAGAGGAAAACTTTGTCCTAAATGGGCCCTAAGTAGTAATATAAAAATTATTGACTTCGTTTCTTGTTTGAACTTTGAAGAGTTGTTTCCCCGATGAACTTCTTTTCTTGTTTGAACTTTGAACTTTGAAGAGTTGTTTCTTCGATCTTATCCTATTATGATTTGTGTTTCATTGATGTTTTCAGGGCAGACCTTGGTGCAATGCTAAGGTTACTCTATTGTGACCTAGTGATTGTGAATTTGGGTTTGGAAACATTTTTCCCTGAAAGGGGGGGGGGTTATAAAGTTGCTTACATTATATTTTTCTCAAGACCTTACAATGGCGGAAGCCTCGTGCACTGAATATGCCTTTTTTTTCCGAAGATGTTTTTCTTTTTCTTTTCTAATCATTTTGCTATTATTTCTTTGTAACCTCGTAATATTCAAGACCCTGGGCAAAATAATTAGTGTAAGATATGGATGCCCTCTAGCTACACTAACCGGTTCAAGAGTTCTACTTTGGATTGCTAGAAATGATCCAAGTTCATCGGAGGCCGATTTCACGTTGCTAGATATCCGAGTGACACATTAATTATTTTGATAATTTTGTCCCACAAAAATAAGTAGCTCAAGGAGTCGAATTCTCTTTATTGGCATTAAATAATGCCTAGTGCTCACGACTACCATACAAATTTTTATTTTTTATTTTTTTTCTTGGCAAGACTAGAGAATTTTTAATCTGTTCTAATATTTATCACATGGTTGATTGGATGGAGCTGAAATTTTGTAGAATAGACCCTAGATACTGGTCACATTTCAATTTTCTGTTAGAACAGGCGGAATGTAAAATTTCTAAAAGGGAGAATGTTCACTATGCCGCAGAGCAGGCTGCGCCCACGCACATGGGCCTACCACTCAGGGGGCAGGATGGTCATTGCACCCACCCCCATGTGCCTGGATGCAGCCTGCGCTGCGGCACAGAGAACATCGCCCCATTTAAATAATATAGTTTGGTTTCTTTAGAATGCCCAGCTCCAATCGGTTCAAAGAGCCTTGAAAATTTCTAAATACATAAATTTAGAATAGAGGAATACAGTAGAGGAAAAAAAATTTACATGGAGATGATGCACCTGGATCAAGGAGACTTTCTAATTTTTACAGATAACAGAGGAATACAGTAGAGGGAAAAATTTAACTGTTTATACATAAATTTCTGGTTTGCAATCAACAAAATTTCATGTTACAGAAGGCATTCACCTAGGGCACTTGACGAGCTTGCTAACTTCGGATGAATTTTTCAAAAGTCCAGAGAATGTTTTCAATTAAGCACCCAGCCATCCTATACAAATCAATACCCTAATATAAAAAGTAGAATCAAAATACCATCTTTCAATCTTTCCCACCACTCGGGTGCTGGATTCTGTATGTGTCACCTGCGATAAAATAGGATTTCCATAAAATTATTTGATTAAAGGGATTTCTCATTAACACCCCTCATGGTGTCAAATAATTTTGTAATCTTATTTTTTTGCCCTTTTAGTGTATGATGATACACAATTTTTTTAACGAGGATAATAGTGTCATTTCATATTTGTACTTGGAAAATGTGCATGATAATGACACTTTTGATAATGATGTCACTTTCAAATTATTTTGAAAACCCTTTTATACCCCTATCTTAAATAACTTCTGGAAATAAGACAAGGGGCATTTAAAAGAAGGTGTCAAGTTCTAAATACACCAATAGAGGTGTCATTCAGATCCTCCTTTGATTAAAACAGGATTCTGTGAACAAACATAAACTGCAAGTAAGATTTAGAAAGCATACCTTTGTCAAATAGGTCTGCCAACCTTTGAAGAACCTCAAACATTACAATATTTTCCTTGCCCTAAGGTAAGAATACAGAAGATAGAACGCAGCGACAGCACCAACAATAATGCCAGCAGTTGTAAGCCAAAATGCATACTGCAGCAATCAAAGGATGAACAGAGTTACGATGAACAACAAAATGGTGATCTCACTCTTGCAGATCTGACCAATTGCTTAGCACTGCTTAGCCATGTGCTTAAGCATGCAGTCAGCATTTTGAGGGCAAAAAAAAGTAGACAATGGAGTAAAGAATAAGGAGAGTGTACCACATGCTCTTCAAGATAGGACTTCAAATTCATCCCAAAAATACCTTCAACCAGAGAAACAAGAGTTGTTAAAAGACACAATTGTACTAGTGATCTCATTTTTTATGTCTGCATTTACAATTGACAACTGTATGGATTGAAATCCCATAATACTGATATAGTTCCATTACAAATAAGACAACAACTGAGACCTTTGAGGCCAAGTTCAATACAACATGTTGCTTTCAAGTTCATCATGCCTTTCAGAAGCTTAGAAAATGCAGAACATCATAATGGATACTAAAGTCATAACAGAACTATGGAATGGAAGACATTGCTGAGACTAAACTAGTTAGTAAGGAAAATAGGTACGAGATATGATCTCAAATACCAACCCAAATAGAAGGAATAAAGATTAAGTTGAGTTCAACACCATTGGTTCTCTAAGTAACACCATTCTCCCAAGTAGCCTCCAAGCATTAAATCTCTGACCTATGAACTTAACTTTAACAGGAACTCTGATGGGAGACCAGAATGGCATACCGAAATGATGCATCTATTACAGTAATACATGCATAAAGCAAAAGGAAAGCAGACGAAATTTGTATAAATTCACATAAATAAGAAACATCACAACCTGTATAAGCAGACAGCATTCAAATTTCAATGACAGGAAAAGTTTTACCTGCTACAAGAGCACCAACTGCCACACAAAATGTCCCAACTTGGAGAAGCAGTTCAAGTCTGCTAACCTCAAGTCTCCGTGAGCTGAAAGCAAGAAAAACA
Source organism: Telopea speciosissima (assembly GCF_018873765.1). NCBI lineage: Eukaryota > Viridiplantae > Streptophyta > Magnoliopsida > Proteales > Proteaceae > Telopea > Telopea speciosissima. Next base: position 30,151,605 of record NC_057918.1, read on the forward strand.
GATCATAAAGAAAAAGGTTCACAGCCACAGCAATCTGACGTCAAAAACTCTTTAAAACCATTTTTTTAATTATTATTATTAGGAAAAATTACATTTCCCTCCCCTGTATTATAGCCTAACTACACATTCCTCCCCTGGATTTTCCCTAATTACATTCAGACCCCCTCTGGCTGACGGTGTTAACCTGGTGTTAGTTATAGTTTGGAAAAGACCATTTTACCCTTAACCCTTTCCCTGCATCATCTTCCTCCATTCACCCTCCTCAACCCTTTCCCTGCAACTCCGCCCCTCCCTGCTGTATGTGCCACCCATCTCTCCACCCCCACCCTACTATCGGTGCAACCAATCTCCCCACCCCACTAGGAGCTTGATTTGAATTGGGCAAGTATGGTCTCGAAGCAGAAAGAGACAAATTGAAGAGGGACCGTAACCTACTCATACTGGAAATTGTGAAGCTAAGGCAGCAGCAACAGTCCTCGAGGGATCAAATCGTTACAATCGAGGAACGACTGCAAGGTACAGAGAGGATGCAACAACATATGATGGCTTTCCTGTGTAGGGCTCTCAAGAACCCAGCTTTTGTGCAACAGCTTATTCAGCTAAACGAGCAGGGCAGAGAGCTTAGAAGTGATGGCATTGGGAGAAAACAAAGACTACCTCCCAGCCGGAGCACCAAAAACTTACAGGATGAGACTGCATCGGCGATTGCAGCAGCAGAAGCCATAGGTTCTCCCCAGTTTGCGAGTTTCATCAGTCAAGCCCAGGAAGAAGTGCCCACCGTTGAATCGGATATCGAGACTTTGTTCTCTGCAGCCATTGAAAATGGGTCGAGCAGAGCAATTAAGGGCAAGAAGGTTAATGTCAACCCCAGTTATAGCGATCCGGATTTGGGCACTGGTGCTACTGATTTAGCGTGGGAGGAGTTGCTGAACGAGGATCTGATTGCAGGAGAAGGAGAAGAAGAAATAGATTTAGAGAATAATCCATCCGAAATTTATGTGGAAGTTGAAGAATTGGTTGTCCAACCAACCAATTGGGGTGGAAATGTGGAGGATTTAGTGGAGCAAATGGGATATCTGGTGTCAAAGAAAACCTCAAACGAGGATGGATTTGATGGGTTGCAGATTACAGGTTCCTAGTCTTGATGTCAGCATCTCCATCTTCGTCTGTGCTTCCCATTTCTGTGGGGTACATTAATTGGAACTTTAATGTGTCCTTGTTGCTGTTGTGTAGCTCTTAGAAATCCATATATGTATCCTTGTTTGTATTATATGAATCTGCCTTGTGTGTGAACAGATCTAATACAAGACTTCCTATACAGCAGCAAGCAGGGGAAGGGGTTGAAGATGAAGGAGGAATCAAGAGAGATGGGTTTCTTTCTTTCTGTATAACTGTCAAAAGGTCTTTTTTTTTTTTTGCAATTTTCTTCTACGTAGCTGCACCGTTTTGCTTGGTTAATGAATGATATTGCTGATTCTCTGGTGTTTGTGTTGTTCTGTAGAATTTCTATACAGCTTCAACTAATGTCTCAGAACCACGGTGTGCTCTACCGTTTTAGGTAGAATGGAGCATGAGTGTGTGGGCGTCGGCAGCACGGTGGGGCCGGAGTTGCAGGAGGAGGAAGAAGAACAAGAAGGGTAAAAGGGTCATCTTACAAGGACCCAGGGTTAGTTTGGGGATTACAAAAAATATTATTATGCCACATCACCACTTAACAGACAGACATAACAGCAGGGGTGTAATAGCAATTTTGCAAACTAGAGGGGGTCAGAGTGTAATTGGGTAAAATGCAGGAGAGGAAGGTGTAATTAGCCCATAGTACAGGGGAGGGGTACGAAATTTTCCCTTATTATTATTTGTGTGGCTAACAACACCATTCATTACTTTGTTAGGAAAATAACTGGCACATTATGTGTTTATGTTACTTAAGCTCCAGGGAGCAAGTTTTACATTTCCTGTGCATGATATTAGAGCCCAAGGCCTCCATACAAATACTTATCAGAATCAGTTTCCAAGTGACATACCAAGATTATCCATGCATTGCTAAGGTCAATCTACAAACCTAATCATGGTGTTCTCAAGGGGAAAATAAGTTCGGCGACCAATGAAGAAATAAAAGAAAGATATTATCCAAACCTTAAGTTGACAGCGATAGAATCTTCCATTTCCTTTGCAGAATCAAGGAGTCTTTCTGCTTGACCATGACAAGATTCGCATCTGCAGATTAATAAAATAATAATGATATATGATTTAGCTAAATCAACATCCATTTGTGCATCATTCTATCCATTTTAAACATACTAGACAAGATTTCGTATGTTCCAGGAAAACAACAGAAGCTTCTTTACACTGTAGAGCTTCAAAAATCCATAAATTCTGAAACAAATTTTCTGTAATATGGATCCTTCTTACAAGAAATTTAAATTATCAAGTTGGTTGGAAACTTTGTTGAACTACCTAACATGCATGCTAGGAATATTTGAACTGAGTGTGATTGCTATTCGAGTTGAGAAATGCTCCATGATTCTTATTATTTTTTTTAACTATCATGGGAAGTAACTATTCCCATTGTAACCCAACAATAATTAGGGTCCAGGTAATGAAATTAGAACGTTCCATAAAAGGAAAAATCAACGGCTAACCAACCACTGAAGCTACTAAAAGTTCCAACCAAAAAATAACTAAAAGGGAGGTACTACAGTACATATGTGTGGACCTCAGCTCTCAAGCAAGCTCTCACTTGGGCACCGCATCATTAAGAATATGTCAATAAGCCCACTGGCCTGAAATTTAAGGACCCTTTCCAGACACTGAAAGAGCAGTCTACAGACCCTGCTGTTCTCCATTCTCACTTGCGAAGTACTTTGTGTATGATTTAATATCTAACCATGCAACAAGAAAACAGAGACAGATACTAAGAGAATTAAAAGCAAATAAACTTCAAGCAAGGTAAATAAAAATTTTCATTTATTTGATTGATAACAATATTATTAACTATGTATCTGATTATCTACAGTTAAATGTAATAAAATTAAAATTAAAAGACCAAGTGCCAGGGAATGATGGCTGCCCTAGCGTTCCAAGGGAAATCTAATGATGAGATCTCATCTAATGGTCAGGCAATAAAAAAAAATGTGCTCATAGAACTCCATCTATTGAATGTAGCTGAGGACAGGATTACAAGATGGATGAATGGCAAGACTAGAAAGTGGACAAATAGAAATGAATTGGACCACCAAGTATCAACAATTTGGAATTGGCATAATAGTTTCAATTCAATCTCATTAGGTTTTGACCAAGTGGAAATTTGATTTAAATACTTCTTATCCCTCACTAAAACCAAGGTAAGGTTTTGAACATGCCGTAGTTGTTAATGCTGAATTGAATCGTAGAATCCCACTCAGGTATTGTTGAATCGAATCAGGATTCGAATCATGAACCGTAGGATCCATAGCAATTAGAGGTGATGGAATGAAGATTTGGAAACTTGTACATAAATTACAACATTCTCATTGGGTTGTGAATAATAAAAACTCCAAAATCCACAATTATTCATGCTCGTAGGAAGTCAAAGAAGTAAAGAGGGTTTCTAAAACACTAAGACAAATTTTTGAAGAGTCAATTTTGACACAATTCAACTGAATCAAATCAATTAGAGACTCGGTTGTAATCCGTACAAATCACAAGAACTGTGCGAATTGGACCGATTTAGTGGCAATCATAAAATCGATACAAATTCAAAGGATTCTTCTAAAAAAAGTGACTCAACAGGGGTTTGACATTGATTTACTTTCAATAATAGGATTCATTGTCTGAAGGCGAGATTAACGATAGGAACCTGCAACTTTCAACTTTTTTTATAGAAACAGATATTAACTACACTATCAGGTTATGAATGATCGCTATACCATAGATGGATGCACATTTATACATATTATGTAAGTGTAAAAGATGAATACATACATCAGTATAGAAAAGAGTTTCGATAATTTATACATCTAATGGATGATACCCAAAGAAAAATCCAGTCAATTGCTACCGCTATTCAAGAGAACAAAGGGATAGCATCAATAGGTGACAAGATGAGGCAAAATCAATTTAGATGTGCCATGTGCCTCAGCAGTGACTGCACTGGTCGGTGGTGAGATCTGTATTGTACAAGTTTAAGGCCTTAAAAGAACGAGGATAACCAATTAGGACATGAGTTGAATTGCCCATAAAGAGAAAGAAAGAAATTAATGTAGACAAACTGGAATCGATTGGAAAGCCATTTACTGAAATGTGTCAAAATGTTATGGTACCGCAATACATGTAATTGGACAGGGAAATCATATTAATACTTTTTTTTGAGAAAAGAGAGAATCTATACAAGAGGAAATAACTCCGTAGAGATTTTGGAAAAAAACTTCAAAATTCAAATTCAAAAACAAAAATAGAAAAGGACCCTACCCAAAAGTATTGTTTTATTCAACCCTGAAGCTAACTGGTATGTCAGGCCCATAAAATTTTCCTTAGTTCATTTTTTGTTTCCATATTCTCTAACACATTCATCGTGAATTTCCACAAGATTCAATATTTTTCTCAGACTATTTTTGGCCATGAGATGGATATTTCCAATCAACAGCAACAACGTGGATGGAGCTATCCTCTTATAGCCCTTGCTACCCTGCAGCGAATGAAGAGATGGTATGCATATATATCTTCCCTTTTTGAGCTTATCATATTGATTGGCCTTCTCTTGCATCAAAGCCGAAGAAGAGCTTCTACTCCATGTTGGAGCACCTCAGTGGGAACTAATGCATTTCAATTTGGTGTCTCAGTTATATAAATATTTAGTATGTAACATTTCTTTTATAGGTTTCGTTTTCTACATAAATCTCCTTACCCCCCTCCAAAAAAATTCATGCAAAAGGTGTACTTTATGTAATTATATAAACATACTTTAAGTAATTTACAAATGGAAAGTAGTATTCTGTCTGGGAGTGTGGCCTACACCATCACTCCCATGTGTGTATCTCTCACCTCCTCAAAACAAGGGGGCAGAGGTGCCTTTTCATATGAAGAGGAGAGAGATAGGCTCCTGAACAGAATTCTATTTCCCTTTACAAATTAACACATATACTGACATGCTTCCATTTTTACATAGAAGTATCAGTTTTTCCAGCTACCACATTTGAGAGGTCAGATAATTCCAAGTTACAAAACATCCATAGCATATACATCAAAACACATTCACTCCTGAACCCCAAGAAAAACAAATGGCAAAGAGTGGGTGTCAGAACTATATAATGTTAGATTTCCATCTCAAAAGACCGGTCTGTTAAGTGGAGGTACTACCAGGTATATGAACGGAATGGGAACCTACTCGCAGCCGATGTGGGACCTAACACTCCCCCTCACGTGTTGATTGGTCGGAAGCACAATACACGTGAACAAAGGAAGGAGATGCACAGAGGCAGGGATCGGGACCCATAGCAGGATCAGGACCTGCTCTGATACCATATTAGATTTCTATCTCAAAAGACCGGTCTGTTAAGTGGAGGTACTACCAGGTACATGAACGAAATGGGGATCCCACTCACAGCCGATGTGGGATCTAAAATAAAACATTATTCTTTAGTCATACTATGAAAAAAACAAATTCACAGAACATGGAAGCAACTTCCATTCCTTACACTATTTGGAAAGATAAATTTGCGTTGGTTCAAGACATAACCTTTGAAGATAATTTTCCAAAAGCATTTCAATCTCTTCCTCTTCTTCTGAAAATTAAGGGGAGAAAGAACAAGATACCGTTAAAAACCAGATTTTCTTAATCATAGATCATACTGGTCATGAACGAAGAACAGGGACCAATATGTTCTTGAGATACCTTCAGCAATCTCCTTGTCTATGGAAACAGAGCACTCAATATCACCGCTTCCTTTCCTAAGCGAGCAGTTTCTTCCCATGATACACATACGCCGTATTTCATCGGGATCTTCTAGAAGATCGAGCAGCATCTGTCTCAGAGCTCCGGACCGTGAACCCAATTCAACCTTTGAATAAAAAGAACCAAAGATCTATATTTACTCAATGCCATGAATTTCAAAAGCTAATAGGTCTTTCAAAATAAAAGAATCAGTAAATCATACCAAGGTTTGCTTACTGAGACGAAGTTGCTCTAGTACATCAGCTGTCAACCGATTTGGTAAAACTTCAAGTAATGTGGCAACCTGAAATCAAGCTACTTCGTTTTAACAGCAAGGACCACATCAGAAATTACAGTAAAACAGCCTAAACACCAACATCAACTTCCCAACTTAATGATGAACTCAGGAACTGAATCTTTAGAATCATAAAATGGCGTTAAGTATTGCACTGTAGATTTATTCAGAAGAAGGTAAATGGCTTTAACATCTCAACTAATGCATAAATACTTCAAATGGTTCTTGGATAAAACCCTATAGGGACAATCTGTCAAGATGTTATTACAACGAGGGATGAACAAAAATCCAGAGCTCTGATTCAAAATTATCTTGATTCATCCCCACCGAGGAATTACCGAAACACTGACTCTTCACATGTTCCCAATATAAGGGATTGTTAAATATTGACAAAAAGAACGCTACCTGGTCGCAAAGCTCCTTGGCCCAGAGACAGGAGAGCACGAAAGTACCGTCCTGCCCCCCATGAAATAAAAATCGCATCTATGTTGATGCCTCTGTATGCACTCTCATTTGCCCCCACGCTGGTGCAGGCGCTACACGACTAGACAGCAATCTCTTGCCCTTAAATATTTAAGTTTAATGTATATAATATATAATAGTAATATATATACCTAATAAATAATAAAAAAGTTATAGTATTGCACCGTAGATTTATCCAAAAGAAGGTAAATGAATTTAACATCTCAACTAAGTATAAATACAATCCTATGGAGTCAATCACAGAAACATGAAACACACAGCATTAATCCTGGCCATCCAGAAAAAGTAGTACCTAATAAGCACAACATCACAGAAGTTTTGGATAGTATCTATATTCCTGGGGTATACATGTGTGTATCTAATAACCTTAAAAACTGAAAATATGGTAAAAGAATTAATTACAATCATTAAAAGAGAGGTCAAAAGTTGATCATATTATTAAAAAAAAAAAGGTCATAGCTAAAGCATTCTCACTTCAGCACTCCACCTCAGTCCCCCACATGCCCAAAAAGGGGAAAGAAGTGTCAAAAGCAGGCAATCCCACAGCAGCAATAGACAAGACAAAAAGGTTGATTGATCAAACCCCTTATATACGAAATGGGGGTAGCTTTAGTGCAATGAAGTGCAAACTTGCAATAAGCACCTACTGCCTCATCACAATTTCCACCAACCAAAAGAATAAAGATATACTCACTATGTTCCATACTCACACGAGGTTCCACATCCATTAGTCTCTGCTCTAAACGCTGTATTCTTGAAATCAAAGCTGCTTCAACAGCCTAAATACCATGTCAAAGTTTATCAATGAACCACACAACATTTTCTGTAAAATTGTACAACAAACATGTAGGTAGCAAGTTACTACTTGATCCTTATGCTAGAAACTTCAAATCATGATATGAGCTTTCTGTGCATGAAGTGAGATTTGATCATAAAGGCAGTAAAACATGATGAAATCCAGTCATCAGAAAATTAAGAAAAAATATGCTACATGCAATCTCTTTGAAAAGAGTTAATTCAGTTAATAGCATCAAGAACAACCATTTTTGCTCCCCTAACCCCCCTCCCAAAAAAAAAAAAAAAAGAAAAGAAAAGAAAAGGGGGAATCCAAAAATACATTTGGTGCAGTTTTAGTTTTTACGACAAGTGATTCTATGGGGGTGAAGGGCTTCCAAATCACAATTCAATCCTTTGGTGAAAATGGAAAGGTATCGGGTGATGGCAGACTACTTTCCACATTTGCTAATATATAAGAGGATAAGATTGGTCCATAATATACATCTTGCAGCTCTAAGAGAATGTGCAGCAGAGGAGAGTTTCACCAGCATTTGCAGAGAGAGAGAGAGAGAGAACGCTTTGCCAAGTGAGCTCTAATTTGATAACCAGAATCACCAAAATGCATAGCTGAGCCCAGGTTTAAGACCTTAACCTAGCCAAGTGCCTGTTGGCTAAGCCAGTCAGATTTTTTTTTTGTGGTCTAGAAATTTCCGAATTTGAAGTCACAAGATAAATGAGTTTCACTTTATAGTTGATTGCACTGTAACATACACATAAATGACACACTGTAAGTAATGTACACAGATCGATATTATATTGGTAGCTTCTAATTCTTCAGAATAAAAAGGTGTCAATATGCACTGGCATAAGCTATTGAGTTCGTCATTTATAACCAGACATGAGAGTAGCCACCGAAGCGAGAGAAGCCACACAAACCAGGAGAGAGAGAGAGAGAGAGAAACGGTGTTTCAAACCGAGCTGTAGTTGACAAGGTATGTAATTGCAGTTACCTAGGAGAGAGAGAGAAAAGAGACTACCAGTGGGTGGTAAGAGGTAGAGGGGGTAGCGAGCGAGGGTAAGTTTCATTAATATGTCGCCATCCCTTTCTGCTAAACAGTTAAACACTCTCGCCCCCTTCCTGGTTTGCATCTGATTGATCCTAACATACTAAATCTTATAAATGTACAAATATTGATAGAGGGTGTGCTGTGTGCAACATGGTACCCAGAAACTTTAATGTAGAACTGCATCTTAACAAATACCTGATAAGCATAATTAAAGAAAAACCAAGAGGTTTAAGCCCCAACCTATTCAGAATTTTGTGAAACAGAATAGTCTGATAAGGAATTATTTACCTCAAGTTCAAATGGCATGAATGGCCCACCATTTGTGTTTTTCTGGTTTAAGCGAGGCAACAATGAAGCAAGAAAAGCTTTTCCTCCTTTACTACAGTTGTTCAAAAAGCATGACAGATTTAACACTATCAGTTTACTCAGGACCATAGGAAAGAATATCTCAATAGCTTAAGTACTTAGAAATTTTTGTATTACAGTGGGAGCCAAGGATTACCGGTGATAATCAAAAATAAAAACATGCTCTTGCATGGCGATTGCCCTTAAGGACCCAAGATTCAATAAAATAGCATGCTCACGCACCTACAACTCCAAGCAAAAAAGCAAAAGTTATACCAAGTTATGTGATTTCAGCAAAACAAGTCTTCCAAATATCATTACAGGAAGAATTAAAACTTTTTTCAGTCTGAAAAATATTCATATCTAACCAACAGATTTCTTATTAAAGGATTAGTTCAGAGCATTAAATTTCAACTTCAGTAAAAAGTAACAAGAATCTGAGAAAAAACTCAGAAATTTTCCATTAAAAAAGACTTTTAAGAATTTTGGCAGAAGAATGATGAAAGTTGAGGAAGCATAAGGATAGGCAAAATTTCAGGAACCGCTGGAAGAAAATTGAAGAGAGAGAGAGATTGTATCATCCACAAACGAAGTTAAGAACTGGGAATGGAGAGTAGGAAACAAAGTGGTATCTATCCCCATTCCCCATAGTCATTCAAACATACAAGGCATGTTACCGGTCTAAAAGTATCAACTAATTTTCATTTCCATCTAAATAGAACCATATGGTATCATTTTCCAAAAAACATGATCACATGAACCTAATTCTTCCCAATGAAAGTGAGTGCTAATCCTTTATTTTCTTTCAGTTAAGTAATAAAATACTGAAATAGTGCAATCAAGTATAAGGTAAAAGCAGTCAACTACTTTTGTTTATTTATGATTGTTGAAGTACTGTTCATGTGACACTGTTCACGTGAACAGTGATTTGGTTGATATGTGTATCTTCTATTTTCCTAGTCCTAGTTTCTAATTATGTCAAGTCCTAATTATACTGTGAGTTGTTAGTCTTAGTTTCACTTTGAGTTGTTAGTTCTAATTCTTTTCCTATTGTAACTTGGAATCCTATCATGATTAGGAATTCCTAATCTGATTAGGAGTTCCCCTTTCTATTTGTAATTTCCCCTCTATTATAAATAGAGGGGCTTTCCTATCAATGAAAAAAACAAGTTATTATTCTCTCATTCTCTCTTTTTTCTCTTCTCTCAAGTTACTGGTTACAGGTCCTAGGTTTTCTACATGGTATCAAAGCTAGGCAATCAGTGACTGATTCTCTCCAAGATTGCCATTTTGAGAGTCGGTTCGGGTTTCTGGTTTGAAGAAGAAAACCCTAGTTCATAGAAAAAGAAGAACTAGGGTTTCATGTACTCAATTCATTTATTCGATTCTGAAAACTCTACATCAGATTTCGAATCTGATTTCTGCTCTTCAGATGAGTTGCAAATTAAATACTGATTTGTTGATCGATTAATGAAGAACCTGGTTCTGGGCTGTAGTTGCTTCTGAAGAACCTGCTTTCGTTGAAGGCGCAATCCCTTTTTCTCAATTTGACGGTGATCGAGGGGCTGGAGTTTAGGACCTGCCCTATTTTTGCTCAGTTTCTCTTTGCTTATCGTGAGGAAGATCTCTGATTTTCTGGTTTTCGTCTTGCTGAGTGTTGCTTGGCTTAGTTGTTGGATGGGCTCTTGTTCTCTGATGTTGGCTATTGATTTCTGGTGGTATCGATTCTTTGCTGGTATTTTGTTGCTGTTGGTTCGATTGAAGCTGTTCTTCCACGGAGTCAAATATTTATCGCTGCTGTTTCCCCTACCGCCAGATTCGAGTTGCAGGTTTTCTGTTTAATCTTCGACCTTCTATTTGGAGTTGCGTGGAAATCTTCCTTTGTTGGAATCACATCTATTCTGGTTTTACTGTGAGGTTGAAGTTGCAGCTTTTGTTCCGCCTCCTCCTTTCCCTGCTTTCTGATCTGAGTTTTTGGAGATTACATTAATTTTCTCCATGAGCTGCTGCTGTTTCTGATCGAAGAATCAGTTGGCTGCTGGTTCTCGTTTTCCTCTATGGCTCGTTTTCTTCTTGTGGTTGGTTCTTTCTCCCATCGTGAGGTTGAACTGTTGAAGACAGCGTTATAATGTTTTGGCTGGTTGCGTGAGGAAGACATCCAATATCTCAAAGTGGGTTTCCTTTTATGAGTTGGTTTCCTTTTTGGTTACTCTACTTTATTCCTAGCGTTTTATTTTATTCTTTAAGTTCCCTTTTATGCCCTTATCATCTTTTCTTATCTACCTTTGTCCTTATTTTACTGCTCATTCCAACATTACCCTTTTGCCTTGGGTGGTATTTGTAAGTAGATTTCATCTAAATTATCTACCCAAGAGCCCCTTGACAATTCTGGTTATTTACAAGATTGCCACTCTCCATAGCCATTATTTTACTTATTGCATCCCATTGCTTTTTATTTAACAAAAAGGCCCTTGCAAAATTTTGGTTATTTACGGAACTGCCATTACCTTTTAATACATTCCCCTATTTGACTACCCAATTGACCCTTGAAATTCTGGTTTATTACCAATTTACCCTTTGGCTTGGATTGTATTTAAAAGTGGATTTCCACCAAATTACAGTCATGCCATCCTTTTTTCCAACACCGTTCCCTTTCAATAATTCTAATTCCCTTCATATCCCAAAACATACATTTGGCATTTACCCATAACACCTTTGGAAACTTTTGGTAAATTACAATTTTGCCATTCCTTCCTTTTTAATTACCCATAGCACTTTTAGAAAATTCTGGAATATTATGTTTTTGCCCTATCTTTTACATTATCTCTGTTATGTCCACGTGTACTACACGTGAGGGGGGGATTATTTACAGTACACTTGCAGACATTGTAGAAGCAAAACTTACAGAAACACTTGGTGCAAAGCATAGACGATCAGAGTTTTCACCATTGCCAATGGGTATCTACTTTGTTATTGGGTTGAGTCTGCCGTAAGGGGGAGATTGAAGTATTGAAATATTGAAGATATTTGGTTGTTGCCTATTTGAGGACTTTCGATTGGGTTGATACAGTTTTTTTCCGCTGCCTGATTCAGTTTGTTTTCGCTACTTGCTGCTCTAGTTATTTCACTTCAAGATTCTAAGTCACTATGACAATCTGAGATTCATCACTGGATAGCTATGGAAGATCGTTGAAAGCTGCCTTTTTTGGAAGACATTCCAGTCTCGGTTTGTTGATCATGTCTGTCCAAATTTTGAAGATCTATTTTTTAAAGTTCTTGAAGGTTGTTGGAATATGGGTATTTGGGTATTACGTGTGACATGGGTTGATCCATGATATAAGATCGACCCATGGGGTGTTATTTCTATTTTAGTTATTTTCCCTTTCCTAGTTCTATTCTAGCTCTATTTAACTAGTTAGAATTAGAGTTATATTTGGGTTGTGATACTGTTCACGTGAACAGTGTCGTGAACAGTGTTTCCCTTTGTAATCTCTTTTATTATTATTATTATAAATAGAGAGCTTGATTGATCTCATTGATCAATCAAGCCATTCACTTATTTCTACATGGTATCAGAGCCTAAACTCGATATCTGAGAAATTAATTCTACTCTCCTCCATCGTCTCCCTCCACAATTGATCTCTCCTAGATCAACTAACCCATTACCCTAAAACCCTAAATCAACCGAGACCCTCCTTCTCTCTTCCCTTCTCTCGTTTCCATTATTTCATGGGAGCAGTACTTTGAGGTGATCTAAATATGATCTAGTACTTGCCCTAGAGTTTACCTCCTTTACTTTATCCTATTTTATGATCTCCATGCATAGTGAGATCCATGTTTGAAGATTGAAGAACTGTAGATTTTATTTTAGAAGACCTGCAGATTTTTTTCTCAAAGATTAAAGACCTGCAGATTTATTTCTCTTGAAGACCTGCAGATTTATTTCTCTCGAAGACCTGCAGTATTTTTTCTCCATGTTTGAAGACTGAAGCACTGCAGAATTTTATTTAGAAGACCTGCAGATGTTTTAAGACCTGAAATTTTTTTTCTCGAGACCTGCAGATTTTTTTTTTGAGACCTGCAAATCCATATTGTGCGAAGATCTGCAGACTCCTTTCCTCTTTTTTTAGAAGACCTGCAGTAGTTTTTTATTGAAGACCAGCAGCAGCTTTTTTGTTGAAGATCTGCAGATTTTTTTGCAGGAGTGCAGTATTTTTTTGAAGACCTGCAGATTTTTTTTCTATATACAGATATGCAGCTTCTCTTTGTTTGACAACACTGTAGTTGTTTATTTATACAACCTGCAGAGTTTATTTTGAAGAACTGCTGCCTATTTACCTATTGCAGAATATTCTGCAATTTCCTGCACTTCTCGGTTACTGAGGTTCTATCAGTATGCCTGATTCAGCTGCATCCACTGCTACCACCAACACTGGCCAATCTTCTACACAAGGGACCCATCATGATTATCCCTCTTTTCCAGTCAGCTCAATAAAGCTCGATGGTACTAATTATTTACTTTGGTCTACACAAATGTTTCTTTCCATTGATTCAAGGGGCTATAAGGGATATATATATGGTACCACTGTCAAACCAAGTGAAGCTGGTACATTACAAGACAAGTGGATTTCCAGCAACTCTCTTGTTATGGCTTTTCTTCTCAGTGCAATGACTCCATCCATTGCCCGTGACTATACACTACTTGATTCAGCGGCAAAAATTTGGAAAGCTGCTAAAGGTACCTATTCCCAGGTAGGGAATGATGCACAAGTTTATGATATTCAACGAAAAATCCATGCAACCAAACGGGGTGAACTTACTTTATCTGAATACTACTGTGAACTCCGTAGCCTGTGGCAAGAGCTTGACTATTATGATAACTTTCAGCTTGATTGTCCTTCTGATATTACCAAATATCAGCTTAGGGAGGATAAATTCAGAGTATACACTTTCTTGACTGGCCTTAATGTGGAATATGATCAGCTTCGGCCTCAAGTTCTGAGTCGTTCACCTTTTCCCACTTTGGAGCAAGCCTACTCTATGATACAATTGGAAGATACTCGTCGTTCCACCATGTTACCAACTACACAGCCAGAGAGATCTGCTTTAATTTCTTCTAGAGGTAGCTCTTCTAGTACTAGTACACATTCCTCGTCTGAGAAGGAACCTCTTAAATGTACTCATTGTGGAAAGGAACGACATATTGTGGATTTTTGCTAGAAGTTACATGGTCGGCCATCTGACTCTTCTGATGGTCGTAGTGGTGGTCGTGGTCGAGGCCGTGGCCGTGGTCGTGGTGGCACACAGGCCCATCTTTCTGAAGCTACTGAAACAGCCCCTACTACCACACTTTCTGCAGAGGAACTTGCTGCCTTTCGTCGTATGATGACTACCTTCGCCTCTTCATCTGCACCTGCCTTTACCTCGACTGTGGTTCCCTCTTCTGAATCGAACCTTGTTTTCTCCAAACCAGGTATTTCTTTTGCTGGTCATTGTGCTTCGGCATTATCTCATCCTTGGATAATCGATTCTGGAGCCACTAACCACATGATTGGTCAATCCAATTTATTTTTTTGTTATTCTCCTTGTTCAGGCAAAGATAAAATTAAAATAGCCGATGGTTCTCTTTCCCCTGTCTCAGAGAAGGGAGCCATCCATTGTTCTCCTTCTTTATTTTTGTCCTCTGTTTTACATGTTCCTAAGTTAACTTCTAATTTGCTTTCTATCAGTAGTTTGACATCTGATCTCAATTGCAAAGCTTTTTTTTATCCTTCACATTGTGTCTTTCAGGACTTGGGGACAGGGAGAACGATTGGAACTGGAAAAATGCATGGTGGTCTCTAGTTGCTTGACGATGATCTTATCTCTAATGTTGTTACTATGTCTGGCCAGGCTTTTACTGCTACTTCTGCTGAACATCATTTATCTGAATTGCACCGATGGAATCATCGACTGGGCCATCCACCTTTAGGAACCTTAGCTAAGATTTTTCCTGTTTTATTTCAGCATTGTAACCCCCACTCTTTATTATGTGAGGCTTGTGTTTTTGCAAAACAAACTCGTTCTGTTTATTCTAGTTCAAATAAAAGATGTTCTAAGCCTTTTTCTATGATTCATTCTGATGTCTGGGGTCCCTCACGTACCTCTTCTATTTCTGGCTTTAAGTGGTTTGTCACCTTTATTGATTGCCACACACGCACTACTTGGGTTTACTTAATGCGACACAAGAGTGAAGTTTTTTCCTGTTTTAAAGTCTTTTATAGCATGGTTCAAACTCAGTTTCAAGCTACCATTCAAACTCTCAGGAGTGATAATGGTCATGAATATTTAGATGGAGCCTTTCAATTATTTCTTGCTACTCAGGGAATTATTCATCAAACCAGTTGCGTTGACACTCCACCCCAAAATGGAGTGGCTGAACGCAAACATAGACATCTTCTTGATGTAGCTTGCTCTATTATGTTTGAAATGCATGTTCCTTCTCATTTATGGGGAGAGGCTATTTTAACAGCTGCTTATCTTATCAATAGGATGCCCTCTCGGGTACTTGACTATAAATCTCCTCTTGATCTTTTGAAGGGGTCTTCTTCTTATATTATTCCTCCCAAAATTTTTGGGTGTGTTTGTTTTGTTCAAAACCACTATGCCCATGGCAAACTTGATCCCCGCGGTCTCCGCTATATTTTCATTGGTTATTCTCCCACCCAAAAGGGGTATAAATGTTATCATCCTACATCTCGTCATGTTTTTGTTTCCATGAATGTCGTTTTTCATGAGGCCGTGGCTTTCTTTGCATCTTCGGCACCTCTTCAGGGGGAGTCCATTCCTACTCTAGAAGAAGTGCCGATTCCCATTCCTCATCTACATGAACCTATTGATGACTATCATGTACCTTTAGATAATGATGTTCAAGGGGAGCAGCAGGTACAACCAGTGAAAGATTTCACACAGCAGTATTATCGAAAGAAAAAAGGGCAACAACAGCCCACCACTGCAGCATTACCAGACCAATAGTTGTCCTCTGACCTAGGATCGAATGACACCTCCTCTGGTAATATTTCTAATCCTTTAGATGCTGCTACTTCTCCTATTACTTCTGATCCATCACTTGATCTACCCATTGCTCTTAGAAAGGGAAAAAGGTCTTGTACGCAACATCCAATATCACAGGTTGTTTCGTATGAATCTTTATCCCCATCATTTCATGCTTTTGTTTCCTCTTTATCCTCTGTTTCCATACCACAAACTTGGCAGGAGGCATTTGTAGATACTAGGTGGAAGGAGGCCATGATCGAAGAAATGCTAGCTCTAAAGAAGAGTGGTACATGGGATCTTGTCACACTTCCACCACAAAAGAAGACTGTGGCGAAGTGGGTCTTTGTAATTAAACAAAAAGTGATGGCTGTTGATCATTTTAAAGCAAAGCTGGTTGCTCGCGGATTTACTCAGACATATGGGATAGATTATTTGGAGACTTTTGCACCTGTTGCCAAAATGAACACTATCAGGGTAATTCTCTCTTGTGCTGTGAACTTAGGATGGAGTCTACAGCAGCTTGATGTTAAAAATGCCTTCCTCCATGGTGAATTAAAGGAAGAGGTATATATGGATGTCCCTCCTGGGTTCTCATCTGCTGCAACTCATGGCAAGGTTTGTAAACTTAAACGTGCGTTGTATGGTCTGAAACAATCACCACGTGCATGGTTTGGTCGTTTTCAGACAGCGATGTTGACATTTGGTTATAAACAAAGCAATGCAGATCACACTTTATTTATTAAGACATCGGGCAGCATTATTACTCTCCTCCTAGTATATGTCGATAATATAATTGTAACTGAAAATAACCCTGCGGAAATTTCCAAGTTGAAGAATTATTTGGCTAAGGAATTTGAGATTAAGGATCTAGGCATACTTCGCTATTTTCTAGGGATTGAAGTGGCCCATTCTTCTCAAGGGCTGTTCTTATCTCAACGCAAGTATACTCTAGATCTTCTTTAGCGGCATGTTAGGTCGTTTCTCCGTGGATACTCCCATTGAGGCAAATGCTCGTTTCCGAGACACGATGGTGAACCAGTGGACAAAGGGAGATATCGAGAGGCTAGTTGGGCGACTAATTTATTTATCTCACACTAGGCCGATATTGCCTATCTTGTGAGTCTTATCGATCAATTTATGCATGATCCCGGTCTAATCATCGAAGCGATTCGGATTTTGAGATACTTGAAGTCTGCTCCTGGTAAAGGAGTATTATTCTTTCGTCATGATCATCTACAGATTGAGGCCTACACTCGACTCGATTGGGCTGGTTCCCATGATCGAAAATCCACCACAGGTTACTGTACATTTGTGGGTGGAAATTGTGTTACATGGCGCAGCAAGAAGCAAACAGTGGTGGCCCATTCTAGTGCAGAGGCTGAATTTAGAGCTATGGCTCTTGGTATTTGTGAATTATTGTGGCTCAAGACTTTGTTACAAGATTTGAGTATTCCTATTACTCTGCCTATGCGACTCTACTGCGACAGTAAATCAGCAATAAGCATTGCCCATAATCCAATGCAGCATGATAGGACGAAACATATTGAAATTGATCGTCATTTTATCAAGGAGAATCTGGATAATGGGACGGTTTGTGTTCCTCATGTGCAATCTGGGGAACAGTTGGCTGATGTGTTCACCAAAGGCTTAAGTGGAAAAAATTTTCAACCTTTAGTGTGCAAGTTGGGCATTACTGATATCTACGCACCAACTTGAGGGGGAGTGTTGGAATATGGGTATTTGGGTATTACGTGTGACATGGGTCGATCCATGATATAAGATCGACCCATGGGGTGTTATTTCTATTTTAGTTATTTTCCCTTTCCTAGTTCTATTCTAGCTCTATTTAACTAGTTAGAATTAGAGTTATATTTGGGCTGTGACACTGTTCGCGTGAACAGTGTTTCCCTTTGTAATCTCTTTTATTATTATTATTATTATAAATAGAGAGCTTGACTGATCTCATTGATCAATCAAACCATTCACTTATTTCTATAAAGGTTTATTTGGGAGCTGCATTCATATGTCAAGCTGGATTCTACTACAACTGAGTTTTTTTTTTTTTTTTTTTTTCATTTTGTTCAAGTTGGGCATTAGTACCTTGTATGCGCCAACTTGAGGGGGAGTGTTAGCATTATTAGGAGTTCTTTTTTCTTTAGTTCAAGCTGGATCTTCTTTCTTTACTTATTTGTATAATCCAGCTTGAGGGGGAGTGTTGAAGTACTGTTCATGTGACACTGTTCACATGAACAGTGATTTGGTTGATATGTATATCTTCTATTTTCCTAGTCCTAGTTTCTAATTATGTCAGGTCCTAATTCTACTGTGAGTTGTTAGTCTTAGTTTCACTTTGAGTTGTTAGTTCTAGTTCTTTTCCTATTGTAACTTGGAATCCTATCATGATTAGGAATTCCCCTTTCTATTTGTAATTTCCCCTCTATTATAAATAGAGGGGCTTTCCTATCAATGAAAAAAACAAGTTATTATTCTCTCATTCTCTCTTTTTTCTCTTCTCTCAAGTTAATGGTTACAAGTCCTAGGTTTTCTACAATGATGAAATGGATTGGGGAGAAATAATGACTTGTGTCACTAGAGAGCAATCATGTTCTATTTATAATAGAAGAAAAAGGAATAAATTACAAGTATACCCTTGGGGCGACACATCTTTACAAGTATACCTAAATTACCCTTAAACCCAAATTACAACAATTTACATCTCCCAAGTAACTTTAGCATCCTACATGGCTCTCCTAATTCCACAATGTCCATAAGTTCTAGTTCAAGTTAAGAGTTCTTCTATAGGCCCTAAGAAATTAGAATTTCTTAACACATGTTCATTGTGAGAGGCATAAAGAAGAGTACATGTTCACAACTTTAACTTCTTCTGTGCATCCAGCCTAACTAGTGGTACAGATGAACATAGCATATGGAAAGTAGGTAAGTAGGAAGAAGCTTTAGAGTTCAATTATCCAGAAACTTTCAGGACTAGTACATTTCAGCCTATTAAGAAAAATAGTGCACAAAAAATGTAGCTATAATTATGTCCAATCAGCCACAGATACTTTTGAGAAGTATATAAAACTTTTCTGAAGCTACATTTGAATACTTTATATTAAATACTTCCTGTTCCTAATGAAAGTATTTTCAGTTTCAGGAAAATGTGTAATATTAAGAAATATAATAAGGGACAATTAAAAGTATCCCAGAGTAATAAATGACACAGCAACAAATCAAACAACCATTAACTGAAGAGGACTGTCACACTACCAACAATGATGGCATTGAGTTAGTCACCCACAACGAAGGATCAATGCTCCGGATGTCTCGTGGACGAAGACCTGATGTTGTAAGAAGTCATCAGAATAGAACAGGAAAAACAGCGCATTTGTGAATTGCAAAGCATACGCTGTACATTGCTCCAATAATCAGTAGAAACCAATTAAAGACAGACAACTTACTCCCACTTAAAATCAGGACCAAACCAAAACAACAGTTTAGACTTCCATAAATTACAGATCCTAGTAAAATTTGTAAACTTCAGTAATACAATTTGAAACCAAACTTCAGTTGAAGTGTGTTGTATTTCGAACACTTCCATTAAAGATCATCTAGTCAATAACCTGATAAGAATAATATTAGGTAGAAATATTCTATTTTTCTTTTATCGCTTAATTTTTATGAAGAATGTCTATTCCATGCATTGTGCATTGTGGATGGTAGGAAATACATCAGCAGCTGCCTGTGTACCTTTAAAATGACCAAGATGCCTTATCTTACATTTGCAAGGTCCTCTTACCATAAAAAATGATGAAAATGCCTTTGATATATTTATGATGCAATGACCTAAATACTCTAATATCTCATAAAAAAGTGTATAATGGACTAAAGCCAGCATTTATGTTAATGTAGTACTTTTTGGAAGTAGTATCTCTTTAAAGTATGTGTTTAATCTAGAAAACTTTCTAGCACAGTCTGCATTGATAAGCATACCAAACTGGCCCAAATATCTGCCACAAGGCAGATTGGGTGGGGCCCAAATTTTGTGGATAGATAGACTTCAAGGTCCCCTGCACACATGTCAAATTTCAGCCCAAACAAAGTCTGGTAAGGGGTAAAATAGACCTTTGAAGAATCAGGACAATGTTAGATGGCATAATAGTGGTCAGAGTACACCAGGCATGCATGGACATACAAAGGAATTCATGGACATACATGGGGGGGGGGATATCTGATTAAATTTGAGTCTGAAATTTGATGCATGGCTAATTTAGCCCATGTCCTCTCTATCCAATGATTGGAATAGCCTTATCATCTGTCCATGTGGCACAATGTGGGTGGGCCACTTCAAATGAGGGGAGGTGAGAAATGAGTTTTCCCATTTATCTATATAAATATTATTTATATATACAATTGAACCTTAATACTTTAGACCTACACAAGAACTTATCTTAATAATATTTTATTTTTGATAAGTCATATCTTAATATTATCTTAATAAGTATTAATCGTCTTAAACCATTGTGTATAATTGTCATGCTTTTGTACTGGATCCCAAGTTATTCTATCATTTCTAAAGTTTCATTAATTCATCTGGAACATTCATCAGTTCCATTGATTTTCCATGGACTTCAATAATATCTGCAGGATTTCCATGGACTTCCATAAACTTCGATAACAAATTCTTACTAATACAGAAGTTTTTTTTTTTTTGGGGGGGGGGGGTGGGGTGGGGGATACCACAACTACGTGTACCACACACAGTGGCATGGAACCCCAGTGACTCAAACTAGAGTCTATTCCATGGTGTGCCAGTGCTGATGCCAATTCACCCAAGAAGTGATTGGCAATGCCGAAGCTTAGAACCTTGACATTGTATAAATGGCTCATGGAAAATAATAGTAGGAACCTCTGGTAGAGGCAAGGAAATGATGAATTGACTAATTCCAAAAATCCTTATCAATTATTTACAACGTTATGGTGGTAAACTTCCTCAGAGTTAATCATGAACATGGACAGAGAAAATTTGGATGGAGATCCTACCTACAATGACTCATGTGGAGGCGGCAAACTGTACAAAAGTAAAACAAAATTTTAAGGGTACAAAAAAGAATATTGAGGTTATACATAACAATTCTAAAATAAGCAGAAAAGGAAATAACTTTTGCAGATTTGGGGTTAATATTCACACACCACTTGACTTCAACAAGTGCCGCCTATTGATTTTTCTTGTAGACACTTTTCCATCTGGCTTCACTTCTACCACCTGAACGTACATTTTGAAAGTGTTCATGATAACTTTGTTAAAATGAAGAAGGAAACTGCAAAAAAGGTCACAAAACTACAGGGTGGAAGAAACATGAAACTCTTCGATCTCAACAATGAATCAACATCCACTCAATAAAACCTGACATAGATACCTCACCCTAACCAGCAATTACTTAAAAAGGATAGGTTGCAAGTCTGTATACATTTTATGTCAAAAGGGGAAAGGCTTGAAAATTTTCAAAAATTAGTATATAATGAACTTTAAAAAAAAAAAGTGACGAAAGGTGAAAAAAAATGCACATACATGAACATTCAAATGGTACATGGTCAATGAACTATGAAGCAGCACCACACAAATAAAAGCTCCAACACAAGGAATACCCCTTTTGCCCAACTCTTTTAAAGTTTCACAGATGCCATTATCATTCAATGGAATTCTAGAAAGGGCAAGAGAAGATCCCGTTAGGCCTGTCCTCCACCACCAACTGTCCTTTTTAATGGGGTTAATTGTGGTTTCCTAACAGCACTGAAGAAGATTCATGCATTCCTCCACCTCACAATCCAGTAATAGTACAAATTAAGCATGATACACTAGACGGGAAGAGAAATAGGAGATGCTGAAATATCTTTTATCCCAATTCAATCATGGGTAACCATATTTATTGAACCTCTAAAATTCTACTGTAAAGAGCCATCTCTTCCCTACTACAACAGAAGTTCCAAAACAATGTTTAGTTTTCTAATTCCAGGGCATCCCCCCCCCCCCCCAACCTCTTGTATCCAATCACTATTAGTGAACTCCTATTTAAACCCTATATTCTCCGTCAAAGAACAGGGTGACCAACTTTGTATGCTTTGAATCTTTCTTTAGATACACCCCTCCCCCCCCAAAAAAAAAAACTTTTGCTCACATATTTGATTCAAAGAAAGTGATCCAATCACATCCATACCCAATGTCTCCAACGTCCAAGATACCACAGTTGGATGCAAAGGCTCAGGAGATTGGTTGATGAAATTTCTGCGGTACTGAAACATGGGATTGCTCATCAGAGGCATCCATTAAGAGTTTTTTTTAATCAATTCCTGCAATAACCTCGACATCTATTTTTTAAGAATAGCTAAGAGAATAACTTTGACATCTTAATTGTGAACTCTCCATCACTCTATCGTTAATAGTAACTTTTACATTTTTACTTCAAAATCATATGCCACATTCCAACTTCTAATGTCTTATCATGCTTTAAATAGCCAAAAGTTATAAGAGACAGAGTATGTAAATCCTGGACATATTTCAAAATATGTTGACAGACCTCCCTCAAAATTGCAGCTCCCAAGCGCTCAATTTTACTTTATAACATCAATATACAGAGGGTATCCCCCTTCTAATTTTTATTGTGCAGTGGCAACCGCGTCTATCAGTTTGTAAGCTTGAAGATACACGCACATACAGGGTTTTTGGGTTTTGTAAGCAGAAAGAACTAATCTTTCCGTCAAATTGCAAGCATTTCTCATTTTTTTTCCCTTTGATTGTGAATGGAAATCTTATCCCCACCTTAACAGATCCTTATGATCTAATCCAAAAATGCAGGGAAGCAATATTGAATTAAATTAAATATTGTAAAAGAAGTATAGGAAAAGAAAAGAACAGATTCAAACAATATGCAATCGGTAATAATACTAGAGTAAAAATCATCACTTTGAACACTCATTTCCACTTCAATATTAATTCAACAAACAAATAGTGAACAGTTTTATAATCCACTTTTTTTTTTTAAACCTATTGGAGGCATCGTACTAGTCTATCGGTCTCTCCCGTGGAAGAGGAATAAAATATTTAAAAAACTAATGAGAAAATCAGTGGCCTTAGAATTTAAAATGAAAGAAATGCAAGCACTCTGGTCCAGCTAACCATCAAACGTAAAAGTAACAGGCATGCATTAATAAGTTAACAGAGATCCTTTACGTTACCCTTTAACTTACCGAGACACAACTGAATTCAAGATCAGTAAGAGTTGGGGCGACACAATTGAATCACCACAAAATGAAGTACCAAGAGAGAGATAGAAAGTTACCTCGTACACCGGCTCCCTAATCCCCAGAGAAAGAGAATCGTAGGAATACGTTGGTACTTTCTGCGAATTGACGGGAGAAGTCGCAGCAATTGGAGACTGGGATTCAGAGTGGTTGTAATTGTCCCTGCAATCATCACCACTACCTTCAGTATGGATGGATTCCCCTTCGCTCCATCCCTCTTCGGTCGACCTAGGATAGCAATTGACCCTAGATGAACACCTCCACACGATAGGGGAGAGAGCATGAGAATTGCCGGTGGAGCTCCTCAGGGAGGACGAGGAGGAGGAGGAAATATGAGCAAGAGAAGGCGACCATGAGGATCGAGTGAGACGGGGATTTGCGAGATCCGGAAAAAACAACAGAAATGGAGATTCTTGAAAAGATGGAATGGTTAGGGAATGAAAGTGCAGAAGAGAAGTAGCCATTCCTTGAGCTTCAACTGCTGTTCTCCTTGTCCTTCTTTCTTGTCCACCTGGTCTTTTGGTGATCACTGACTGACCACTTATATATGTCGGTTAATCCAATTTGGAAATCTACCCTTTCCCAGTCACCCAGTGGATAATATTAAATATTTACTAAAATTTTTGGCCTTTTGATTTGTTTAGTGATTTAATCTCCAATAAAGCGTGAAAGAACAGGACTTGGATCTTGTGCAGCTGTGGCGGGAGCTGCACTGTGCAGCACCAAAACCCACCCTGAATAAGGGGGGAGGTGGTCATTTCATATGTGGGGCCTAGGTGGGACCCACCTATGAAATGACTACCTTACCCCTATTTTTCTTGTCATTTCGTGGTGCTGCACAGGTGCAGCTCCCATCACGGCGGGATAAGATCCTTTTCTGAAAGAACGCCAGGCATAAATTAATTCGTGGTCTCCAAAAGTCCAGTCATTCAAATCTACTAAGTACAAATAGGCTTTGAACCTTGACGGTTGAGCCAATACAAACCATTGAATGGATCCAGTTTGGTTTGCCCCTCAAATAAACCGATTTTGTAGTAAATGACAGCTATATAACAACAACAACAACTATTATTCAGCTTTATCCCAACTAAATGGGACTGGCTATATGGATCATTGCCTTATAATCAGTTTTATTTGAGGTGATACTTGATATAAACCTAAGCTATGAATGTCTTTATTCATTTTTCCTAATAATTTTAGGTTTGCCCTTGGTTCTTTTAGTACATTTGATTTAAAATCAAATCACTCCTCCCTATTGGAGCATTCAAAGACCTTCGTTGAACATGGTCATGCTACTTATTTGATTTAAAATCAAATCACTCTTCCGTATTGGAGCATTTAGAGGCCTCCATTGAACATGATCATGCTACATCAAACGATTTTCTCATAGCTTATCATGTATCGAAGTTATTCCCAAATCAGTTCTAATGTGATCATTCGTTACTTTATCTTTCCTAGTTTTGTTATTCAACATCTTCATACCCTCTTCGTTGAGTTTGTTTAAGTGATGCTTTTTAACTGGCCAACACTTCGTATTATACATCATAGTCGGCCATATGACTGTCCTATAACATTTTCCTTTAAGTTTTAAAGAGAGATGTAAATCACACAACACTATCTGTTATCCGTGTAATCAAAATTGATTAAACACCATGCATATATTTCGTCTTTTTTCTATTTATTTTAAAACCTTTTGATTTCAATATTGATCTCCATAATTTCAACTTGTTGATAATCCTTGTTTTTGTCTCATCCATTGAAACAATATCATCAATAATAAACAGACACCAAGAAGCCTCATCTTAACTGTCTCTGATTAAATCATCCATGATAAACGTAAAGAAATAAGAGTTTAAAGCTTTATAACAAAGGATTTGATCGAAAATCGAGTTGAACCGAATAATAATCTACATATTGACATTTTAGCCACAAAAAAAAAAGAAAGGAGACAAATCTATCACATGGTTTAAAATATCGATATTTGGATCGAAAATCAGGATCGACTGATACCAATCCAAATCGCCCTAAATCAATCGAACAGAATTAGATGAAATTTCCACTGTTTTTAATAAAACTTGATTATTCTTACCTTTTTACACTTGAATCGTACTAGTGAATCAGTATTAGATCGGTAAAAAATCAGGAATCGACCTACAATCGGTATTCGGTACCATCTGCCAATATGAGACCGAGATTATTCAGTTGGCCATTTCAAACAGACTTGAATCGTTTCGAATCGGCCAATAAAGTATTGGTACGAATAGTATTACAGCTCTATAATGTTATGGCCATTTCCCCTTGCCGTAGGAAATGCGTTGGTGTTGGAGTTGTATTCTTTCATGCTGTTTCAATACTGATTCACCAATCATTCTAACTAGGGATGTAAAGGTTATCAAATTCCAGTTATAATTATTTCATTAAAAAAAAAAAATTCCTGTTATAATTATTCAATGCATATCAATTTAAAGGGGATCTGTGTTCAGTTGATGACACTTGCTCAAGTGGCTTGCAACATCACTCTCCAAAGAACAGGTTCTCAGGTTGATCGGACATTTCTCCACGACCTTTTTATCTTTTTGAATTTTCTGTTTTCTTTGAATGTCGCACACAACGCTGATAGGGAAATTGCAGCACCACTCACCAATATCTACAATGATAAACGGATAATCGAAAATTCATATTCACTTTGTTTCTGTCTTCACTCCGGATCTCGTCTCCATTTATCTGTGCCTCTATTTCCTCTCATATGAGAACAAAAAATGACCACCCTACCCCCTACCCGAACACATTACCTCGGTGGGTTCCACTCCTCCAATTAGATGAAATGGAGAAAATGGAGAGAGAGATAAATGGAGACGATAATTTTTCATCTCGGCCACAATTAATGGGATCTCATTCACTGAGGGACGGAAGAAGATAGGAATGGGAGGGTATTTTGAAACATACAAAACCCTAGAAGAGATTTGTCAACCCTAGGATGGTGGATGAACCGGCCTCTATGGGTGCAATCTATATTAAAAAATTCAATTTCAAAAAATTATTCGATAGTGAACAACCGCTAGTTCGATTAATTGGAGGTTTGTTAATTGAAGTGGATGCCCCAGGAGGTCAAAAGGTATCATTTCCCTCTTCTTCTCCCACGACACTCTTAGAAAACTTCCCGTTCCATAAATAAAAATTGTGCACAATCCCAATTAAAAAATGTAATTACACAACCCCTTATATGTCACTATTCATATGAGAGAATAGATCTATAGATCATTCATTACGTGCAAGTGAATGTTACATGTTAAGAGGTAACCACTTGTTCCTTTTGTATTAAAACCACCCCTCCCCTTGTAAGTGGTAAAAATGAGACGGTGGCAAAGGAATTCGATTCTTCTTCTGGGGTGTTATGTCGAGTTTGATTCTTTTGCACGTACCAACAGGTGATTGTACATATGAGAGCCAACCATCTGTCCTCTTTTTGCCATTTACAAAGGAAGGAAGGGTTTTTAGAGAAACAAAATTAAAATACGATTGGATCTAAGATGCCATTTACAAGGGGAGAAAGGATTTTTATGGAAACAAAATTAAATGCGATTGAATCTGAAATATACGTTCACCTGTTGATACGTGTCGATGATCCATTGTCTGCTATTTCATAGATGCCACTCCCTACTATTAGATATAGGGGTGCAAGTTTGGCCCTGTTGGCTTGAACCCGCCCTGAGCCCGAACAGGGCCTGGGCTAAAGATTTCTAGCCCTGAGGGCAGGTTAGGGTCAGAAATGCCTGGCCCTGAGTCAGGGTCGGGTCGGGTCCGGGTTGAGACCTCAGGCTCAGCTCGATCCTGATTTTGACCTTGGTTTTTTGCCCTGATTTTCGGCCCTGATTTTTGACCCTGAACTTGGCCCTGAACTTGGCCCTGATCTTGGCCCTGATTTTGACCCTGATCTTAACTCTGATCTTTGTCCTGATTTTGACCCTGATCTTGACCTTGATTTTGAACCTGATTATGTATAATGATAATATGATATTATATTATATAAGAAATTATTAATGTAACAAATAACAACTAACAATAGTTCATAAATTAGACTTTTAAGTACATTATATATATTATATAATCTATAATCAGGATTGGGAAGGATTAATGTGTAAATTCATTGAACAAATAAAAGGCTGAGAGAGTGAGTGACTGAGAGGTATTAGAGGTCTGAGGGGGACAAAAGAAAAAATTTGACCTCTTAAATACAAATGCAAAGCAACATCACACTGCAAAGCAAAAACCAAATTAATTAATTCTTAGATGGAGACAATTATTCCAACATGATGCAAAATATTTTTTGCCAAAAAAAAGAAGCCAAATAAAAGAGAAGCAAATCTCCACATTCAAGGGAGTACTCTTTAGTCTTTCCCATTTGAAGAATTGTTGAGTCAAAATTTAGCATCTTTTGTATTTGATTTATCTTGAAATGTTTGTTTATTGTTGGAGATATTACATTGATGGAACTTTTTTAATGTGAAAACTAGATAACTTATTAACTGCTGACAAATAGGTTTGATATTAATTAGCTTTATTGTGAATAATAGGATAAAATTTGTAGTTGGAGCGAGTGTCATTGTTAGTATTTGCTATTATGTTGATCATTCATTTGACAGCAACAACATTTTTTGTTGGAAATTTTCATTATTTGATTGTTATAGTTATAGTTATAAAAGTATTAACAGTTGAAGTTTGGTTTACTTTTATTAAATTTGTTTTCTATACCAGTTAACAGGTAATACATGTTGTTATTTGCTAATGAAAAATTTATAACTTTATATCATAAAATGAGAAAGTGCTACCAGCTTGAGTGAAAGCATGCGTGGTCATAGCTTATAGATATAGTCTGTTTGCACTCTATCCAATGAAAGCATATAGTCTATCAGAGTCAGGGTCAGGGTCAATAGGCCAAGCCCAGCCCAATTAGGGCCAATTAGGGCAGGCTTAGGTTGGGCTTGGCCCGTCAGGGTCAGAGTCAGGGTTTTTAGGCCCTGAGTCAGGGTCAGGGCTGGTCTGGGCCGAGTTAAGGGGACTCAGGGTTGAGTTAGGGTTTTAAAAAGCCCGACCCAACCTGACCCTGTTGCAGCCCTAGTTAGATAGTATGATACCAAATACTCGGACATGTGCACTTACATGTGAGAGGCAGCCTTCTGTCTTATTTTTACCATTTACAAGGAAAGAACATATATTTATGGATACAAGATAAACGGAATTTGATTGGCTCAGAAGTGTACATTGTACGTCCAGGATGATCCATTCTCGTGTAGGTAACTAACCCTTTCCCCATAGATAAACACAAATCAGAAGAAAACAATGAGCACTAGGTCTAGACTTGATCAACATGTCCATGTCGGATCCACATCCTCTACTTCCATCATTAGTACTTCCATCCTACTTCCGTGCATGCATATCACGCCACCTGGCCTGACAGGGATCCAACGTCTAGAGTTGAAAGGATTCAAAAATATTCAAAATGATTTTCATAATCTGATGAGACCTTTGAACCAAGCCTTAAACTCTTAAACCACCCAACCCGACCGGCTCAAACTCACTCAAACCAAACCCCAAACCCATCAACCCTCAAATCTTCTCTCTTTTAGAAAAATCCCTAAATCTAAACTTCTCCTCTTCTTCTCGAATGAAGGTCTCTTCTTCTTCCAAAAAACTCAGAGCAACTCCAACTCCATCGTTCATGGCCATGGGGATTTAACGCACTCTGCTCCGCTCCGCTACCTTCGTCTCTTTTTTCGGAAACTCAGAGCCAGAACAGCATCGTCGGGCTGGGTTCTCTCTTGCAGTCAAACGGCTTCTGTTTTTATAGAACAAGATGTAAGGAGTCATCTACTTCAAAAAAAAAAAAAAAAAATCATTTATCAACTTCTATCTTCATTTCGCATGGATGATGGAACCTGAAAATATCTATCTTAGTTTAAGGCTTTTTGTGTTCATGCCAAGCAAAAAAAATATTTTGTAGAGAAAATCTGAAATAAATGGGTGAAGGGACCTGGTTGAAATGTTGAATCCTAGGTTTCTTTCTTTCAAGGGTAGCTTCGAACCTGAAATTTTTTTTAAGTCCTTTCTTTGGTCGGTTGCACCTTTAGATGCAAATCCTCCTTTGCAATCTACTGTACTGCTGAAATTGAATGTATGCAGCAAAATTCCTGCTTTGGATTTTGGCTCTTAATTTCATTTGTTGATTTGGCCGGGTGAACACTCTGCCCAGGTGGGATCCAGGGTAGTTCGAGTTTGGATTTTGGCTCTCGATTTCATTTGTTGATTTGTTGAGAAGCGTTATTCATTTAATCATGGTAGACCTCTTTATACCATTCTATTCAGTTAAATAAAATAATTTATTTGTTTTGATGATCAGAAGGTGCTGTTTTTGTCTCCTCCCATTGGTAATATGTTGGTCGTGACTTAGGTGCTCTGTTTTTGCTGGTGAAATCTTGTAATCAATTAGGGTTTATTGATAAGCCAATTTCAAATAAAAATTATTTCTGGGCAACCCTGTTAATTGCAAACTGTATCCACCCAAAGGGTTACACCGGTTCCAAATTGCTTCAAAACCTAGGCAACCTTGTTAGATCTGAGATTACTCTCTCTCTCTCTCTCTTTCTCTCTGATAGTCTGCTTGATGCTCTGAGCTGTTTGATAGCCAACCAACACAAATTGATGTGTTTTTTTTGGCAATCGGAATGGAATGGCTAGTGCAGGTAGGTAACTCTTTAGCTCAAAAATGAAAGAGCACCTTGGATTTACCAAGGAGATGGTGGTTCGAACCCACCAAGAGTCATGGAACTATTTTACCATGAGTGTTAAATTATATGGAGAAAAGCATTCAACTGAGAAAATGTATAACACAAAGGGGGAAAAGTGGTTATTTGTAAAATTAGTATGGGATGAGAAAACTACACCGGATCGAGTTTTCTTACATGATTTTTTAGGAATGAATGCATATACAATGCCTTCAATAAGAATTTTGTTAAGTTTGTAGACATGTTTCTGACATCATATAGAAGTCATTGTTTTGTTTCAAATGGATCTGTTTCTGCCATTTCAATTCTACCATTGTTCACTGTAAGAGAACCTAGTTCGCTGCACCCTGGCTTACCAACCAATCAACAAAGTGATTAACAAACCCATCTGTGTGCACAACACAATGGAACACATGGGTCACGTACAAGGCTGACCAAGGATTAAGAAGGGGAAAAAGGTCCAACCTTATTCTTTCTCTGTTTATCAGATAAGGAACTTACCATCCATCTGTATCAGTTGTGAATTACTATTAGATAGAAATTTGATCTCTCAAGTCTCTCATTGAGATTGAGTGTCTTTCAACTGAATATCTTTGCCTTACAGTTACTTGAACATCAGTCTGAGATCTTCCTCACCATAAATGCATTTCAATTCAGCAAGATGGGATCATATTTGTTTCAACTTGTTTAAATAAAGAAT
Organism: Telopea speciosissima; assembly: GCF_018873765.1. Taxonomy (NCBI): domain Eukaryota; kingdom Viridiplantae; phylum Streptophyta; class Magnoliopsida; order Proteales; family Proteaceae; genus Telopea; species Telopea speciosissima. The sequence goes on from NC_057918.1 coordinate 30,182,299, forward strand.
TGCTACAAAAAGGAGAAGCAAAACCTACACTGAACTACATATTTGGTGTTACAGCACCAAGGCTTGAACTTTAACCCATAAGTGAACCAAACTCTAGGTACTCAACCAAGTTTAACCAAAACTAAACACAAGTCTAACCCCACCTAAGCTTCCAAATTAGCTTCCCACATTTCGAAACAGAAGTCATACTCTTTCCTCAGCCAGTGTTTTTTTCTATTTAACTTAAAAAACTAAAACTTCTGTAGGCTTCTTCCATGGGAAAGAATTTTTCAAAAGTATGGTATGTGACTAGGTTATGGTCTACAGCCATGCTCTATCCACAGTTGACAATCACATATTTTAGGATTGAGCCCTGGCATTGCATTATCCCCCACCAGAATGAAAATAAAAGTAAAATTAGACAAATTTAAGCACCTGGGAAGCTTGTAGAGGAGCAGTTACAACCAAGGACTAGAATCAGCACCCCTGACACTCCTACCATCAAGTTATAAATGATAAATATCAAAGAAGTGGTTCAAAGAAAGCTGTGTAGGATGGTGAAGAATCAAAAGAACTTGTTAGTGAGGATCGTGAAATTTCTGAACACCAAATTTCACACCGATGATACAAAAAGAAAAAGCAAAGACTCAATATCAAACACATGATGTGGAACACCTAATGAATGACATAAGGAAACCTGCTGGCTGTGGTTTTGCCCCTTCATTGAGGCCAAAGAACACACTCTCTGTTGGCTTGTTTTGGCAATTGAGATTTCCATATTATATATGTTTGCTTGTATAAGATGAAAAATCCAAGATGGACCACATTCAAAAAATATAAGAAAACCTGAAAGACAAACACAGAGTCAAAAACAATAATAACCTGCTCTCTTAAAATAAAAAAGGAGAGATTCTATCTATTCATTGGTTTGTACGAGCCCTGATAGATTCGAACCATCATCTCCTGGGAACAAACCCAGGTGCTCTTCCTTTTTTAGGTAAAGACTCACCTGTCTAACTGTCTAACATTGTCATAATGCAAGAAAAGAACCAAAAAAAAAAAAAAAGATAAGAGAAAATTCCAGAAATAAAATGGGAAAATTTGGATTATCTATTTAATACTAACTTGGTTGCATGATAGCCAGCAGAACAGAGAAAACAGTGAGTTCTAGGAACTCCATAGACCAGTAAGGAAAATGAGTTGTTATAATTGGATTTGCAGAATCTCATATCAGCATGTTATTTAAGTTAATTAGCATAACCCCAAGAAAAATGTTATTCACCTAATAAACCTATCATTCATGGTTATTCTCTCTTAGAGAAGGTAAGGTACCTTGTTTTTTGGAAAATTTTTATCCTTTGAATTCCAACTGTGTAAATCTTCCATGACAATTCATAGACCAACCAATCCAAAATTTTCAATTACCAACTCTTGAATAGTTAGGACTAGTTAAAAAAAATTCAATTCATGTCGACAATTCATTTTAACCCACCAAATTCATTTTGTGCTTCTGAAACTAAATCTCTTATTTTCTAAGGGAATAGAAATAGAAATAAAATTAGGGGAATCAAAGAGATTTACATTAGGAATGAAAGTAAACAAACCGGAAAAGGGGTTTAGTGCAACTAGTGGACTCAAATGAGAATGCTAGACCATAGGGGGCATCTAGAGGTTCAACTTATATCTTAGATCTGTAAAAACAGAAACCGTTTGACTACAACAGAGAACCCAACCCGACAGTACTGCTCTGGCTCTGAGTTTCCGAAAGAAGAGACGAAGGTAGCAGAGCGAAGCAGAGTGCGTTAGATCCCCATGGCCATGAACGATGGATTTGGAGTTGCTCTGAGTTTTTCGGAAGAAGAGGAGACTGTCATTCGATGGAATTGCTCTGAGTATTTCGAAAGACGAAGAGAAGTTCAGACTTAGGGATTTTTCTAAAAGAGAGGAGATTTGAGGGTTGATGGGTTTGGGGTTTGGTTTGAGTGAGTTTGAACCGATCGGGTTGGGTGGTTTAAAGGTTTAAGGCTTGGTTCAAGGTCTCATCAGATTTTGAAAACCATTTTGAATTTTTTTGAATCCTTTCAATTCCAGACGTTGGATCCCTGTCAGGCCAGATGGCGTGATGTGCATGCATTGAAGTAGGATGGAAGTACTATTATGGAAGTAGAGGATGTGGATCCGTCCATGTCCTCGATTAATCTTAGAAGTATCATATCACAAAAGGTGCAGAAAAAGGCAAAAAGTAAATTAACCATAAAAGATCAAACAGGACTACTTACACGTTTAAAGAACTTCTCAAACACTATAAAGATAAAACACAAAAGATACACCAATCGTCCTCCATGCATGCACGGAATCACTTAGTATGTGCCATCACATTTTGCCGTGACGATCACGATCCCCATGATCGGATGTCCTGACAGTAACCGTCTCCACCACGGCCGGAGACTCCATGGTCTCCACCACAACGGTGTCTGCACCTGTGGTTCTGTCATCACCACCTCCACTGTGCCGTTGAGCTTGCTCATCTCGTTTCTGCTCTGCCACATCTTTAGTACTGGTTAGCTTCTCCTTGATGGTCTCCGCAACGCCCCCAATGGAACTAAATATACTTCCCCTCCCAGCGTTCCCCCTGTTTTAATTTGTCACATTACGCACCATAATCCAAAATTAATCAAACCCTTATACCCTAATCCTAGCATATTATACAAATTAGGGAGCAAGGAATCGGAATGAAATCAGTTTCAATCACAAACCTCTCACTCTCCGCCGTATTCTTCGCCTCTCCGGCCCTGTTTCCGTCTTCGTCCTTGTACTCGTCACCTTTCAATTTCAACTCTTCCATTTTTGGTCTCGCCTCTTCCTCTTTCTCACCCATCTTCTCCTGCAATGTGTAATATAACCCTTTCAATATTTCAAACTCTCACTAATTTTAATTTCTACTAAAAATTTACTAACCTTGGCTGCGTCTCCAGTCTCTTCACCTTTCAATTTTAGCTCTTCCATTTTTCGTCTCGCCTCTTCCTCTTTCTCACCCATCTTCTCCTGCAATGTGTAATATACACCTTTCAATATTTCAAACACTCAATAATTTTAATTTATACTAAAAATTTACTAACCTTGGCTGCCTCTCCAGTCTCTTCTGCCTTCTGTTTCGTCTCTTCTTTCTTACCAGCCAACATTTCCACCGCCCGTCGAGCAGTATCCACCGCCGCGTCCTTGAGTTCAGTTAGCTTCTCAAGGGTAGATTCTTTCCCTTCCTTGGCCTTCTCGGCAGTGTAATCCTTGTACTCCCCCATCTTCTCCATGGTGGTGTCCTTCCCCTGCTTTGCCCTGTCCACAGTCACGTCTTTGGCTTGCTTTGCCTTTTCAGCCGCATAGTCCTTGTATTCGACAGTCTTCTCGGCGGTTGAGTCCTTTGTTTGCTTCAACTTTTCAGCAGTCGTGTCCTTGGCTTGCTTTGCTTTATCAGCTGCATAACCCGTGTACTCACCCATCTTTTCGGCGGTGGTGTCCTTGGTTTGCTTCGCTTTTTCAGCAATGTAGTCCTTGTACTCTCCCACCTTCTCTATGGTGGAGTCCTTGGCTTGCTTCGCCTTCTCAGCCGTGTAGTCCTTGTATTCGCCAATTTTACCCACAGAGGAGTCCTTGGCTTGGTTGGCCCTGTCAGCCGCATAGTCCTCGTATTCGCCCATCTTCTCCGCAGTTGAGTCCTTGGTTTGCTTCGCCTTGTCAGTCGTGTGGTCTTTGTATTCGCCCATCTTCTCAGCAGTGGAGTCCTGGGTTTGCTTCGCCTTGTCGGTCGTGTAGTCTTTGTGTTCGCCAATTTTACCCGCAGAGGAGTCCTTGATTTGGTTGGCCTTGTCAGCCGCATAGTCCTTGTATTCGCCCATCTTCTCAGCGGTGTCGTCCTTGGTTTGCTTCGCCCTGTCGGCCGTGTAGTCTTTGTACTGGCCCATCTTATCTGTCGCCTCTCTCGTCTTACTAGCATCAGAATCAACGGCTCGGTAACCGGCGACGTAAGCGCCTTCAGTGGTCCTATCGACGGTGTCGTGAGCTTTGCCGACGACAGCTTCTTTGGCATGCTCTAAAGTGCCTTGAACGGCCTTCAAGACGGACTCGGTGCCTTTCTCAAGGGTTCCCAGCACGCCGATTCCCTGCTGCTCTCGCTTGTCCGCAGTAGTCTTGGAACCTTCTTCGTACTCTCTATTCCGGTTGACATCGCTGAGCTCCGAAGCGGCCACCTTAGCAGCAGCCTCTGCTCTCTCTTCTTTGCTAGCTTGTCTTGACGACATCTTCGTATGGACCTGATCCGATCGGGTGATCTCTGAATAGTGATGTATGTAATATGAGGAACTGTGTGTGAAGTGTATAATATAGCCGTTTATAGGTGCTTAAGCCTTAAAAGGTATCTCCTTTTATACATAAAAGATAAAAGGATTAGAAGATTCCAGGAGATGACACGTGGAGGTAAATGGTGGCGTTGGATGGACGCGTGGCATTAGCACATCCAGGTTCTATGACACGTATGGCTTTTGAACCCTCTGGTTGGACCGGACCTGATCGGTGATGAATAAATAAAAGTTGGCAGAACACGTGTCGTTGCTGCATGCAATACACGATGCATGCTTGAGAGGTGGACGACAGCTTTACTACGGATTCCTATGTGTCAAACATGCATACATCGGAGATGGCCATATGGTCTGGCTCTAAGGATTTTCTTCTATCTTCTTCTTCATTGGCGACATGGGAGAAGACAAGACACAGGAAGGTTGTTTTTAGAGGCTCAACTCATTTAGACTGTGATTGAGCTTTGCAATCAACAGTAGCATCTAGCTACCGAATGAAAGATTCTTCCTTACGGCTATCCTCCACCACTAGATCGACGAGAGCTTTGCTCTACTATCCGCCCTGAACCGGACAAGGTTTGGGTTGAGCTTTTCCAACCACAAGGTTGAGACTTTTGGGTTCGGGTAGGGTCGGGCATGGGCTGAGGTCTCGATCCAGGCCTGTGTATATAAATATATAGTATATAATTATACATAATAATCCATTTATATATGGTTGAAAAAAAAAAACCAAAAAACAGGAATAGGCTGACCTTGCCTAGTCCTGAATGTCAAAAATAGGGATTGCAAGGGTAAATTAGGGATGATATGTTTTGTTGCAACTCATTTGTGTCTCTCTCCTCTCACATCTCACATGAAATTACTGATCAGCTACTCTCCAATGTATGATTGTTTTGTTGCAATTCATTGGTGCACTCGTCTAGAATTTGACTCTTATCCAGCAGTGGCGAGAGCTAGAGTGTTCAGCTCAGCAAAACCACCTAAAAACAGGGGGTGGGATGGTCATTTTACATGTGGGGCTCAGATGGGACCCACCTATTAAATGACCACCCCACCCCTGTTTTTGCTATGGTTTTGCTGGACTGGACGCTCCAACTCCTGCCACTGCAAGACAGGAGCCAAATCCACTCGTCTATACCGCTTGCTCTAAAAACCCTCTTCTTAAGTTACTTTATAACGAACTTTCTAAACTTTGTAGTGAAACCAAATCTTAGCCCATGATACAGTCTTAATGTCCACTTCATTTTCTCTCTCTTGTCCATCGGTTCTTATCAGTGGATTTATTACAACCATTCTGTATTTCTATTCCAACGGTTCTTTCCCGTCCCTTCCCTTTTCACTCTTTCTATGTCTAGCTATCTATATATATAATTCATTACCCCCCCACCCCTCCTCAAAAAAAAAAATCTATATATATATAATTCGTCTTTTTAGAATCATAGTTGATAATTTGTATTTTCTGTCTAGCCTGTGGGTGTGTCATGGTGAACTGCATTGTGGGTTTGAAATCATCTAATGGTGAGTAGGTCACACTTGGGTGAGTGAGTCCCCAAGAGATCCAAAATGAAGTGGTTTTCTTTGGCTCAAAAGGCCTTTTGATCTGCATCAATTTGATAACAAAGCAAATTTTGATTATTGCACAAAACAAGTTCTAAAATTGATCAGAAATTCAAGAAGCAAACTTGACAATATGGAGGGTTTCCAAGAATCATTTTGCAAGCTTGGTAGATGGGAGTAAACATCTAGTATTCAACGAAATACACACCAAAATGTTGTTTTGTGGAGAAAAAAGATAGTCGCTTCAAACTCAAAGACGAATTCTTTAAAAAACATGGGAGAATGTTGAAGCCATACTATCACTAGCCATTAATGCTCCGATGACATCACAAACATCTAATGTCCATTCCACTTTCTTTCTCTCTTTCAATTGTTATTTTCCAATGACTCTTTCACCTCCCCTATATATGTATCTTTCAGCTTAATTAAAATGTAGAGTTGATAAATTGTACTTTTAGAAGTTGTGGGTGTGCCATACTGAGCCATATTGTGAATTTGTGGTTCTCTAGTAGTGAGTGAGTCCCTAGAAGACTCAACATTAAATTATCCTCCTTGACCCTTGAATTAATTGGTCATCTCTAACCCTTGTTATCCTGTATTTTTTCTATTTTTTAATTTATTTTGAATCCTCCCATTTTAAGCTACATCAACCTCTAACATTTATTGTTTTACTTCATAGAAAACATTCAATTAAACTTCTAATTTTTTTTTTTTTGAGAGAAGGGGGTTACAAAACTATTCAAAAGTGTTGTTTATAGCCCTAGAATATATCGCATCTAGTATATAACTTCAATAACAAATGAAAATTTTTAAATCATGAATCTAACCTCATGCAACATTATGGAATTCAAACTACAATAGTAGGGGCTTAGGGTTACTTGATAGCCCACCATCGCAAACACTCCAAAGGTATACAACACTTGATTAAACTCACTTACATAGGTTGAACAGAAATCCCTTGAACAACTTTTGCACGAGATATGCAACAAAAAAAAACTTTTTACTCAGGAGGGTTCAAAACCCTAGCTCACAAATAGAGGGAGGGAAGAGACAATGTGTGTGTGTGTGAGAGAGAGAGAGAGAGAGAGAGATTCTCTTGCACAGGATGTGGTATCTCCCTCTTCTATGTTGTTATATTGATAGATTATAATTTATTAAGATAGCTTTAAGAAGAAATAACACTACTCAACTATTCATTATCTTTATTTCTTAAATAAAGATGATATGGAAGAGGATTCCCTACACTCCTAGAGTGCACTTTCAGGTGAATAAATGAAGCCTCTTTGGAATCTGACAAAAGGGGTAGGGGCTTTTATGATATATCATCCTCTCACATAACCAGTGATTTGTGAGGGGATATATAATTTCATTTTTGAGTTGGCATTGTACAAAACCTTTTCCCTAAAGATATTTACATATTAGGATTGCTTTAGAGAACTGTGGGATCCTATTGGGTGATCCTACGCAGTATCCCTAGCCTGATTTCTTAATAAAAATAATTACATATTAGGAAAATTTTACGTAGAAAATAACATTTAAGTCTCAACAAATGAACAAATAGTTTCATTATATTTTGGTTCCTCCATTTAACAATGTCACATAATAGACCCACAAGCATGGAAATAAATACTCATCTTCCTAGTTCGTCGAAACAACTTATACAGAGAATGTTGATCGATACCTGATCGGACGCAAAATTATTTTAAGAAAATATTTTTAAAAATATAATTATTGACAATTAATATAATTTTAAATCCTTTTGTAAACTATTTTCAAAACATGCCACTGTGCTCGAAATTTCTGTCCAATTATAATTAGATCTTACACGTAAAGTTGGGAAACTGGATTCTTTATTGGGAATCTTTTTCATTTATAAACAAATATCATGAATCAAGTCATATATAGTCAGGGAGATGACAATCATTAGTACACCAAAACATGTAATATTTAATTGCACTGATAAGAACAATCAACTACCAAGTCTCTTCATTGGTTTGCTCGCAAGAATGCAACATGATCGTTACTAGGCTCATTTTACTCTAAAGTCATTAATGTGTCAATTGTCATCTAGAATTTTTAGTTTAATATCTTATAATTTTTTGAGAAAGAGAAGGCTATTTGGGTGTGTGGGGTGTATAGCCCCTGCACCCAAACACAGAGGTGCACAAAATGACAATCGTATCTTTAGGAATTTCTGCCTTTTCATGGGGGTGTGGCGGTTATTTCGCATGCCCTTATGTCTGGGTGCAAGGGTAGTGCACCGCACGCACTTAGGTAGCGTTCTTTCTCCTTAATTCTTTTTCACTACTTAGACAACATTTCTTGTGAACAAGTTAATCTAACAAATCAAAGAAAAACCGCACAAAGTAGTTGGTTGGTACGCTTCCAAGAGAGTGTAAGAGTCTAGGGAGAACATGGTAAAAATGGAAAGTCTTATTCTGTAATAGTTATAATTAAAGTCCCGTGATGCACTTAGGTAGGTAAACAAAAGAAAAAGGGCAAAAGATTGTGACAGGCTGTGTCTAGACACTGGACAACACAAAATGATTGCCTCACCCCTTGAAATGAAAAAAAAATCCCACTCCCATTGATGCTCTTATGTGTACTTTCAATGACCACGTAACCTCGGAGCGTTCTTGTGCCCCCAAAAAATCTAACAAATGTCGTGTGTATCAATTGGGAAACCCTTGACTACATGTTTATGGGGATTGGTACGTTCTGATGGGGGAGAGGTCCTCAGCAAGGTTTGAAGAATCGGTATTGGATTGCTCGGATCGATCGATTCATATTGATATCAGTGGAGACCAATATTGATTCCTGGCCTATCCTGTACCTATGGATCGAACAAGGGTAAGAATATAACAAAAAATCTTAGGGGGAATTGCCTAGATCTACTAGATTGTAAAAAAAATTACAAAAATAGTAGGTACAAATTATGTTTTAGTGTCACAAGTTATAATATTGAAAAGATTTACCAAATCCCTATATGAGTAAAAATTGCTAAATGAATAACTTAAAATACCCCAATTTCTTTCTCTCTCATTCCTTCTTTCTTCTCTTTCTTTTTTTCCTCCTCCGAAAAACACTTCCGCACTCCTCCTCCCTCTCCCTCTCATGCAAATCCGCCCCAGCATGCACCCATTCCTTATAAACCATTCAATAAAAGAGAAAAAAACAAAACAACTACGAATAGAATAATTTAAGAAACCACAATCTCTCTCTCTGTCTCTCGATGGATTTAATTTCCCTCTCTAAAGAAGCTGCCTTTATTGAAATCATGGTTTCCATTTGTCAAATTTTAAAACCCGACCCTTCTAAGAGCATCTTTCCAGAGACTAAGGGATTTCTGTATTTTGAGTTCAAAATTCAACCTTTGAAATTGACGGATCAGTGTTGTGATTAAGTTGTCGAATATAATGGATTTCACAATCACAGCTTCAAAGCCATCATACAAATCATCAGTAAGAGACAAACCCCATTACAGATAATTTGGAAGACCTATGAACATCAAAATTTCATTATTATGGGCAAAATGAATAGGGGAAACGGTTAATTTAAAGAATGTGGGATTGTAGGGGAGGGAGAGGGTGGGTGGCAGTGGTGGTGAGGGCAGATTCGTAGAGATGAAGGTGGGCGAGAGGGGGAGGAGGGAGTACGGAGGTGTTCCTTTGTCAAAGGAGAAAGAAAAAGAAAAAAAAAGAATGAAGGAGAAAGAAGAAAATTGGGAGTATTTTAGGTTATTCATTTAACTATTTTTATTCATAGAGATTTGGTAAATCTTTTCAGCATTGTAATTTGTGATGGAGAAACAGAATTTATACTTACTATTTTTGTGATTTTTTTTACAATCTAAGTAGATCTAGGAATTCCCCCAAAATCGTATACCGATATGAACCAATCTGGATCGATCTCGATAAAAATCAATACCCATTACTAAAACCCTGGTCTGAAAGACTGCCATCAGCCATAAATCCTCTGCAATGAGCAACCCGAGTGGCAATGAGGCATCCAACGCCTTGGACAATCCCAATCCCAACCCAGCCGTATGATGCCTCATTGGGCTATCCTAAACCCAAACCCAAACCCAAGCCCAAACCCAAACCCAAACCCAATCCCAATCCCAATCCACGGCCACGGATGAGTTTTTCACAAACCCAAACCCAATCCCAATCCCAATCCACGGCCACGGATGAGTTTTTCACAGTTGCATGGGCATTTATGAATTTATGGGGGCCATTTATTTCAATTCACGATTGGTAAAGGTCTGTTCCTGACATCTGACTTGTTAGTTGACAGCTAATAGAACTTCCCTCCCTCACCACATCTCTTGAAATGGTTATCCTTCGCAAATCGCAATCGCGGAAGGATTGATTTCGTTTCTTACGAGTGAGAGTTCCATGGATTATTCAATTAAAACAAATGATCGCTTGAAAAATCATAATGTACGTTACCTACCCAATCGAGCTCCCATCATGATTAAGCTGACAGAGAGGGAGGGAGGGAGGCCCTGAAGCTTAAAACTTGAAAGCTTAAAGAGAAGGACAAGGAGAAACTGAGAAAGGAGGAGAGCGAGAGAGCAGTTATCAGTCACTGTGTGACAGTGTAAGGCCTCACCTCAAGACAGGCGGCATGGGGGTTGTGGCGGCGTGTGGGATTTTATGCATCACACCCTCCCTCCGACGCTCGAGAATCTGTGGTGTTGGTCGCTGTGGAATCACCGTCACCAAGGTCTCACCTGCTTTCCCCTGTCTTCGGAAGCGAGCATGGTGGGCTAATCCCACTATTAGTATTAAGGATTTAACCGGCTCGTCCGGCTTCAAGCCCTCTTCTGCAATTCTTCGCCCTTTCAATGAGCATCACGGCGCACTTTTGCAGGATATAGGTGCAACGACACTCGTCTTGGCCGGCGCTTATTCTCTCGTTCTTGGGTTCGACAAACTCACCCAAAGGAACATAATCCAACAGGTCCGGCTTTTTCCCCCCCTAATCGCGCCCATCCTTTCTTTTCTTCTAGGCTCCATTTGGTTGCAAGTGGACCATTGCCTCACATTTAGTGTAAATGGAACATAATCCAATTTGTCTCGCATTTTTTCTCCCTAATCTTTCATTCCTTTCTCCTCTTCTCATTTAGGATAGTAAAAATGTAAACTACCAGACCTATTGGTAGTTACCGGAACTGGATCCTCTGTGGCGCGGCAGGGCGTCCGACACACATGAGACGGCCTTGCTGCCCCGGATGCGCAGCCCCATACACCACCCCTATGTTGGGCTGCGTGCCCGGGGCAGCAGGGCGGTCCGATGTGTGATGGACACCCTGCCACCCCACAAATGGAGCCCTATCCCCTCTGCATTGATTGAGTCTAAATAACTTCAAAACATTTTAAATAAGAGAAAGTTTTTCTCTCCCCATAAAGGACGGCTCACTCACAACATGAGTAAAAGAAAATGCGATCCTTTCAAATTTAGTTATTTAATTGTATTGGACCGAGTTTGCTTAAGCCACGGTGAATCCATTCACCATGGGACTTCATAAGCTCGTGGGAGGGTATCAGAGGGTTGTTTTGAAAACTTACTAAAACCCTATAGGGGTTTGTGAATCCTAGGGATGGTATGGTGAACCTTCACCATGTCAGGAAGGAAAACTTTCTCCAATATTGTTTTACTTCACAATTAAATCACATTGATTTGAAAATAAAATAAGGGAGAGAGTTCTCTGAGCAATGGACAAAGAGGAGTGCACAGCTAAAAAATATCCTTGGAGGGCAGTGAGGTCATTTTACTTGAGGATGAGAGAGATGACACAGATATGCTCGCATACCCTACCCCACCAACTCAGAAAACCTTTTTCCCATAACATAACATATTTGTGCATCTTGATGTAACCAAAGTGGTGAATTGAGAAGTTGTAATCATCTTTTTATGGACCCTTATTTTATTCTTGGAGTTTTTTAAGTCTGGTAAAAAAAGATTTTCAAAATAATTTGAAAGTGATTTTTTATTAATGTTATTCTCAAGAACTGTTATTGTCTTGCACGTCTCAAATACACGTTTAATTATTGTATTTTAGAAAGAAGTGTGTTATACTAAAAGGGCAAAAATTTTAGGTTACAATCTCTTTTTCACCAACTTTGATTATGATAAGATTTTCTAATAAATATTACATCGAAAAATAATAGTTATCAAATATAGTAAGACTTTCAGATAGATTACACAATCATGATTATAAAACTATCATTTTCTTCCCTTCCCCCCCTCCTCTACTTACAACCAAATGGAGCCAAGTATAAATTGTTTTAAATTCGATAGTTTTGCCATGCCATCTCAATTTGAGAATATAAAACCTAAAACTTTGTGTCTAATCATAACCCCTCCCCCCAAAACAAAAAACAAAAAAAGTTCATCTGTCTAAAAGTTACCCAAAACCTAACTAAACGAACTAAAATTTGAGAATCTAAACTAATCAATTGCTATCAAAATTCACTCTAGCCTTAAGAGACATGTCTTGCTGCAAGCAGAAGTGCTAGGTGTTCCATGTCCACCCATACCAAACCTTCATCTTCCTTTAGGTGGAGTGCGACAGTTGACAGTTCCCAATTTCACTACATGTTTCACACCATGAGGTTGAGATATGCTGAACCAAAATGTAAAACTTGGTCTTTCTGCTTGGAGAGTTCTACCATTTCATTCACCCAGCCTGAGGCTGCAAGTGGAGTCTGAAACTCTGCTCTTGATATCATGCCTAATATTGAGAGTTTGAAACTCTGCTCCTAATGTAACATAAGTGTTTGCATCCTTAGTCTCTCCTCTGATGAACCAATACTCTCAGAGGTCTGCTATCCTTTCAAGTCCCCACCTTTGAATTTTGATGGTGGTCCTACACCCTGGGTGAATGTCATTGGCTTCCTTTGCAAGCCTTTTGCTAAGGATCATATCTGTTAGAGGTTTCCTCTGCCTAAAAAAATTCTTTCTTGCAACAAATTACTGGGTTGCTGTATAATAGAAGCCTCATATGTATTGTAATTGTAGCGAAACCAGGACCTGAAACTAGTACCTGTAATTCTGAAGAAAGAGAGATGATGGAGATGAAAAGAGAGGAGACTGCTGAAAATAAGAGTAGCAGTCAATGTGTCTATCGGCAGTCCCCTTCCATTCTATATATATGTGACAATTACAACTCTTGTGGAAGTAGAAATCTTACAAACAATAACACTAACAACTATTAACAATTAAACATAAGACCAAACTCTACAACTAACACACTCCATGATAGAGACATTCCCCCTATTGTGGTTAATGACTAACAATCATAGTACTGCTTGGCATGTTTCTATCTTCTGTTGGATTGGACTACAAGAAATTAAATGGATCTGTTTCTCTACTCTTAGTTGGACTGCTATGATGTTGTATTTTCACTTTGTTTTTCTAGTGTGAGCTCTTTTCATGGACCTTTGACCATGATAATCCAATGATATCACCAGCTTGCTGGTATCCTTTGACCAACCAAGCAGCCAATCCACCCATCCCAAGTCCAGAGGATGAACTTTGAAAATCTCCTACCTCTCAATGACATAGATAATGAAGATCTCCTATTCCAAGTCTCTTAGATCTCAAATGTCTCTTTGGACCCAAAGGGGAGGGGGGAATCAATTGGTATTAATGGCACTAACACTGTTCCTGGAATCCATCTAGGCCCCTTGAATGGGCCAAATGAGAGCTCTGTCACTCACAACATGATGGTACTAACCCAGAACTCAGCTCCCATAACAGTAAATAGAAAATTACTATGATCAATTTATTCTAGAAAGCTAAAGGCGATTTAAAACAACAGTACACAGCTCCTATTTTTAACCAAAATCCATCTGAAAATAGTTCAACACTAACCTGAAGCTCAATGTCTTACACATTTTTGTAATTCAACTGAGGGGAATGAAAAAATAACTGGTAATTCAACTATGTATGGTTCTATTGTATTCTGGAAAGTAGCTCAGTCATATTTATCATATTACATGGCTCATATCATGACTGAAATGCATGATCATAAGCTTGTTAGACAGTAATTGAATATGTGATCCAGTATTATCAAAAACATAGGATTTTCAAACGACTTGTGATATAGAAGAATATGACCTCTGTAATTGATGGGTTTGGACTGAATCAGCAAGTATGCTCTCCTCTCTCAGCTTGGCACATCTCTGTCAATTTGACCATTACATTTTAACGGATATTATTTTTTTCTCCTCTTTAGAGCAGAATTTGAGTAGAAAACTGGTCCATATATTGTCCGGGCTTCTTTTCATGCTTTCTTGGCCTCTATTCAGGTACTGTCTTCTGATTGCTTCAAATTATTTTATTATTTACAAGGTCAGCTTTATACATATTTGAAACACTTAATTGATTTAATCAACTTAACCTAGGATAGCACTTCACCAGAGGCTCGATATTTTGCTGCTTTCGTTCCTATTGTCAATTGCATAAGGCTAATCATCTATGGCCTTTCTCTGGCCACTGATGAAGGTCTCATTAAATCTGTGACTCGAGAAGGAAACCCAAAGTAATTTCTCCACTTACCATCTTTGAGTTGTCTCCCTTATCTGTTTCCTGATTGCATGAAACTATTTGTAATGTAATATTGTGTTCGTATTTGCAGGGAATTGCTTCGAGGTCCACTTTACTATGTTTTGATTTTGATTTTTTGTGCGGTCATCTTCTGGCGTGATTCCCCAGTTGGAGTGATTGCATTAGCTATGATGTGTGGTGGAGATGGTAAAAACTCTCCTTTTGTTCAAATTCTCATCTCTTGGAGCCCTTCAACTTATGTTCTTTCAAATGTGTCAAACAGGGTTTGCCGATATCATGGGGAGAAGATTTGGGGCACTAAAACTCCAGTATAATATACAGAAGAGTTGGATTGGGAGCTTCTCTATGTTTCTGTCTGGGTTCTTGATTTCTATAGGGTAGGTTTTGTACCTCCAATCCCACTGAACTGAAATGTGAACGAATTACTTTGGATTTTCTAATGGAAATTAACCATAGCAGTGTTGCTTGCATTGAATTCTATCTTTTGTGCAGGATGCTCTACTTCTTTTCTGCTCTTGGGTACTTTCAGTTGGATTGGCCATGGACAGTGAAAAGAGTAGCTTTAGTCTCATTAGGAGCTACAGTTGTGGAATCCCTTCCAACAACCAAAGTTGATGACAACATATCTGTTCCTTTATCAAGCATGTTAATGGCACTTCTGCTTCTCAGTTAACGCGGCTTCCTCACAGCGAATCCCTGTTATCAGCTGGACTCCCAATCCTGTTTGGTATTGAAGCAGAATATGAGTGTGCTTTGGAATTAATCTACAATTAGTCATTAGAAGAAAAAAAATTTGTTTGAGGAAGCTCCAGTCACACTAGCACAACTCTCTATGTATGTATCTCACTCTTAATTGCACGTTCTACTCTTGAAAATGGATACCCACATTGCCTACACCATCCAAAATTAGGTAAAATCTATCAGATGAAAATCATCAAATCAAGTTATAGGCATATCTCATATCATGTGAGGGGAAACTTGGAAGAACCCTAGTTGCATCCTGAAATGAAAATTAAAAAACAAACACCACATAGAGAAATGGAGTTTGAGAGTTAGGGGTGAGCTAGCAGAGGACGAAACCTATTTTGTTCGTTCCTCAATTGTTTGTGTGCATTGAATTGCAAACCAAAGTGCCACCAAGGTGGAAATAAACTTAGCTGGATCTGATGGAACAGACCCAAAACTGAGACCTCATTCCTCCATCCACATTACTACAACGGCCTTACAGAATCAAGGAATTTTTTTGGGGTAAAATGATATATTAATAAGGTGAAACACCACTAAGAAAAGAACAGAGGATGGAGAGATAACCCATAACATAAAGATATGATGTTGGCCACCAAAACTAGCCAGAGCATCATCGGCTACAAAATTGCTGTCCATAAATTTCTGAGAAGGAAGTTGCTAAACAGAAACAATCAGCAATGATGGTACAGATTTTCCAAGAAATATTTGTGGATATCCTTTGAAGAATGAGAGAGCCTCAAACAATCAGTTTCAATGATGACCCAAGAGAGAACCAACATAAATGCTTGACGAACAGCGAGAGCCTTGGCAACCTAAGAGAATGTGTTCCCAACAAACTACGAAAAGCAAGCGATGAACCTTCCATCTGAATCTCTAAAAACACTGCCAATACCAACTGGTGAGCCAGGAACCAAACCATCAACAGAATCAAGGATCTCAACCCCAAAAGTGCAAGAGGTAGGGACGAAATCCTGTTTATCTTCATCTTCAAAGGTAAGGAACTTTGGCTTCAGCGACTGGTCATTTCTACCTTTGGTTAAGACAAGAAATACCATTTTTCCTCTATAGTGGAAACTCATGAAGAGGGAATTGAGAATGTGACGCTTAAGAATGAAGCTAGGCAGCCCAACCTACTCACCAAAAGACAGGACATGGCATTACAACTTGCCCACTCCTCACCAGCAGCTCAATAGATCACTACAGGTTCATCATCACAAACCTCTCGACTGTGAACTAAAGAGTAGCCCCTCGACAAATGGAAAACATTCACATAAGCCCCCCAGTGTGAACTAAAGAGCAGCCCCCCAACAATGGAAAAACATTCACAAAAGTCTATGGCTTAACGCATCCTCTCTTTCATTGGATGAAATTACTTTAATCCTTCATCTTTCAACTGTGAGGACGACCTTAATACAAGATAGGATTTGGTTGAGGTGATGGAGAACCTATATCACTTCTGCTCAGTATAACCACAATGTGTTCAGCACAAACAGGAAAAGTTCAATGAGTCTTTTTAAACAAGAAATATTTTCACGCTGGCAGACAACCCCAAAGTTACTCAACTAACACGTACGACCAATAACAATTTGAACCTTGCATCATTAATCTATCACAGATAGGACTAGCACTAACCAAAAACTTTACAAAATACCAGGTTTAAGCTTTCCATAAAGCAGGACAACAATTGCGGCAAAGAATCACACAAAAACTGGCAGTTATAGTGGAAGGAGGAAGTGCAATCTCAACAAAAGAAGTGCTCAACACTAAATAGCACAAATGCGAAGATGATTCTAGAAATCCCCCCCACCCCCCAAAAAAAAAAAAAAAAATCAATTTTCTGTAGTGTTAAATGTTATACATGAATCCCTCCACAACAAATAAGTTTAATAAGGGAGTGGAGTTTACCACTAGTACCTATGCTGACCTGTAGTACATGGAGGAAAGGAGAACCATGTCTCAAGGAGAAGATGGCAGATTATAGGAAAAATCTTGGAAAATCTGAACATCTAGCTGATTTGAGACTTCACTTCTCTTCAGCTGCAGTCGAACAAACAGTTCCAGGTCACACCCACCCACTATCCATTAAATCGTCTATGGATCCAAAAGCAATAGGTGTAGTGATCATCCCACACAACTCCAAATTCTTGTGGATCAAAGTTGTGCAAGAGTTTCATCAAGAAAACATAGCACTGACACTACCTAGAAGAATTAGTAAGAGCTGCCTTGGTGGGTTTACCACTGGGCTGAGGATCTTTGACCTGCTTAAGAGCTACACCAATCGCAATGTTTCCCACACCCATCTCCATTGCCTCCCTCTCATCATTCTCTTTCTTCTTCCTCTCAGAAATATCACCATCTACATCCTGGTTTTGAACAGCAGGCATGGAAGGCTCAAGAAGCCGAGGGCCAGCACTAATCCATGGATGAAGAAGGCATTGAGCGGCTGTTGGCCGTTTCTCAGGGACAAAATCCAGTATTGGGACTAGGAAATCAGCCATATCATTTGCATCTTGCTCCCTGAATTCGTATTTCTCAACAAGCACCTTACTAAGAGGCCAGAAACGCAAGCGACGGATGTGCCTCAAGTCCCCATACCTGTTGAAGAAATCCCGAGAATACCGACCACTTAATGCAATCTGAAATCAAATTTTGTTGACCAACAGGAAGTTAAAACAGGCATTTGGAACTAAAATGCTCAGTTCTGTAAAATTGACGCATTTACCTTGCGTGGCATCATTCCAAGTAGTTCCATCATTAGAGCCAAGTGATCCTACACAGAAAGGTTAAAGACAATCAAGTTTTATTTGAAGCACGAGCAGAAAACTTGAGCACTACTTAGGATTTAGATGCAAGAAGAACTTAGATGTGTAATCTAAGAGTCAACTAAACAAATAAAGAATTTCCCAGTCCAAAACTTTTTACTGCTTCAGCCTTTATTCTTTTAGCACCAATAAAAGAAAAATCAGGAAGATACATACAAGGCAGCTTACGTACGGTTTGGGAGCCGAGCCTCCAACATGGGGGCTTAGATCTCCTCCATATTACACTCGTTCACTTATACAGTAGAAAGTCATCAATTGGAAGTGGGCAAGATGGTGATGACATTGAAAATAAGGCATTCAAATAGGAAACCCCCATGATCTCCTTCATATTACAGTCGTTGACATCTATACTATCAAAGAAAATGCTTATTGACAAAGATACAAATTGCTGAACTCCAATTTTAAAAAAAAAAAAAGGAGACTGAGTTGGGGTTCATAGGGTAACCTGAGTGGGCTTTACTTTTCTTTTTTGTTGTTGCTATTATTGTTATCTACAGTATGTACAAGTGGTCTATGTACTTGACCCTGTATTCATTAATTTTCAGATACTAATAGAAAAAAATGCTGACCTCAGTAATTTCAAGGATAAGTCTTATCCAGTACAGGAAACAGGAGTGGTTGAAGATTGGCATTAAGGGGGCAGAAAACTCAAACTAAATTTGAGGGAAAAACCCTAGTCCATCTGTCATAGGTTAACAATTCTGAGACATATGCAAGACTACCATGATTCACCCTCACTCAGGGCTCACCATGGTTTGAGGAATCAGTATCGGATCGGCTGTATTGGCCGATTCATATCAGTATTGGTGGAGACCGATACCGATTCTCGACTGATCCTGTATCCGTGGATCGGTTCGGACAAGGGGAAAAAATGTAAAAAAAAAAAAAACTCTTTTCAAACGAAACAGGGGTAAATCTGTCCGATCAGGACTGATACAGACCGATCCGGATCAGTATTGGCCGAGGCTGATACCGATTACTAAATACATGGGCCCACTGGAAGGAGGAACTTTGACATGAAGGAGAGGTGGGATTGATGTCAATGTTACAATATATCCGTGGATCGGTTCGGACAAGGGTAAAAATGTAAAAAAAAAATTACTCTTTTCAAAGGAAACAGGGGTAAATCTGTCCGATCAGGACCGATCCGGATCGGCCGAGACCTCGGCCGATACCAATTACTAAATAGATGGGCCCACTGGAAGGAGGAACTCTAACATGAAGGAGAGGAGGGATGGATGTCAATGTTACAATATCCATGTGTATTCAGAGTGTGGAGGTGGCAGTGGACCCATCTTTCTAAAAGTCCAAAAACTTGGTGTCATATATATATACAACCAACCTATCCGAAAAGGGAATGCATGGGGATTATATCATTTTTTAGGTTCCTTGTGTACTTTCCATCTGCTTCTAATCAAATTGTGTTGATAGTCATCAAATAACAGAAATACATAAATAAATAATAAGCACTGGCGATCTGGCTACCTGGAAGCTAGGAGGGGATCCATCTCCAATGAATATTTTTCTCACGTGATAGAATCTAGTGGTCTCCAAAATCTACAAACATTAGCCCGGCCCCCCATCATCATCTAACCATGGGTTGATTTTTAAACCAATCCAACATTGCCATATGTTAGAAAAGGGCTTTGAAAAATTGTTACCAAATGACAAGTCCACATGGCAAGAGTGGGCCATGCAGCAGGAACCCCTTCAAGCTAACAAATATTAGTGAAATCAGGAAGGTCTAACGAAATCCATAAAGAATATCCAGATGGAAAATGGCCACCCGCAATTAGAGGATAAACAAATCGAATATTAGGCGAAGCTGTTAGAGTTTATGTAATAAAGGTACTTTGGGCACTGGTTTATTATCTTGTTGTCTTATATTGTATTTTTTTTTTACCTTTTACCTCCCTAAGGAGGTGTATGTAATTCCTAATAATATGTTAGTACATCCATGACCATCCTTAGTATCCTTTTTGGATATCCCAAATGAAATTTGCGATGAGGGTTTTTGATTCGCTCCTCTATCCCACGTTAAGAT
Source organism: Telopea speciosissima (assembly GCF_018873765.1). Lineage (NCBI taxonomy): Eukaryota > Viridiplantae > Streptophyta > Magnoliopsida > Proteales > Proteaceae > Telopea > Telopea speciosissima. The sequence continues at coordinate 30,202,374 of NC_057918.1, forward strand.
TCTATAATAAGGTGGGCTTGGGCACAAGCTCAACTTCTTCAATTAGGCTACCATCTGGGGCTTGGTTTAGCTGAGGATGGGATTTGCGACCTGATTAGTCTCCCTGCGCTACTAGGCACCTTTGGTTTAGGCTTTAACCAAAAGTTCACTTTGGATTGAGAATGTCCCCCTTTTAGGTAGTAGGGGATTCATAGACTGAACTTGACAGGTTCGACTACAGAAAGCACCTCGCTACACAAGTCGCACCTATCAATATAGGGGAGAGGACTCCATTCTCTCTCCCATACGATTCCACACTCTTTTCTCTTCTTCTCTTTTCTTCCTCTCATGTTCTCTTCTTCTCTTCTCTGTTCTCTTGAATCGATCCTGGCAATATTTCCAACTTGGTATCAGAGCTTGGTTTGAGAGTCGACCAAGCTTATACATCCTTAGTATCTCCCTTTGGAACCATAGAAGAGTAGACGGTTCCAATAAAGGCCATACTATGTAAGAAAACTTGAAGATCTAATGGAGTTCTTTCATCAACTAGAAGACCTAATGCAAGGAGATTGGAGATTGTGAAGGCCGTTTGAAGAACAAGGAAGCCTGTACAAAGTTACCGCCACCGTCTCCTTCAAATTCTTGTTTCTCTCTACTCAAGCAACACTTGAGAGGGGCTGGGCTTGCTAGGATCACCCAGGGGTTGGCTGTCTATCCCCCATGGTCTCGGTTGCTAGAAATGTGTTGTTGGAGCACAATTCATCCCCTGAAAATCTGCCAGATACCACCAGTTTGGTTTTTTTGACCTATATTTTGTTTGAAATGCTGTGTTGTGATGTTTGGTTGTTGTGGGCTGGTGAGTTACATCAATTGAGACTTATTTGTTGTTATGAGATGAAGCCACATCGTGAAAAGCGTATATGGTTTGGTTTTCTTCCAGTTTCTATGGATTGCTTCCTACTTTGAGTACTGGGAAGAAGAAGTTGGGTAGAGTGTACTCCCCATTTGGATTGGACATTTTCCAAGTGTGTGTGCACATTATGTCGGAGGTCAATGGACCTATGGAAACTTCCAACTAGTGGTTTGAGTGGTATCAACCCTAGTCTGATTGCCTCTGAGAACCCCAACACACCAAATATCCATTATGAAGTTGGACAACACCAACTATTTGGATTGGGCTCACTCAGCGAAGTTGTCTCTGCGAAGTTGGGGGAAGCTGGAGTACATTACTAGTACCATTAAGGCTCCTGAGTCAAGTGGTCTGATGTATCTGAAATGGGAGACTGAGAACTCAATCACTATGACTTGGTTGATAATCTCCATGAAACCTGGGATTGGTAGGAGGCTTATGGGAAATGAGACTACCAATGACATTTGAGATAGTGTCTCTAAGACGTTTGACCGAGTAGGTGACTAGGAGAAGGTCTACCAACTCCTTCAGAAAATAATCACAATGAAGAAATGTGACAAGACTATTCTGAATATTATAACTCAGTTATTGGTCGGTGGGAGGAGTAAGATCACTATAGGGACCTCCAACTGTTCAACCTCGAGGACGAAGCAAAGGTATATAGGACACTTGAGAAGAACATGTTCTTATCCTACTTGGCAGGCTGAACCGGAATATGAGCCAATCCGGGTACAAATTTTGGGACATTCACCGATCACATGACCGGTATGTCTCAATGTTATGATACATATTCTATCTGCTCTAGTAGAGATAAGGTTAGAGTTGTCGATGGTTCACTTTCCTCTATTTTTGGTAAGGAGAGCGTTCATGTTACCTCTTCCATTTCCCTTGATTCGGTTCTTCATGTTCCAAACTTTGCCACTAACTTACTATTTGTAAGTCATTTAACCAAATCCTTGAATCGTTGTGTCACCTTCTTTTCCTCTTATTGTCTTTTTTAGGATTTGGTGACGAGAAATATTATTGGCAGTGGACGTGAAGAGAAATGGCTCCATCTCCTTGAAACCCGAACACCTTTTTTTACTGCAACTCAGTCTTATAGGTGTAGGCGTAGTGACAACAACATTGTTGATTCTGGGATGCTTTGACATCAATGCTTAGGCCATCCCTCTCTTAGTGTTATGACAAAACAGATGCCTCACTTGTTTTCTTTTAGTTCTACTTCTCCTGTATTCCAGTGTGAACCATGCTTGTTTGGCAAACATTGTCGTTCTTCTTATCCTAATCATGGTAATAGATTAATTGTTCCTTTTCATACTATGCATACTGATGTTTGGGGACCTGCTCCCACTACCACTTTGTTTGGCCATCGTTATTTTGTATCATCTGTTGATGATTATTCTCGAATTACATGAACCTTTTTGATGAACATAAAAGTGAGGTCTATGATGCTTTCAAAAATTTCTACCAAATGATTTGCACTCAATTTGAAACTAAAAATTGTGCGCTCTTCTAAAGGGATTAAAGCAGATCCGGGGTTCAGAAACCCAAATTGGATTGCTTATGGGCCCATCCGTAATAGAAGGCTCAAATAAGGGTTGATGGCAAAAATCCATAAATAATTTGAAGTTTATAACAATGGTGGCAATACTGTAAATAATGGGAAACTAAGAAGTGGGATAACACATATGATGGGCAAAGGGTATACTTGGAACTAAGGGTAAAATAAGGACATGAAGGATTAAAGGACTACGGGAAGGGGTATTATTGGAAAGGTGGGGCAATAAAATTAAAGCAACAAGAATCGTGGGAAAGGGGGTGTCGTCAGCCTTAGGAGAGAAAAGAAGGTAAAGTAGGACACAGAAGATAATCATAAATAAGGGGTAAATAGGGAATTGCAACAGTGGCTTAATAAAGTAAACCAAAAAAATAAACAAAAGGGTTTACAGAATCGTGGGAAGGGTGGTCTTCTTCAACCTTACACTGGATATAACTATGGCTATGGCGGTAAGGCAGCAGCAGTACTTTTGGAAGAACTTCCACATGACAAGCCCAAACAATCCAATATTCGGGGAACTGAGTTGCAATGCATCTCTCTATGAACTCCAGGTATTACACTATTACCTCAGCAATAAAACCTTGACTCACAGCAGGGAAGGAATTTTTGCCGAGAGGCTGTAAGGGTTTGGTCGCCCCAGGCAAGGGGTTCCTTCAATCCTAATCTGAGGGAGAAAGAGAAGAATAGCGGAGGGAGATCGATTCCCGTCTTGTGGAACTATTAGCATCGCTGAAACAGGGGATGGGGACATAGAAGGTGAGGCGAGAGAAAAACCAGACATGAGAGAGAGAGAGAGGTCACGAGTACCAATTTGGTAACCAAACCAAAAAAACTTTTTCATTCAAATCTGAAAATAAAACGTGATTACAAGAGTATTTAAAGATAAAACAAAGACTCGTAATTAAACTGTGAAACTGAAATTAACCTTAACTCTAAGGGACTCATAACTTTAAAAAAAAAAAATCCTAGATAGACTCTACCACTAAATAACCTATTAAAACTAAAATAGAAAATTACATGATAAACTCACTAATAAAAACTCTATTAAATAAATAGATTAAATACCCTACTGAACCCAAAGACCCAATTGGACCCGGTTCATCTTCACATGGATACCAAAATGGTTTTGGGTCAGTCTAGGGCAGTGCATCAGCATCAGGGGGAAATACATGCATGATGGACTCCAACACTTTTTTTACCAATAAGACCACTATCCATCAGCTTGCTTGTGTTGATACACCCCATTAGAATGGGATAGCTGAAAGGAAAAATCGCCACTTATTAGAAGTTACTATTTGGCATGTATGTACCTAAGACTTTTTTGTCTGATGCCCTTCTTACTGTCAAGGTACTAAAACTCGGGTCTCGGTACCAACTCGACTCTTCGAAAAACCGAGGCGAGTCGAGATCTCGGCAAGTTGGTGCATTTTTTTTTTTTTCAACTCGAAGCCTCAACTTTGGGTCAACCTGAGATCTGTACCCGAGATCTCGCCTAGATATGTCGAGTTTTGTCCAATTAGGTAAGGTATTTAAGTGGTAGGTGGGTTAAAATAATAACCGAGATCCAACCGAGATCCGAGATCTCGCCAAGATATTGCACTTTTGAGACTCGCAGGCAATCTCGTCTCGGGATTTTGAAAATCCGAGAAACTCGGCGAGATCTCGAACTATGCTTACTGCTACCTTTTTAATCAATCGTATGTCCACTAGTCTTCTTGGTTCCAAATCCCCTTTGGAAATTAGGTCACCTCAAACCTCTGCTTTCTCTCTTCCTTCCAGGGTGTTTGGGTGTTTGCTATGTCCATGTTAATAAATCTGCTCAGACTAAGCTTGACCCTAAGGCCCTCAAATGCCTTTTCATTGGGTATGCCCCCTCTACCAAAGGCTATAAGTGCTACCATCCCTCTTCCCAAAGGCGCCTTCTCTCCAAAGATTTCACCTTCTTTGAATTTGTGTCTTTCTTTACTCCTCATCAGCATCCTCTTCAGGGGGAGAAGAGTGGAAGTGAAGAGTCTGCAGGAGTCATCCCTCTCCTTTCACCTTTGCCTCTCTCTCCTTTCCTGCTTGATATGGGGAAACACAAGGAAGTGGATGTTGTTGATCATTCAGAGGGTTCTGGTAATTAGAAGAAATTACTTGTGTACAAAAGAAAGGAAAAGACGACCTACTAAGAGTCCTCTTTGGATCCACATCCTAAGATTTATCTTCCTTAGTTAAGTACCACTTATTCCCCTCCTTCTAAGTTAGAACTTTCCATTCCTATTCGAAAGGGAAAGAGAGCTTGTACTAATCCTATAGCCAAGTTTGTTTCCTATGATGATATATCTTCTACAGGTATTTCTTTATCTGTTGTTATTTCCTGTAATCCCATTTCCAAGAATGTCACCGAGGCTATCTCTGACCAAAAGTGGAAGAAAACCATGTGTGAGGAAATGAAAGCCCTTTAGAAGAATTGTGCTTAGAAGTTGGTTGATCTTCCCAGGGGGAGAGTTCCAATTGGTTGTAGATGGGTCTACACAATCAAGTAGTATGGCACTGTTGAGAAATATTAAGCCAGACTGGTAGTATGGAGGAGCAAAAAACAGCTTGTTGTGGCTAGATCAAGTGCAGAGGCAGAACTTAGGGCAATGGCTTATTGAGTGTGTGAACTCCATGGTTAAAACAGATAGTCCAAGAGTTGGGATTTGACACTGAGGAACTTATGCGGATTGTGATAACAAGGCTGCTATAAGTATTGCTCACAATCCCGTGCAACATGAGCGTACCAAGCACATTGAATGAAATAGATTGACATTTTATCAAGGAGAACATTGACTCTGCTTACATTTACACTCCTTTTGTGAAGACAGGTGATCAATTGGCAAATATCTTCACCAAAGGGCTCATCTTTCACCAGTTCAGTACCTTTTTGTGCAAGCTAGGAATGTATGACATTTATTCTCCAGCTTGAGGGGGAGTGTTAAAGTTTATGTAACAAGAGTACTCTGGGCACTGGTTTATTATCTTGTTGTCTTATATTGTATTTTTTCATTTTTACCTTTTACCTCCCTAGGGAAGTGTATGTAATTCCTAATACCATGTTAGTAAATCAATATAGGGAAGAGGAGTCCATTCTCATACAATTCCACTTCTTTTCTCTTCTTCTCTCTTCTTCCTCTCATCTTCTCTTCTCAGCTTTTACTTCCTTCTCTCTTCTCCTAAATCGATCTTTGCAATATTTCCAACTGAAGCAACTAGAATTAAGTACAAAAACCAGCCAAGACAGACATAATATAATAAAAGAATAAGTAGTCCATGTGATTCACAGCAAGTTATTTTGACAGAAATTACAGAATCACAATCTTATGCTAAAGAAAACTGTAATTTTTCCACTATATAACTATTTGTTGGTGATCATATACATGACGGAAAACGCAGATGTTGGTATAAGTAGAACATGTATTAATGGTCTAATACACCATATCTGAATAAAAAAAGGCGAAATACCATACTAATAAACCACAAAGACATTACAAAGACTCAAGTTTCACTGTCCAAATTTTAGTACTTAATCTGGAGATGCACTTAATAAAGGTCACAATACTCCGCTCCCAGGTGATATTACTATTCATGGTAGAAACAATTAAAACTTTAGATACTCATTTATCAAGAGAGAGAGAGATTAGATCCTTGAATCAAGATACTGAAGGACTGTTGAGACAAGTGGGCAAGAGTCTTCTTGGATCTACCCTTCTTTTAACCCACCGCATAATTTGACCTATTTTCCTGTTCTGTGATCCACTGGGCCTAAAAAAATTTGCAGGCACCACATAAGATTTGTCCATTGTTGACCAATGATAATTTTCCCTGCAGCTTACCCAAAAAGTTTGGTTGCAGCTGAGCTCTTTAATCAATACATGGAAAGGGTGAACTCACAATATCTGGTTAACTTTATGAACAATTAACCAAGGAAAAATTCAAGAGTTCTATACCAATATTTGCAGTTACTTAGCTCTTCACAATGAAACAGGGACCAGCTTCACAAGTGGGTAATGTCAGCCAAACCATTTTCCAGTCTAGGTACACTCTGAAGTAAGAAAGTCAATAATAGGCCATAAAACCCATAGCATGAAACTGCCTAATGAAGTATGTGAACCCTTGCCATAACTCCTGATCAAAACCATAATGTTGGCTGAATCACCCTCTACAACAAGCTGCAGAATAGCTCAAAAAGAGACGAGCTGATACAAATATATCAATTCCTGTCCAGTAGAATTGCCCTTTCTCATTGGTCCTGATTTGCTTTGCTTGAATAGGGTACAAAAACAGGACACTGATTCAAGTGAAATGGGGCCACACTATCCACAATAAGATGCATAGTAATGTAGTACTGTAATTGAAAGATCAAAACAGTACCACAATACAAAATCATTTAATCAAAGGAAGGTTCAGATTAGGGAGATCTTATATAACACATAATCAGATAGTGTGATGGGGCTGGAACTGAGGTCAAGCGTAAGTATTATGGAGGGAAAGGTATGCTGAAAGCTTGAGTAAAATCAGGTGGTTAAAACAGTAGATATAGGCAATTCCTAGTGACAATAGGAATAGGGGTAAAACAATAAATTAGACACTGAAATTAGGGTGTGAAAGAAGCAATTAGTTTACTGATTTCAGATATGAATAAACCTAGAATCAACAACCTAATTGATTGGTGAAAACAGAATTGAATTTCAGTTATGGATGACCTAAACAGCAGCTCTAATGGAGGTAGGGGTATAATGGGAAAATCAGAAATATAAAAAGACCCAACTGTCAGAACAAGGTCAGAATTGAATTGAGTTCTGTATTTCAAGATGATCGGATGGTTGGTTTGCTTAATCTGAAAAAAAAAAACTTGTATATGAATATGTCTAGAATCTAGGATTCTAGTTGCAAAAAATTAAGAACACACTTGATAATGACCAAGATCTGAAAATAAGATGAACAATCAGCAGTAGTAGAACAAGAACAGCAGAAAATAACTCCAGAGCTTCACAGCACAAGGTGGTTCGATTGGATCAAACAAAAGGGGTTTCTTGATCAAACCCAAGAGATTTTTCAATGGAGAAGAAGAGTAGCAACAGCAACTTTTTCATTAATCAAATTCGAGTACTATGCTTGCCCCCCTTACAACAACAACATCCAAGCCTTGTCCCAACTTAATGGGGTTGGCTACATGGATCTTATAAGAGATAATAGAGTAATACTAATGAAGTAAAAAGGGAGGGGGGGGGGGGATACAGGTAAAGAGGGGGTACACAACATCGACACAGACCAAATGGGTGTCGATAGAATAAAATTAAAGAAATAAAAGGGGAGGAGGGGGCATACAAAACGACCCTTCTTAGCTACGTACCGCTTCTTAGCTGCCCAACATTCTGCTCTAGGTGTCGAAGAGGAGTGGAATACAAGCACACAACAACAAAGTCCAACTAAATGGTATCGACCACACGGATCTTTGATCTCCAATCAGCTCTATTTGAGGTCATACTAGGAGCAAGGCCTAAGCTAAGCATGTCTTTCTTTACCACTTCTCCTAAGGTTATCTTAGGCCTGCCCCTAGTTCTTTTGGTTCCCTCAATCCAGATCATGTCACTCCTCCGAACTGGGGCCCTTGAAGGCCTCCGTTGAACATGGCCATACCACCACAAACGACTCTCTCTAAGTTTATCATGTATCGGAGCTACTCCAAACCTAGCTCTAATATGATCATTCCTTACTTTATCCTTCCTAGTTTTCCCACTCATCCATCTCAACATCCTCATTTGTGCAACACCAAGTTTATTTATATGGCACTTCTTCACAGCCCAACATTCCAACCCGTACATCATAGCTGGTCTAATGACAATTCTATAAAATTTTCCTTTAAGCTTTAAAGGGATATGCCGATCACACAATATTCTGGTCATGCCTCTCCACTTCACCCACCCTATTTTAATCCTTTGGGTAACATCATCATCTATGTCGCCTTTCTTGTTTACAATTGATCCTAGATATCTAAAGTGGTCACTTTGCAGGATCTCCTTCTCAATATTCACCACTTTATTATCCGTCTCAGAGCTGCTAAAGTTACACAACATGTATTCGGTCTTAGTTCTACTTATCTTCAGGCCTTTTGATTCCAAGGTTGATCTCCATAGTTCCACTTTGGCGTTAACCCGTTAATACCTGTTTTTGTCTCATCTATCAAAACAATATCATCTGCAAAGATCATACACCAAGTGACTACCCCTTGTATGCTTCTAGTTAAGTCATCCATGATAAGCGCAAACAAAGAAGGGCTTAAGGCTGATCCTTGGTGTAACCCAATTGAGATTGGGAACTCACTTCTTTGGCCCCCCCGCTGTTCTAACGCTAGTCACCACGTCAGCATACATATCGTTTTGCCACCCTAACAAATTTATATAAAATACTCAAAAATAGACTCAAACACTGAAAAGGAAAGGCCTAACCCAATCCTTAACTAATTAGGTAACCTAAACTGAATAGGAAACTAAAATAAAGAAACTTACTCAATGAGATAGTCAAACTTCAAGTCCTAACATGCCTATGACATATGTTTGATGAGGACTCCACTACTTTAATAGCCAACTAAAGAATTAAATCAGCAACTTAAATTGAACCACATAGAAAACATAGAACTGGTTCAACTGAACTAATCTAAACAACTTAAAAATAAACTAAGTAAAGAAACAAACTAGCTAATCCCGTATGCGACCTTATTACCCATACATTAGGCCCATAAAAGTGGCCTATTACATTGAAAACACCATGGACCAAAGCCCAACATGTAGACAACCCAACCCTAGACTTATTCGTAGCCAAACAAGCCCAGTTTTGTGAAGAATCTGCATCACATAGCTTCAAAAGCAACAGAAAAGAAAAGGCAAGAAAATTATAAGGCCATGACAAATGCACCCCTACAACACAAAACAACCCTCCATCCCATCCCCACCTACCGGAATTGAAGCAACAAAAAAACTTCCCACTCACAATTATCCCAAAACATCCAGCTACCTCCCAAAAGTAGATTTAAGAAATATTGTACTAATGGGAAGGGGATATAACTCAGAGACATCAGAGCCTCAGAGGAGAGTTGCAACTATCCAATGTCCTCTGCTTCGCTCCCTCCCACAAACAGCACACAGGAACCGTCTTTGTTTTCAATAAGAATAAAGCACCTTAACACTCAAATTTACACTCAATTTGGACACCACCAATAGTTTAACCCCTCATAGAAGCTCTAATTTCCTAATTCTAAAAACCTTGTCCACCAACGGACTCTAGACAGAGGTCCAAAACAATCACAATTTAACCGCTCCCAAAATAAAAGCCCCAAACCATTCCATCAAACTCTAATGAATCCTTAATCTTTCACCTGATGCAGATCGACCAGGGAGCACCCGGTCCAAATTCTGAGTTTATTCAAACCCATTGACGTCTGCCCCCAAGAGATATATCGTCCAGCAGAATTAAGGTGGATTTACTTCTAAAATTAAAATGGATTTCCAGAATTAAAGTGGATTTACTTCCAGAATTAAAGAGGATTTACTTCCAAAATTGAAGGAGGAGGTCCATCAGTTATTTAAGGAGATATGAGGCGATTGATTAGTTTTATTTGGAGACTGTCATTAGCTATCAGCCAGCCTGTCATGAAGGATTTATTTTCCAGAATTGAAGAGATATCGTTCAGCTCTATTAGGACTATTATTGGGTTTTCTTTAAATATATTTGTAATAGCCATTAGCAGGAACAATTAAGATAAAGAAAATTTGAAGTTTTCTTCATGAAGCTGTGCGCTTCAGTTGAGAGGTGAGATAACTTTGGGTGAGAGGCCCGGGAGAGAGTGAGAAGCTCAATCCAAATCTATCCTTCTACGGTCTACCTATCTACTACTACCTTTCTTTATTAATCGATTTGCTTGTGAGAAATTTGTGTCCTGAATGTACTGCAATCTGAGATCCATTCGAAGATCTAATTGGGTGGTTGCTATCTTTGTTCGATTGCTGAGAAGTGCTACTGCTGATATCTTAGTGATCCTGCTGTGGAATTACTTCCTAGTTGGGGACTGATTCTAATATATCACCACATCTCTTCTTACTTTTACAGTCGGATCTCAAACAGCCGAGGCTGTTGTACATAAGTGTGATTATAGAGTATTAGAATTACTGCTGTGTAAATTCTCTTGAATTTCCCTTTTGTTAGCCTCTGGAGATAGTTCACATTAAGCAGTGATTTTAACTGAATACTTGTTACTTCTTGAATTTGCAACTAATATTTTCTAATCTGAACAGTAAATTCAATTCGCTTGGAAAGGATTTCTTTCAAACACTGGAACTATAGGTTTCCCAATATAATAGTTCTGTATATGACTATATGTGCAAACTTTCATTATGTTATCAATCGATTGGGTTTCCAGATCGTTCAACTAGATTGACATTTGGGTTTTCCAGCTTGAATACAACCAGGTCAAATCTGTTATAGGCAACCCAGTCATACCTGTTACGAATGGTAGTAGATGGGTCAATTACTTAGTGGATTCACTAAAGTCTTACATTTTCAAGTCAAGAGGGTAAGAACTGACTATTGTTTCAATGATTTTTCAGAATTTTGTACTTTATTGTTTTATTAGATTATTATCAGTGTAGTTGACTGTTATTTTTATTGCTACTTAACATGTGATGCAGGAACATCCACGTAGCAAACTAAAGTGACTTGATATGCTCTACAGACTACAGAGTGTTGGATTAGTTTTTGGTGATTATAGCACTATAGCATTGTATTAAGAAAATTGGTTATTTCCATCGCTTTTCTTATGGTTTCTAATGGTCTAATTTTGGATTGGTTATTTCCGTCACTTTTCTTATGGTCTAATTTTGGATGGTCCAAACTCTGTTTTGCGTGATATTAGTGTCATCTGGAAGAATGAGTTCCCTATCCAACAAGACCAACCTTGTAATTCTGAGCTATATTTGAGATTGTGGCCAATATACTGGTATGGTGCAAATTTGTGACAGGATTATTGTTCTAGAAAGTCTAATTAGATTAGGAGTCTTATTCTAGGTTTATTTCTTAAATTAGGCATTCTCATTTGTTCAAGAAAGGAGCTAAGCACTCATGGGAGTTATAAAATTGTAATTAAGGTCACATTAGGAATTCTTCTATTAGAGCCAATTTGTTCAAGAAAGGAGCTAAGCACTCATGGGAGTTATAAAATTGTAATTAAGGTCATATTAGGAATTCTTCTCTTAGAGCCAACAAGTCATACTCATGTGGGACATAGAGGTCTGGTTATTACCAATAAAAATCCATGTAATAAGCATATTTTGAGTGGAATTGTTTGGTTTTATGTTATGGTTAAGGGAATGATTAACTTCCAAGTGGTTTGACAATCAAACCCTAGTTTTATTCATGGTGAGGAAGCCCCTATCTATTTTTCTTTCTTTCAAGTTATGTTTATAGATTTATTTGGCATAGTTGTCAAGGCGTTGCTTAGGCGTCCAAGTGATTGGTTGCCTTGGTCACCTTGTTGGTGTTGCCTTGCATCGAGGACCCTATAACGCCTTGGGTTGCATGGACGTCGTGTCAACTATGCTATTTAGGTCCATTACATGAAGATTTTGTAAAGCTACCTGCATCGGAGGTTCATCCCAACAGGTGTTGGGTTCTATGGATGCCCATCCTGCAGTAGTAGGAGATGCAATGGGCATGGCCCAATATATACAAAGTTCAATTTGAACTCTATTAAGAAGTCTAGATGTGCTCATAGTAAGAGATGTGTTGAATTATTTATCCACCCGTGTCCCCCTTTGGATAGCCCGCCATATTAGAGCTTCTGTATGATGTACATATTGTTTCCTCCCTTTCCTACAAGGTCGGCCTTTTAGATGATGCGGTTCCAACATGGTATCAGAGCAGGCAGGGGTCACGGTATCGAGTCCCCCTGGGAGCGGGCAGGTGTAAAATTATTTATCCACCCGTGTCCCCCTTTTGGATAGTCCGCTGTGTTAGAGCTCCCGTTTGATATGCATATTGTTTCCTCCCTTTTCTAAAAGGTCGGCCTTTTAGAGGAAGCGGTTCCAACAAGATGCAATGGCCATGGCCAATATATATATTTTACTCAAGTTTTCTCTTTTGTTATTGAAAATCAGAGAATATTCCACTATATGCTTTGGTTCTGTGGTGCTACTGTTCTCCAAAAGTGATTCCCAGCAATATGTAAGAGTGATTTTTTTTATACATTTTTTTCTTTTTCCTTTTTTTTTTTATTTTTATAAATATCCCTTCTAATATCTTCTTCCTTCTTAATTTTATTGGATTTGTTCTGCAACTTCAATCTCACTACAAAATAAACTATTCAAGCAACTAATCCTTCCTTTATAAAAGCCTTTAACTTCAAGCACAAACTATCAACTGTTTTTAATAATTAACCACAATCTATGAATCAAAAAAAAAAAAAAAAAACTATATTTTTTACTCAAATCATCTCTAGTTGATGGGGGATGTATTACATATATATAGACCTTCTAAAATTCCTAATTTGACTCATAAAAGGACTCCTAATCACTCTAATACACTCAATAAAGTAAATAAACTAAATACTAATTCTATCTAGCTATTAAGTTTTCTAATCTAACTCAAGCACTCAATTTAACTACTAATCCCATGCACTAACATTACCCCCACTGATGCAATTCCGGGTTAAAATAACCTTTAATGGGTTCGCTATGGGCCCACAAGTGACAAATTGCACAAATTGAATGAATAATGGCACTTTAGTAAATATTCAGAACCTTTAGTACCCTCTTGAAGGTGAAGAATAAGAGAAGAGACGAATCATTAATTAAAATTAGGGGACAATACTAATGATGGGAATTAATTTTGTGATGGGTTTAAACAGAAATAAAATTCCAGAACCAGGGGTTATTTGTAAAATCAATGATCTGCCCTTAAAAGCAAATAAGAAGAAAGATCTTCTTCTTCTTCTCAATAGTTCAGCCACGGTAGAGTAAATCCCAAATCAAGTGAAATCTCTCTCGCACCAACAAACTATTCCAAGAGAAATTATAAGCGAAGGAAGTCAACCCAATACCCTACCGAATGCAATCCTCAACAACTCCAACAATCAGTTTTTAGAAGAAGTATGAACCTCTGAAATTAAACTGGCAGTAGAACATGAACCAGTCTCAGTTGCAGGTAGGAATGCCAAGATTAAAGGAATTTTTCAGGGTTTAAGTATAGGGGTTTGATTCATCTAAGGGTAGGCTGCCTTCGACCCAAAATTCCAGGGCCAATCGATTGGGAATAATGATTCAGCAAAGTTTTTAATCTAATATTACCGCCCAGAACAGAGTAACAACGACACAAAGAGATGAAATAATCAGGAAGCAAGGATAATAAAGAAGAGAAAAGATGAATGTAAGATAAGATTAAAGGAGAGATTAACCTGAATAAGGGAAGGAACTGAAAAGAGGAGGTACAGATCTTGCGCACACGCAGCTCTTGGCAGCACACCAACGAAAACTTTCATTCAATTTTCAAATCTCAACTCTATCTTTTCCATCATGGGAGTACAAGCCCTTTTATAGAATTAAAGAAAGAAATCATATTCCTACTTTGAAACTGAAATAACCTAGACTCTAACTCTATTCAATCCAAAACGGGGAAAAAAAACAAACTTAAATAAAGTTGGACTCTTACTTCCTACGATTCTAATAACATGAATAAAATAAAACATTAAAAAGAATCCCAATTTGACCCATCTTCTAACTGCATCACCCACTTTATGGGGTTATATATTAGGCCCATTACATCAACAAACCCAAAAATAAGAAGCCTAAGAGGCTTATAGAAACCAACCATGGGCCCAAATAAAGTCTTCTGAGGCACAATTGACCCAATTGGACAATCTTAACTGCATCAGAAAGTATTTCCTTAATCCCCATCCTATTAGTCCTGCAAGGAAATTGAATATACCCCAGTTGTGCCCTCTGTCACCAGCATCATACAAAACTCATGTCTTTTGTATTGGATTCAAACTCCATTGGAGGTTATAGCTCAAGCAGCTTAATTGCCTACCCTGCTTTCTACACCAAAAGCTCCCACCACCTGAAACCCATCATTAAATCCTTCTCAAATTTAAACATTAGTTCTGGGAAAAAATTTTCCTCTATTTTAAACCTATAAACAACCTGTAACTCAAATTCACACTTTGATACCACAAATATACAGCAATGTGGATCAACATCTACTCAGCCCTACATACAAACCCATACTGAAACTTAGAAAACAGAAATGAACTGAATATACTAAAATGCCAGAGAATAGGGGAAATAATTTCAAAAATCAAACTAACTTCAACAAGGATTCCTATGATTCTCCATTTATTTAATACCTGAAGGGAGGTTGAATGTGCCAAGAGGCCCAGTTCCATGGCCAAGAATATTTTTTTATCTGATTTGGGGTTTCTGAAGGGGCTTGTTTTTTCTCTTGACTCATCCTGGAAGGCTAGAAATGCCATAATCTATGTACAAATGGGATCATAAATATATATACGACCTGAAAATGCAAAAATACACCTTCAAATCAATCCCAAAATGCTCAATCCAACAACTAAAATTCTATTGGTGGAGGGCCGGTAGGAAGAAGGGAAAACCCTGAGAAGAAATCAGAGTTGCAGGAGGAGAGAGGAGAAATCGCATAAGAAGAAAAGGAGGGGGCGGAAGAAGAGTGCACAGGCACACAGCCCTCAGACCATTCAAACCATAAACTCAATTTTTTTCTTCAAATCTGTCTCCAACAATGGGGAATTACATCATATATAAAGAGAAATAAAAGTCGCCTAAAAATAAAGACTAACTTTCTAACTAGGAAACTAGGAACAATTGGAAAACCAAATATCCTACGTAGCAAACTTCTAAAATAAAGAGAATAAAATAAACTAAAAGACATTATTTACCTAAATAATATAAATTCCTAAAATCCTACTAAATTCCAAAAACTCAATTTGGACCCAGTTCATCTCCATCTAGATACCAAACTGGGTTTCGGTTGGTCCAAGGTAGAGTATTTGCATCAATTCCCCCGGTGTTGAGAAAAACTCGTGTGTGAGATTTGTAGAATGGTAGAAATAAAAGCTCACAAGCGGGGGCTATAGGTTCCATGTCAAAATATGAAGCTTTGGAGGTGCATCCATGGCTGGAAAATCGTGGGGAAGAACGAATTCATTATGTGTAATAGCTTTCACTACACTGGAATCCGTCGTTACTCGATCCACGATCTGCTCATCTTCCGTTGCCACTATTGGCTGTTCTGGTTGAGGCTGTATCACTGGTGCTGCCTCTTTTGGCTTGGAACAAACATCATCAACTAACCCATGAAGAATGAATGTCTAGGACATGTGAAAAGGATGTAGAGTGCACAAGTCTCCATCACAATCAATGATGCCTTTTCGTTCTTCTAGCCATTCACGACCCAATTTAATAACACGCCGAGGAGAATCAAACACTTCACAATGAGCTCCATCACAATAACAAGAAACAGAGAATTCGATGAATACATAATCCTCAGAGTGAATAATGATCTGGTCGTTCTTGGAAAACATCTCTATCACAGATCGTGAGACAAAATTTTGGCTTTGCCCTTCATCGATAAACAACATAGCAAGCTTTCCATTGGGCAATCGAACTACAAACTTGAACACAAAGTAATCCATGGCTAGAAGAAAGTACTCAAATCAAAGAGTTAATGGCAATCCTATAAATAATGTGAAATATATAACAATAATGGTAGAATTGTAATATTAGGAAACACATCAGAGGAGCATCACATATAGAGGAGTGGGTAAACTTGGGAACTAAGGAAAATTTAGGATAAAGTGGAAATAAGGGACATCAGAGGAGTAACTTGGGGAAAAAAGATAAATTAAAGAAAATAAAGAGAAAAAAGGCCAATTTGAATATGGGTAGAAAGAGGGGCAATTCTGGAAAAAAGGAATTTAAGCCTTAAAATAAGTAAGACATTGGAAGGGTGGGGTAATGTTGGAAAATTGAGGAGTAATGGGACAACTTATCGTAGGGGGTAGATGACGTTATGGACTTGCTTTCTACCGCTGGAGAACCAGTGAGGAGATGGCAAGAGAAGTGCTGCGAGCTGCAACCGAGGAGCTCGAATCAAGCCAGCAGTGGAACTTCGACAACCAGTGATGCATGCTGGAGATGGATTTCGAACCACAGCTGCTGAAATCAGGTGCGATTTCTTCCTTTTGGTTTCAGTTCTCTTGCTCTCTCTTCTATTCTCTTCTTCTTTTGTTTTTTTTTTTTTCCGGTTCTGGCAGAACCAAAAAAAAAAGGTGGTGGGTTGGGGGTTTTGGTAAGGGAATCGAAAGAGATGGGATTGGGGGTTTGTCGGTGGGAATCACAGGAGTGGGGTGGGTCTCTGATCGAGAAATTTTTTTGTTTTCGACCTCTCTTTCTACAGAGACGACTCTTTTTTTTCGGTCACAGATGGGGAAACGAAGGGAGGGGTTGGGGAAGACCTGGGAAAGGGGTTACTGTGAATCGGGAGGGGTTGGGGAGATGGAAAGTGATTATGCAGGTTTTTTTTTTTTTTTTGGTTCACTGCTGCAGGTCGTACCACAGAACAGTAACAGCAGGGAAGAGATAGAGAAGAAGAAGAAGAAGAATGGGTTGAGAGAGATTAACAGGGAAGGGAGTGAAAGAGATTGATGGGGAAGGATGATGGATCCTTCGGCTTTGATACCAAATTGGTGGAGCGCCGGTAGGAAGAAGGGAAACCCTGAGAAGAAATCAGAGTTGCAGGGGGAGAGAGGAGAAATCGCATAAGAAGAAAGGGGGGAGGGAAGAAGACTGCACAGGCACACAGCCCTCAGGCTATTCAAACCATAAACTCAATTCATTCTTCAAATATGTCTCCAACGATGGGGAATTACATCATATATAAAGAGAAATAAAAGAATCCTAAAAATAAATACTAACTTTCTAACTAGGAAACTAAGAACAATTGGGAAACCAAATATCCTACATAACTAACTTCTAAAATAAAGAGAATAAATAAACTAAAAGACATTATTTCCCTAAATAACATAAATTCCTAAAATCCTACTAAATTCCAAAAAATCAATTTGGACCCGGTTCATCTCCATCTGGATACCAAACTGTGTTTGGGTTGGTCCAAGGTAGTGTATTTGCATCACCCATATTTCCCCAGGATCACTCATCAAAATTGAAGTTGATATAGTTGATATGTCAGGAGGGTGGGACCACCAACTTCATACCGGCAAGCAAGAAAGGGGCAAGGTTCCTCAGATGGAGCATATCCAACAAAGACTCTTAGCTCTGATAATTCAAAGAGTTCTGGTTTATTAGTATGTTACGATGAGTCACATGAAATCAGAATTTTTGTGATGAAGAGCTTATTTGCAAGTTCCTTTTGAAACTAAAGAGATCCATTCCATATAGGATATCTGCAATTTTCATTTTGTTGTAGTATTGATTGCTGGATTTTCAGTTGGGCCTGCAACAATAGTCTCATGGAAGACGTCTACTATGAGTCTAAGAAGAAATTTTTTGGCCATTACTATGACTGATGCAAATGCATCATAGATGAGTCTTTGCCGGAGAGAACACTCTAATCCACACCTAGTGATTTGATGAAAATAAATCCCAGATGTGGGCCATTTATTTTAATGGAAATAAGCTTTGGGTTGGGTTATGCATGTGTTGGCGTTGGGCCTCTGATCCAATGGGTTTTCTTTGTAATGGGCCACTTTAATGGGCCTATAAAATGGGTAGAGGGTAGGCATAAGGAATTAGTCAAGTGCATTTTTTTCTTTATTTTAATTGTTATTAAGTGTTTTAATTAGGTTGGATTAGGATTCTATAAGTCCAATCCTGCTTTGAGTCAGTTTTCTTCATTATTTTAATTCCTTAGTCAGTTAATGTTACCTTATTAGTTAAGGATTGGGTTGGACCCTACCTTTTTAGTGTTTGAATCCGTCTTTGAGTCTTGTAAGGGGCTACAGCCTTGTACATGAATTTGATGAGAAAAGTTTGGTTTTTGCCTTTGGTTCTGTGGTGATTCAAAATGCGCATTCCTTGTGTGAACCAAGGTGTGGTTGATGGTGAATCCAATCAACACCTTGCGGTGGGAAGTCCAGGTGCTTTTGGCTCTTATTCTAGTCTTCTTTAAGGTACTAACCTGTCTTATTTTCCCTGCAATTCTGCCCATTGTTTAGCTCCTGCAATACCCGGTCTTATCTTCACTAGGACTGTTGATTTGAGGATGACTTACATGACTAATTTCAATTCTAGTTTCAGAACCTTTCAATCGACTATACCCTCTTCTATGATCTGCTTTCACATACTGATTCCACTAAGTATTTGATACAGTCCTACTTCGAGTAGGATTGACCAATATTGACTTGGATTCTGAATCCGACATATACTGTTACTATTCTGATAATTCAGAAAATTGATATCCTACATTGGTTTTCTTTTGATGGATATGAATCTGTGATCTGAACCGTCATACAGTTCCTGGTCAGACAGATTTAAACTTGTCCTAGTGACTGTCACTAGGAATCCTTCATATCTTCAGATCCAGCCATTGGATCATGCTGAAACTTTCAGCAAGGTTTATACCAACTAAAAGGGAAACTCGACCAGGCTTGTAGCCTGATCTGATTAACTACTTTCATTTTATATGTTTTCTCCCTTTTTAGAATTTATGTCTCTGTTTCAATTCTGTTTTTAGTACTGGTTTATCCCTTAAATAAATACTACAGAAAGGGGGTTTAGTGGGGGGCAAACGGAACAAAATAAGGGGAGAAATAAAGGAGAAAGGAGTGGTATTGGACACAGAAAAACTGGGGCTACTGCCGGGGCAGCGGAACCCCACCAAGCGGAGGGGGGGGGGGGTGAGGAGGGGAACCTTCGATCTAAATCTCAAGATGAGGGTACTAGAGACGAAAGAGATGCAAGCAATCTTAGGGGCTGCCAGTACCATCAGTGCCCTCACCCCTCCTATTGTGAGGAACAGGGTAGGCAGCAGAAGAAGATACAAGATGGAACAGGAAGAAAAAAACAAGAACTAGCTGAAAGAATAATGGAAGAAGGAACAGAAGAGAAAACAAAGGTCAGAAGACTTAACGGAAGGGAAGGGAAGGAAAGAGAAGAAAGAAGAGAAAAGCACGCCACGCAACACTACAACAGAAAACTCAACCTTTCTTTCAATTCATTCTCATTCTGCCCTTTAATGTATTACATAGGCAATTTAAACTATAAAGGGAAACTCCCTTACATGATAATAAAAACCCAACTAAAAAATGGAAACTAAATAATCTAGGCTATATATCAAGGGAAAAGGCTGGGCACACCGCTAGTGTACCGTAAGCTAGCGCCTACTGTGTCTATCTCTCTCTCTCTCTCTTCCCCCTCAGAAATGTCCCCCCCTGCCCCTCTTGTATGATACCCATCTCCCACACCCATTGGTGCTGCCCGCTAGTTTACCGCACATGGGCAGTGTGCCTATCCCTCTCCCATATATCAAATATAGAAACTACCAAAAGAACTCCTACGTAATCTAACCACCCAAATATGATGAAATAAACTAAGCATTACATCTTATGTCAACTACCAAACGTCTACCAGTCCTTGCATACCAGAAAACTGGTTAGGACCGGTTCTTAGTTTGGGCCTCCAAAGTGGGTCATGTCTTGTCCAGCCAGGCCATAGCCTCTGCATCAGTATTGGTGCAATCCAACAGCGCTTTGACGACACACAGACGGTCAAGCTTGAGCTGAATGAATACAGTGGGAAACATGATCCACAGATATTTTATGATTGGTTGGTAAGCTTGGATGATTAATTTGACTAGTTCAAACTCTCTGAAACAACGAAGATGAAGGCTCGAACTAAATTGATCGGTGTAGCACACTAGCACGTGAATGGTGAAGGACTTATGAGAGAAAGCTCAAGAGTTGTGGCAAAACAGCCACTACGTGGGAGGAAATGAAAGAAGAACTGAAGGAAAAGAACCCACCAAAGCATATCAAAAGGAAGTTCACTTCAACAAGATTACCACCAAAAGGTATTTAAAGCTGAAGAGAACTTGAAGCAGCCATCTATGGAATTCATTAACAAGATAGGGAGTGTTGGAAGTCAGACACCAATAATGTTAAAGCACAAGTTAAGCTCAACTTTACACCATCAAAGGAAGAAACAAAGGAAGCATCCAAAGAAAAGGAGCCTGAAGTTGAAGATAAAGCAGAAGTGATCACAGTGAACTGTGATGATAAAGTATAGATAGTGCTTGAAGCTTCAAAGACAAAAGGTCAACGAGTAGAAGATTCTACTGAAGAGATCAAAGCAGACAAAGCTAAAATAGTGGAAGATGAGGCAATGATCAAGGACACTCCACAAGAGAACGTCAATATCCATGATGTTGTTCTTGAAGCGGTAGAGCTTGTGCCTCAAGTCTTCAATGAGAAGGCCACCAAAGTTGAGGGCTCTATGAATATGACATTCACAGTTGATATTGATTCAGCGTGATGCCACCAAGGTTATTTGAAGAGAAAGCTCCACACCTTGAAGACTACATTCCTAACATCCAGGAGCTGTCAGAGTTCTGTTATGTTTGAAATCGAACATTCACCACATAAAGTTGATTCCTTGACGTTCCAAACATAGATGTCAAGGCGCCGCCTAGGCGTCCAGGCAGATCTCTAGGGGCCTAGGCGACTGCTGCCTTAGTGTAGGGCGCCTTGCACTGATTTAATTGGTATCAGACCAAGTTCTGGCACTTATTTATGTCAAATATCATTTAAGTAAATGTTTTTATATTTGTATTTCATTTACTTAAGATATTTCATTCATCAAATACCCCCTATTTGAATCCAATAAAAATAGTTAAAAAATCAAATTCCAAAAGGATAAAAAGTCAACCCCCCCAATTCAAGAACAAAAATTGGATTTTTGGCGGTAGGTGAAATTTTCAACTTTCTAATGCTGAGTTTTTTCTCAAATCTAAAAATTCCATAAATCTTAATATGGTAAAACATTATTAAAAACCCAAAGTGCGGTAAAATATTCATTTGTTTTAATATTTTAAAAAATATTTTCATTCAAAGCGATTTTGACAGCATTCGCACACACCAAATAAGGTTTGACCGAAACATAACTCCTTCAATATAAATCAGATTTAAGCAATATTGGATTTGTTGGAAAGCTGGTTTTGTGTTCTACCTAATACAAAAAGTCTCATATAAAAACAAAATCATTTGATCAGTCAAACTTGTTAGAGAACAAGAACATTTCTCTAAATCAAGAGTAGTTTAATTACTTATTGATAAGATCATATTTTCTAAGAACAGTATAAACCAAATGTATGTTTTGATTGTTTCAAACTTCCAATAGCTTGCTTCTTCAGTTCTGTTGTCTTCTAGTTCTATGTTGATTTTTGATGACTTTATGTGGCTTAATATTGATTTTTGATTACTTGATGTGACTTACTGTTGATTTTTTATGACTTGGTGTTGCTTAATATTGATTTTTGATGACTTGATGTGGCTTAATGTTGATTTTTTATGATATAAGGTACATATTGTAGCATACTAAATAATGTTAGAAAAGAGGGGTAATAAAAAAAATAATACTTTTGCGCCTTGGTCAAGTAGGAAACGCCTAGGCAGGCGCCTTATCGCCTAAGCACTTAGTCACCCCTCCACCGCCTTAGGTCACCTTGCTGCCTTGACAACTATGGTTCCAAAACTCAAGGTAAAGTTTTTTTAAACCTGGGAAAATTAATGCAAAAAAATACATATGCAAGCTTATTTTAGTAAAAATAAGCTTTGGATTGGATTATGTATGTGTGGGGCCTTTGGTTCAATGGGTTTTCTATGTAATGGGATACTTCAATGGGCCAATAATATGGGTTGAGGCTAGGCATACAGGATTAGTTAAGTAAGTGTATTCTTTATTTTAATTGTTATTAAGTGTTTTAGTTAGGCTGGATTAGGATTCTATAAGTCCAGTCCTGTATTGAATCAATTTTCCTTCATTATTTTAGTTCCCTAGTCAGTTTATGTTACCTTATTAATTAAGGATTGGGTTAGGCTTTTCCATTTAAGTGTTTGAGTCTGTTTTTTAGTATTCTATATAAATTTGTAAGGGGATACAGCCTTGTACACGA
This sequence comes from Telopea speciosissima, assembly GCF_018873765.1. NCBI lineage: Eukaryota > Viridiplantae > Streptophyta > Magnoliopsida > Proteales > Proteaceae > Telopea > Telopea speciosissima. The sequence continues at coordinate 30,225,050 of NC_057918.1, forward strand.
ATTTGATGAATAAAGTTTCGCTTTTGCCTTTGGTTCTGTGGTGATTCAGAATGCTCCTTCCTTGTGTGAATCAAGGTGTGATTGATGGTGAATCCAATCAACACCTTGTGGTGGGAAACCCAGGTGCTACTGGCTACACGAACTTGATGAATAAAATTTGGCTTTTGCCTTTAGTTCTGTGGTGATTCAGAATGCTCCTTCCTTGTGTATTGGCTACAGGAATTTGATGAATAAAGTTTGGCTTTTGCCTTTGGTTCTGTGTTGATTCAGAATGCTCCTTCCTTGTGTGAATCAAGGTGTGATTGGTGCTGAATCCAATCAACACCTTGCGGTGGGAAGCCCAGGTGCTATTAGCTTTTATTCTTGTCTTCTTTAAGGTACTAATCTGTCTTATTTTCCCTGCAATTCTGCCCATTGTTTAGTTCCTGCGATACCCAGTCCTATCTTCACTAGGACTGTTGATTTGAAGGTGATTTAGAGCAACTCTCAGTTTAACCATATACATTATGAGTACATATAGGAAAGATAATTTTAAAAAATATCTGCAGAAGTTCACCCATATATAAGGATGCAGGCTCATGCAACAGCTCATGCAATCGAGTAGTCACATGCTAGACAGCATGTTATGAATAAGAAAGAAAAGGTCCACAACTAAGGTGATTAAAAAAAAAAAAAGTAAAAGGACAAGCTAATGCAGTTACAAGAGTAGTCTTTAATGGTTATTCTGTTTGTGTATATTCATTTATTATATAGTTAGGGATCATTAAAGTATTCTGGATTACAAAGCTTAAATAGATTTACATTATTGATATTTCAGCTGATTATGGAAATTCGGCAGCTAAAACAAGACTTCTAGAGAGCTCAATTAAGTCATGCCATGTCTATGGCTTTATTAGCAACTCTATGAGAGTCATGTTAATTATTATAGGCAGATGTACTCATCAAGGAGCATCCCAGGGATGTGAGTTCTATTATCTTGAATAGTGTGTGCATCAATGTTTGCTCTTCAACAACAAATGCAACATAAGCTATGATGTTCTTTTCCAATACAAAAGTGTAGGCATAAATCATAAGTGTAGGCATATCAAAGTAATGTACGGGAGATGCATGGAATCAAGTCTCTGTTTAGTCAATTACTATCGCTATTCTAGTTTCTTACTGTTGCTATCTGTGGTTCAGGTTCTTGATCGTTTCTGGAAAACTGCTTAAATATGAAACTTTTTGTATCCCAATCTAATCAAGATTCTTTAACTTCAAATTAATAAAATCAAGAATTTGAATTCCCTTCAAAATATAAATCTCTGTTTTCCCGAGGATTCTTTCATGCTTAGATTGGTTCCTATATCATCTAATAGAGATTTTTGAATTTCTCTCTCTCTCTCTCTCTCTCTCTCTCTCTCTCTCTCTCTCTCTTTTTTGGGGATTGGTAGGCCTAAAGGCGAGTTGAACTCATGACTTATTAATTGTGATGCGTTGGTCCTTGCCAACTGAGCTAACCCCTTGGGGTTTGTTTCTCTTTTTAATTTTTTTCCTTATGAAATTATTACTTTTCAACCCCTTGGTGATGTAGTCCTAGGTAGGAGAAGTCCCACTAGGAGCCAGGGGAATAGGATCACCTAACAATGCTGGCCGATTGGGACAGATTAAGGTAATTAGGGCAGAAATTAGGGTTAGGGTTGAATAATGGTAATGGGGTTTATAGGGTTTTAATATGCAGGTCTAGGAGGCTTTAATGGCATATAAATATTAGGGTTTAGGAAGGTTCAAAAATTCTGCAGTTTGGGCAGAATCCAGTTGCAGGTTTTTAGGCTTAATGGAGTGGGGGAATGGAGGGGTTATAGTGGAGACTAAAGGCTAGGTTTAGGGTCGAGTGTAGGGAGAGGTGTGGGGGATATAGGCTGGATGTAGGGCTCGAAAGTGATGGCTAAATCTGGAGTTATGGGGGAGTCCTAGTTGAGGTAGGAGTGCAGGTTTAATGGAGAATTAGGGTTTGATGGATAGAGGGGGGATGTGGATTAGGTTAGAGGATGAAGAGGGGAAGGATATATGTAGGAAACTAAGATTACCTACTGGTTTGATCTCCTTCAGAGGCAGCAACAGCAGCTTGAAGAAGCTTGAATGAAGAAGAAGAAGAACCTCCCGATACTGGACAGACATAAGGAGTCATGAGAGTCCACTTACCCTTCACCTTGAGATCCACAAGGTAACACTCACACAAAGGGAGCAATGGCAGCAACAAAGGCAGCAAGCATAAAGCTGAGTTTTTATTAATCAAATTCGTATTCAATACTTGGTCCCCTTACAACCTTATATAAACGACTCAAAATTAGACTCTTACACTAAAAAGGAAAGGTCTAACCCAATCCTTAACCTATTAGGTAACTTAAACTAACTGGGAAACTAAAATACTAAAAGAAATAGACTCAAAACATGCCTGGACTTATAGAGTCATAATCTAGCCCAACTTACATCACATGACCACTTAACCAAGTCACACGGTCACTTAAATTGAACCAATTGGATGCAACCAATTTGAACCGGTTCAATTAAAAAACATAAAATAAACTAAGTATTAGGCTAATCCCGTATGCAACCTATGTACCCCTAGGCCCTAGTTTAGGCTCATTAAAGTGGCCTAATACATAGAAAACCCTTGGGAACAAAGGCCCAACATATATATGACCCAACCCTAGGCCTATTTCTAAAGAAATAAGCCAATTTCTATGATGAACCTGCATCAACTCTCCCCAACTTGTTGCAGTGATGGGGGGGAATCAACATGTGATCAGCAGCTTTGACCATCCCCAAACAAAATTCCGATGAGGCAGGAACATTTAGGATAAAGTCTTCAATGCGTGGAGCTTTCTCTTCAAAGAACCATGGTGGCATAACAAACTCACTGTGTTCTTTCTTTGAATCAGCAGCAACTGTCAATGTCTCGTCCATAGAGCCTTCACTGTTAGCAACCTTCTCATCTAATGCGTGAGACACAAGCTCCACCTCTTCAAGAACAGCATCTTCAAGGTCATTATTTTCCTTTGGAATGCTCTCAATCAACTTTTCATCTTCTATTGTTTCAGTTTTGTCTACTTTGTTCTCTTCAATGTATACTTCTTCAGTAGAATCTTCTACATGTTGAACTTCCATCTTTGAAGCTTCAAACATGGTCTCTTCTTTTTCGTCACAATTCGTTGTTACTTCATCTTTATCTTCAACTTCCTTTGGCAATGAAAATTTGTATTCTCTATACCTGTATTCCTTGTGAGCTCTGTACCTTTCTTCCCTGTGCCTTCTATGAGGTCGGTGAACTTGAGAGTGTAATTGATATATGTCCTTTTTCCATTGGTATGTTGTTGTTCCTTACTGGAGTAGTTAGGTGTTGCTCAATTCGTTGCAACGTTTCACTTATAGCCCTTTGACCAGCATGAAACTGCTGAAGCATCTCCAGAATTTTGTTCAAAGAGTCGATGGAGACAGAGGTAATGGGCTGGCCATGCTCATCCATGTCTCTGATACCAATTTAATGTAGTCCTATATAGGCAAGGCCTAGAACAGAGAGCTATCCTACATCTTCGTTGGGTCACTTCCTTGGACATTTTAACCCACAGGGTTCATGGTTCGTTAATACTTTCCTGCGGCAGGTTGACTAAGATGAACACTATGAATACTTAATAATTTATCATGGAGAGAGGACTGTCAATGAGTATATCTAGGAGGCTGGATAGCAACATATATGCTAGTATCTCTATTTTCTTGATGAAGTCTACAGGGGAATTCTCCAATATCTTTCCATCATTTCTTCCAGCTTTAATCAGGTCAGTTTATTGAGTCTGTTTTGCTTGGTTGATTTCATATAGTCATTCCCTAGCAAGAAAACATGGTAACTGGCACCCTATCATATTTACTAGAATTATCAAGTACCTCTAAAACAAACTGTTAATCATTTCACAATCCCCCCCACCCACTCCTTCAATCTTAAACTGTAACCATTCCCCAGCAAGGTCTGTATTCTGTTAGTTTTAAGCAACCGAAACCCTATCCTATCCACATTTTCAATTGTGTTTCAGGATACAATCAATCAAAAATCAATAAGTACAGCATCCATGAGACATAGAAGTGGATTGTAATTGTTTTAGGATTCAATAGAAATGGTTACAAGACCCCGTTAGTCATAGAATCTCTGAAGTTAAATTGAACACATACCAGCAGAAACAAAATTTTCTACAGATAAAAGTGAAACTTGAGTGCTTCCTACAGTTGGCTTAGTGTCAGAAGAATTCTCAAGACACACATAGTAACTTATGATAGCCCGTGAACTAGGAAAATAATAAGAAAAGCACTCCGATAGTTTGCCAGGTAGCATTTTAAGGATTTCTTTTAAGAAACAAACTAACAGCAAGTGGTAGAAAATGGCATGATAAAATGATCAGAGTTTCAAAGAAGCAAAATATATCCATACCTCATCCCTATCAAAGTTGTCGCCACTGTGAGGATCAAAGAGAACATCACCAGTTGCAAGCTCAAAGCATATGCAAGCAAATGACCAGAGATCCGCCGCAGTAGAGTACTTGGAACCAAGGAGAACCTCAGGGCACCTATACTGCCTTGTCTGGATATCACTCGTAAACTGTTTATATGTCCAACAGGCATTTCCAAAATCAACCAATTTGCAGTTAAGGTCAACAGATGCTAACAGTTTCTGCCTTGTGGAGCGGCTCCCTCTCTTATAACCCTGACTTTCTTTACTAAAATCCTTTAATGCATCAGCCGCACTAGATGATTTATCTTTGAAGACAGAAGTGGTTGGCTGGTCTTCCAAGGGATAGGCATTTACTTTTGCATCAGAGGTTGTTGCTTCTGCACCAGCAGTTTTTGACTCAGGTTCGGATTCCTCAGCAGCTTCCTGCCCCATGCAACCTTGAGCTGCCCGTTTAGCCTTCCGGCGGATCTTCTTCTTCTGGCTCTTTGTCAAATCACCGTTGGAGCTCTTGATATCCTTGGCAGCCCCAGACTCAAAGACGGATTTATCCTTGGTAGCAGGGAGGATGAGAGGAGCACCTGATTTTCTGGAGTCTTTTGCTGGGTCTATCGTGGACAATAGGAGGATGTTCTCAGGCTTCAAGTCAGTGTGTATAATAGAAAGTTGGCGATGCAAGTAATCCAAACCCACCAAAATATGGAAACAGATTTCCTTAACCACGTGAAGAGGCATCCCGCGGTAGTCAGTGTACTTAATAAGGGTCAAGAGATTATCACCCAGATACTCAAAAACCATACAGACATGCTGCCCATTGGGTCCAGAATGCTTGAAATGATCCAAAAGCTTGACGACGCACTTGTTGTCATCAGGATCCCCCTCAGCGATCTGTTTGAGGATGGTTATCTCATCCATCGCTGCCTCAGTGTAGTGTTGAGCGCTCTTTTGAACTTTGAGAGCAACATATCGCTACCGTTTAAACAGGAATCGTAGGAAAACGAAGACAATCTCAATACAAAATTCAATGGAACCAAAAAGAAACATGGATAAATGAAGGATTTTTTCTATGTCTCTACATGTTCCATTATAAATCAAAGAAGATAAATTAAAATAACCTACAAAGGCAACGGAACCAGTGCCGGTTACAGCATGAATAACATAACAACAATAATAGAGTGAAAGAAAGAAAAATAAAATCCAGATTTTGGTGGAGGGGTTTTGGAAGGCATACAGAGTTGTGAGTGTCCCAAGCGAGCCAGACGGTGGAGAAATGGCCCCAGCCGAGCTTGCTCTGCACTACGTAGCGGCCGTTCTTGAATGTGTCACCAATTCGCACCGCATGGTAACCTCCTCGCCTGTAATCCTCCGTCCCTTCGTCCTCCGATGTGAAATCGCTGCTCTCACTGCGATCCTCCTTCTGGTTGTCCCCCATTGGAGAAGCACAGAGAAAGGAGGGAGGGGTGGAATTTGTAACAAGAAAAGAGAAGGGGAAAAAAAAGATTATGATGTTTGGAACGATCAGATTAGATCGATTTGTTCTTGGATTCGACAGAAACGAAAGGTTCGGACTCTTATCTCTCCAGTTAGATGTTTTTCCTTCAACAGAGTAGGAGATGGAAGGAAAAGGTTAGGGTTCTTCAGGTAGAGTAGGAGAAGAGGGAACCCAACTCACTCAACTCAGGTCTCAGAGGAACGATGGTGAAAAAATGGGAAAAATATAGTAACACATACATTTTTGGGTCTTGCCGAGAAATCAAAGAAATCAGCCAAATTATTATTATTATTATTATTATTTTCCAAGAATCACACAAAACCTTACAATCACGTGTACTTATTGAGTAGTGTGAAAGTATCTACTATGGGTTTTCTTTGTTGAATTGTGTAAAAAGGAATGAAAGATGCCGGATATGATATTATGGAACTATATCTCAATGTAGTTGTAATTTTCTTGTCAACTTTATTTGCTTCAATAATTATTTCCACTTAAATTGAATTTGAACTGAATTACTGAGACTCATTCGATTGGATTCGATTTTGATTTTGAAATTACGAAAATAATACAGTTTCAGTTCAGTTTCATTTTGTTCATATTGTATCCTGAATTGAACCGAACAGATTGACATCCTTACCTGAATAGAACTGGAACCAAAAGCCGACTACTTTTACAATCAAACATAAAACTCTCTTTCCTGTTTTAATGATTTTCTTTCATGTTACTATGCCTAGTGAAGTACAACGCTTCACTATTTGTCACATGTGATAGAGGATCAGGCAAGCATCTCTTTGGTATAATTTTAGGGACCTTTATCCGCTCCAGTATAGCAGCCGCTGCTGCGCCGCACGATGCGTACAGCAGCGGATAAAAATTCATAATTTCAGCTTAAAATAAATAGGGTAAGTAGCGAAAATTACAAAAGATGTCATTTTATATTTTATATTCTTCTCCATTGATGGCATTTTGATAATTTTATTAAAACTTTGAATCACAGTTTTAGCAACTTTCCTTACTTTTAGACTAAAATTTGGCCATTCAGATGTATGTGGGGTCCTTTCTCACATTTACGGCCAAGTGGCAAATAGCGAAGCATTATACTTCATTAGGCATAGTGATGCATAGAAGGACCCTAATTAATAATATGAATAGCATTATTGAGGAAGCGGCATGGGGAGTGCACCAATGAAAATTGCCGAAATGGTTTCGTTCATAGAATGATAGAGAGGTCATTTCATGTGAGAGAGAGAGAGAGAGGGGTGCTAGTGTACCCTGCACTGTCAGCTAAAAAAAACTTTTCCCTAATACTAGGAAAATGTTCTCTGCACTGGGGGGCATAGGATGCGTCCAGACACATGGGGTGGGCAAAATGACCACCCCGCTCCCTGGATGGCCGAAATGATGGCCAAACCTTGCCCCATGTGTCTGGGCGTAGCCTGCGTCCCTGTGCACTCCCAAGCATAAAACAACCCCCCCTAATAATAAGATAGTCAAGTTCCTAACATCTTTGGTACGAACATTTTCCAAACATCCACTTTAAACCCATATAGGAGTCCAATTGTAGAAGTTAAACACATATATCCCTTGCTTACATGTGAATTTCAGATTATCAAAGTTATCTAAGTGGCAAATATAGCTTTTAAATCTAGGGTATGCGAGAGTGCAAGACTGCACTGTAATTGTAATAGTACTATGGATGCATCTTAATACATGAGGATATTTGTTTGAATTAAACTATAAAATTTAACATGTAGGTAATATAGACCATGGATTTTCTATCCAATTGTTAGATTTGCCACATCATTTGTCCATGTGGCAAGGAATGTAGGAAAAGTTTTCTAAACCTGGCGTCGGAATCCTTTTCCCGAATAATAATAATAAGATGAGGGATCAACACACTGCTCATGTATATTGGCATCTCCCACACCAAACCAATGGTCACACAAGAGGGAATGCCTTACAATATGTATACAGGAGGGCCAGATGATTATGTAGGAGAGAGAATATCATAGATAGTGAGAGGGTATGTAATACGGTAATATGAATCATTTTCCTAGTGATAATATTAAAATAGAATACTTTTATTTTTCTTCATATTAAAAAACAATAAGATATGAGGCAATTTAGTGGGAAAACAATTTATTCTCTCTCCAATTTTGACAAACTGTATATATTGAAAGGGGAAAAAAATTTATAAAGCGATTGTTAGTAGGATGCATGTCTAATGTCTAGGTTCCTTTCTTGGGACACAACCATCATGTAGTTATGGGTAGGTTCAAAGGACCTATCAAAATAAATGAATCGATGCTAAATTGGAGGTATTAAATATGGATAAAAAACTATATATTCTTTTTTCAGGAAAAAAAAAAATTATACATATTTAGCTTCTTCTTTTTTTTCTGTGTAGAAAAGAGGGCTATTTATTCACATGCACCAAACGCCAAACAAAGGCAAAACAGATACATAAGATAGAGAGCATGACAAACACAAGGTATGGATATAAGGTATCCAAAACCATGAAGTGGAAATTGACCCGATCTTATATGCCATTGACTGGGTCATCCAAATGAGGGAATGGGTCACAACCACTTCCCTAGAAGAAAAACTGTAGACATAGCTAAGAATGAGCGCATGAACGAACGTGTCAATAGAGTGGGGTCCCATATGTGCCGAAAAAATCCAACACCAAACTGTCCACATGTGCCGACACGCTGCCACAACCTACTTCAAAACAGACTAGCTGGATCGGCAAAGGTTTGTTGGATCGACGAATGGAGCATCAATGGATGATAGGAAGACCACCACCACAACCTACTTTCAAATAGATCTGCTGGGTCGACGAGTGGAGTTTCGTCCGATGATAGAGAGGGATGGTGAAGATTGAACGGTGACTGGAGCTTTGGAGCCGACGACAACCTCTGTGCCACCAGCACCTGAGGCGGCATGATCTGCAAACACAAAAAAGAAAAGAAAAGAGAAATAAAATCCAAAGGAATGGCAGCATCAATGGGAACTTTTCCTATGGGAGGGGGGGTGCCACTTCACAACAATAATGGGGACTTTTCTATTCCCCCTACTTGTGAAATCTCCAGTTCCTCTCATCAAGGTTCGATATCAGAACCAAGAGCTACATAGCTCTGAAATGAGGCTAGTGGAAGAGAAGGAGAAGAGGAAAGGGAAGAGAAAGGGAAAGAAGGGGAAAAAAGGAAGAGGAAACACGCCACTGGGGGCGGAGGACTGCACGCCACTGTGGCGGAGAAAGATCAAGCCACAGGGGTGAAAAGGCTACATTGTGAGCCGGAGGTCATGCGATGACCACTGCAAGTGGTTCTTGCGTTGCCGAGAGAAATCCCTAGGTTTTTCGCAGACCGTTCTCACTAGAACAACAACAACAAAGTGAAAATCGAGGGAGGATTACCCCTTTTAATTTAAAAAATTGAAAGAGTAGAACTTGATTCTGTTCATTTTGGGTTGATATCATTGGAAAATTGAATGGATTGCAGGTGGCAATATCGGTGATGCCGACGGTGAGGTATCTTCGATGTTTGAGCCCAAAGCTTTTTACCTTACCAAATCTTGAAACTGAGTTTTCCTTCTCTCTATTTTATTTTATCATACATATATTGCTTTTGGGAGAAGGTTTTCTGAGCAATCAGCATAAGAGAGTGTATCGATAAGGTGTGATAAAATGGTATTATACATAGAAAAATAGTGGAGTCATTTCATGTTAGCGAAGAGATAAATACAAATGGTGTTGATGTATCCTCCCCGATGATTCAATGAGTGTTTTCCCTTTGCTTTTTATTCCAAGTATCAAGTTTCCCTTCATCCATGACGAAGGAAGAATTTATTCACCAATGGATTTGTGTATCTTGTGATGAACATCAAGAATAGTGGGAAGGGCATTATCGATTTTGTACAGTAGAGGTAGTGCAATCATAATCCCTAGGTGGTGGTTGAACCCTACTCCACAAGATGTGGAAAACTTTCACATTTTTCTAATGTGTAACTGGAGTTTTACTTTCTTCCCGTGTGTAAGGAACGTGACATTTCATCCAAAACTAGATGTTTCAAAACAGGCTACGATCCTCTATAGCACCATCAACCATGTATCCCTTTCCAAAATTGGCATTTGACAGCTCAAGTTTTGCCCGTAGGTAAGCCCCACCCTCCCTTGCTTTGGTCTCATGCAAGTTTCAGACCCAGATGGAGGTCTTTATGCATCATGATAAGGTCAGAAGTTTCCTTGACAATAAGAGCTTCATTGACTAATTCTAAACCATTGGAAGAATGGATGCCAAGCCAATGGATCATCTACACGACTACACATTTAATGGCTTCAATTGGGCAAGTCGGCCCTACACATGGTGGCCCTAGTAGGAAAGGAGTTGAGCTTTCCCATGTATGGGGTTGATGCCAACCCCTCCCTCACCCCTAATAAAAAATAAATATAGGGGGAGGGTTTTGTGCACGATCATGCACAAAGCCATCGGATGGGGATGAGGGTCTACGGTGCACCCTTCTCGACTCCGTCCAATGGTTGTATGCATGATGCACGACCGCGCACATAACCTTTTGCCATAAATAAATAAAAAGAAGAAGAAAGGATCTTGATATGGAACACCCACTTAGGTAATCTATGAAATTATACTTGATATCAACAATCTATCAGATGACAGTATGTTGCGGTCCAATTTTTGTGGCGAGGTTGACCCTAAGCTCCCTCGTCACGTATCAAATTTCAATCCAATCCAATCCAATCTAACTATGTGGCAAAACAAACCATTATAAAAATTATAGGATTCCAACGAGGGTCTAGGGGACTATAAGAGGGTGTATGAACATATAAGGTGCATTGCAAGGAAAATTGATTGAATCTAAGCCATAAGTTTGAGATGTGGCTAATCCAAATCTTGACTGTCTATCTGTAGAAATCAAATTTTGTCAACTTGGGAAGTGTGGCGAGAGTGATGAAAGGAGTTTTCTGGAGTCTCATTAAAAACCACAATTATTGGCATTGTCGAAAAAATTAAGGTTTTGTCGGGTAAAAATAACCATTTTCTACTTTATGCCACTTTTGTAACTAAACCTTTTCAGAATCAACCAAAACTACTATGATGTATATGTTTTATCATATTCATCTAAATATAAAGTTCGGTGTGAAGGTGACATCATTTGAATTGTTGTTCCGAGTTCAAGTTGATTGTGTTTCGTTTCTTCCTTGGAGAAAAGATGATCAAACAATTCCCAATCATCATCCTTGTAGATTAGATCATTCGTATATGATACAAAAAGAAACTCTTGATATGGACCAGATCGAATTGGAAAAATGAAAGTTTTGTACAAGTTATACACAATTTTCAACTCCACTTTGTTTGAAAATGGGTCCAATCGGCCCAGGATTTTGAATTTTGTGAATGAAAATAAAAAATAACATTTTCTCTTATCATTTCAATAGTATTGGTAGGTCTCTTTGTATGTTTTCTCCGAAAGAGGATGACTTAATGATTATTCGTTGGTCGGAACTAAAAGTGAAAATTTTGGTGGATAAGGATCCCATAAATTTTTTTTTCAAGGAATGGGCTAGACCGGGTCATTTCTTATGAGGAGCGGTGTATACAAGGCCGGGGAACGAATTCATCACTGTATGACTGACCATCGATTACTAGTGATTCCAGCATCATGCAGGTGATTTGCAAACTGCAATTGAAACCGAAGGTGAGTTTTTGGAGTTAGCTTACCCTCAAGGGGATCACGACCCTTAGGAAAATAAAAAAAATATCATATTTGTATATGGACTGATTAATATCAATCAGGTATCGACATTGATTACTATCAATACCAAAATGAATTGGTCGATGTGGACTGATTCCTAAAACTGGCGGGGAGAGAGAGAGAGAGAGAGAAGGAGTTTAAAATCCACGTACTTCAACTAACCTTGCTGCGTGAAGGTTTTTGAATTTTATTCGTGTTTTATCTTTTCGACGTACTATAAGCAATGGAGAAACCGAGGACCTTGAGACTAGTGTTGTTGTGCCTAGCCTTGTCGAAACCTCCTATTTCTCATCTAGTTTAGAAATCCCCCCCACCATATTTTAGGGCTAGTCTCGGATCGCCAGAATCGCCTTATCCATATTAGTATCCATACTCAGTGATACTGATTTTGGGGCGATTGAGTTTCCTTTTTTGGTGAAAAAGGGATCTTTTGAAGAGGATAACCATGTGTAGAGCCTAAAGTTTCAGATGTAAAAAGTCTTGAAAGCCAAGAAATGGAATGTTCAATGCAACCATTAGTTCCTACACATGATGGACAACGCCTTCCTAGTCCGGGCATTTGCTACACAATTCGCAAAGTTGGGCTCATGTTCACGTACATGAGCATATGAGAACGACTCCCAGCTATTAAGATGGATTGTGGGTCCCACAAAGTGGATTCCATCTGAATAGATGGGAGCAGTTCTTGTATGCTCATGTACGTGAATGTGAGCTGGACTCCAATTCGCAACCCTTAGAAGTTTTTTTTTTGTGGTCAGAATCAACAATTTTATTATGGATCACTGTCGCAGGGTAAATCCCAGACTAAAGGATTACAATAGGGTAATGAAGAGGGGGGGAGAAAGCCACCAAAATAGGGACAAAAAAAAACATGCGGTGCTAGCTAAAAGGTGGGCCTCATGAACAACAGAACAAGAAACTAAAGCAAAGAAAACATACGTAAAAGAACGAGATAAAACTAAATTATCATCCAAAACGGCCATAGTGGCCCAGTCTAAAGAAGATGAAAAACGCCTAAGGGCTAGCCCAACACGACTCTGAAATCAAAGGCAGAGGAATGGGTCGGATTCAACCTGTTCAATCGTCGAACAATTTGGTGGGCGATTTGGATATGATTTAGGGTTTCGACTTTGCCAATTGGTTGAAGAACACTGTAGGTCAAACTATGGTCCAGGGATCAAGCCATGGTTCCCTAGGGAAACCAATATACTACAAAATTAGGGTTTTGCACACCCTGGGTTATCCCATGGGACATGGTGTCCCATGGGTGCCCCATGAAATTTTAGGGTTTCCCATGGTCGCCCATGGGAATCTGATGCATCTCTATTAAGGTTTCTCCTTCCTTATTGCGTCCCATAATATTAAATATCACAATAGGGACGGAGAAATTCATCTTTAGTCGATCACATGGCAAGAGGAATCCATCCCATACTTGAATGCGCAGTGGAATTAAATCGATTCAAGTTTCTTTCGCATCCCATAAATATTAATAATCAATAAACTGAAGGAATTAATAAAGAACTACTAACCTGGTGAGCCTCAAGTGTTGCTCCTCCAATAGACAGTGGTTCTTCCTCCAAGGAGCGCTCCAAGCAAAGCAGGTCCTCAACCTCCAATGGTGCTACCAAGGTTCTTCAAGCCAATCCCGGATGCTCTCAAATTCTTAACATAGATCTAGGGTTTCACAAACCCTAACTCTCAAACACAGATGAAAGAAACTAGAAGAAGAAGAAGAAGAGATTTCAAAGAGGGAGAGAGAGACCAAAACGCAGAAGAGGGGGCCAGGCAAAAACGTGGAGCACTGCACCCCTCCTGCGTTTTCTGATCCTTTTATAGATCTAGGGTTTTAATTAAACCCTGGATGGATTACTTTAATCCCAGTGAGAGTCTGTCTCTCTCTTTCTCTCAGTTTGGCAGTTCTGTTTAAACTCAAAGTGCTTCTAAAAGGGGAAGAAGCAGAATTTAATAGGAAAAGTATTAATTAGCTACTTTATTTAATTATTAATGGATAATTACAATTAGCACCAATTCCATTAATTAAATAAAGAGCCAATTAAATTAGCAAATTTTAAATAACTTCCTATATGATAACTATTATCATATACAACCCCCCCACTAATCAACACCATCATTATGGAATCTAGGGCACGTACACATGTACTGCCAAACCCCAATCCATAGTACAAGTCCATATAAGAACATCTGTGCATCTGATCGGGTCCCGCAAAACTCGATAAAATACTTTGTTCAAATAATTATAAATAATGTATCATTTTATGTAAAATAGATTTTTGCAAAACCATTTCCAAAAAAGCCTTGGATCCAGATTTTGATCCGACCATGCACAGAGCAGTCTCTATCTTGGTGTTCCCCAATGGGCGTGGTGACCGTGTTGGATAACTCCTTCACTCACAAAGTGTTCACGCATTCGCAGAACACCGGCTTTGACTCGCTTGAGTCTCGGTCATTGATGAACTAAAGAATGCGATCACACTTTGCGGTGGACGGGTTCCCTCAGTGCGGGTGTCGGTGACACATGTCTATCCCTTCCTACATCCGGCAGTAATATATGAGGGAATCGATAAAGTAGATTCTTCGTCAATGCACACATCAAACATGGGAGCACTCGCATTCGTACCCTGACATCACATGTCTAGGCATACCCAATGCGACGACCATATGATAATGGTGCCCAGCCCAAACCCTAGTCGCGACTACCATTTTAAGTATAACTTACGGACACATAATGCTCAAAAAATTCATATCGCATGTGACAATATTAAACTAAAATGTATAAATGTTCAATACAAAGGTGAACCGGGTTGAACCGAACCGAACCGAATTTGATGGACACACACTTGTCCAACAAACACAATATCAGTTAGTGATATTGTGGTGATGAAGATGGATATTGAAGGAACAAAGTTTGATTTGATTCCTAGGCTGTTTGAGACCGGGGTCATTTGTTTGATTTATGAGATCTTCCTTGAGTGTCACTACAACAGATGGCATAAATGTTGCCCAGGAGAAGAGGACACCCAAATATCAAAAGACTTAGGATCAATGCTTGGAGCTATTTTCGTCGCTCAGAGAGAGTGGAGTTCTTGTGCATCAGTGGTGGTGAATGGTGATTGGTAAATATGTCAATGAATTTCATTTTATCTGTAACAAATTAAGGATTTAATTATTCATTTCGTTTCAAACAAAATCCTATCCCTTGACGTATCGGCGTGCTTCCCACACAATAGTTCTTGCCACGGTTTTGATGTATGCATGTTTATATTTATGGTTATCTATGCATCAATTCAAAGTATAAATGAATCCATGAATGTCCACATGATGTGCTCCACCTTTGTGCATGTAATTTTGGAGACCATTGATAAAGTAATTGAAACTTTCTAATTGATCTTAAGATCTTAAAAAAGGAACAACATTGGATTTAGAAAGAGAAAGGAAACAGAAAATGGACGGAGTGTTGATCATTTGTAGGAGATATCTCTTTTCAGATCACAAAATAGTTAATTGAGCTCCTCTCTAGGGAGCCCAGCACGCCTAGGGAGCATCCAACCACTGGGTTGTGCTCCACACATCCCTAGGCATGTGCTGAGTGCGGCACGGCCCAACCCTTGGATGCCCCCTGGGCACACCCTGGGCGTTGGCCTCCCTGGAGAGGAGCCGGATTCACAAATAGTTCAGTAATTTCAGATTTCAAAAAAGTATTCGCCTACCTGCAATCCAAGTTTTAGTTGATTCAACCGATCTGAATTGATATCGTATTGGTTTTGGAACTGGCCGATACCCGTTGCGAACTTGCAATACGTGAATTGAAACCTTGCTTCAAATAAGTGATATTTAAGCGAAAGATCTTCTAAGAGTAAGATTTAAAACAAGAAATAGTTTAAGCCGTGTTTTGTTAAACCACCCCACCAGAAAGTACGTACTCCAGTATTTCCTTCACTCCCCTTTCTTTGTCAATCCAGGGCTTGCCCTGGTGGTTCGCTACTACTCCCTTGGGAGAACTGTGTTAGGCGTTTGATCGGTGGTTCAAGTCTCCTTAATGACACCTAATCCACATTTAATTGCTTTCCAAGAAATGGAGCCTTTGGGTACCATATTTGACCCCTTGTGGGTCCCCTCATTGCCTCTTTGTGGGGTCCTGTTGAGGTTGATGGCCGGTGGGTCCTTGAATTGCACAAAAAATAAAACGCAACAAGATCATTTCAAGTGATGAGAGAGAGAGACAGATCACTTCCATACCATTAACATATCCATAACTAATTGCCTAAATGAGAGAATGGGAACTCATTTGGCTTCTGTAATCTGTACCATATAATAACGTGATCAATGCCTAAAGAGCAGACATCTTTTTTTTTTTTTTTTTGGTAAGAGCGAGCAGGCATCTAAAGTACACCAAAACTTATGTTGCAATCTGTAATCATTATGACTTTTTTGTTGTTGTTGACATTTCAGAAAATCAAAACAACTCATAACAGTCATGAACCAAACTCAAATATGGATCATCTCTCTAAAAGTAGTGCGATGATCCCATTCCTCCATTAAGTACCAAACTCAATAATAGACATATCCTTTTAGAATCAAGAATCTATGACATCGTTCCAAGAACTTCTTTCAGAAACAGTCAAACATGGCTCATTCTCCATTTCTTCAAACTTTCCATCTATTGACAAATAATCACAGATCTAGCAGGAGATTATAATTCAACTTTGCAGTTGGTATTGGCACCAGGTTTGTCAAAACAACATCAGTTTCTCACTAAGCCCATTACAATACTTGTAATCAACTCTAAGAAGATTGTAATTTACATATACCTTGATTCTGGTGTTATACACAAACTATTTGGCAACACAAAAACCAAATACAAGACCAGCAATCACTCATCATTGTAAAAGCACAGTTTAGCAACAAAAAAAAAAAAAAAAACTAACAAAATTAACATACAACAACAGTAGTGTCTCCTTCCTCAATTCCGGCCACCTGAAGATCCACCACCTCCATGGAATAACTTATTAATCCAAGCCTCAATATCCTCCGAACTTAACCTCATATAATTTTCCTTATGCCTCTTTACTCCAGGAGGATTCTGCAAACTTGCTAAGAAGTTCTGATACGCTGGCAGCAGATTCTCAGCAACAAAATTCCTAAGCTCTGTCCGAAGCTGCTCGTCAGCGACAACCCATGTTGATTGTGTTTTGCACATTTCCTCAAACTGCGAATTGAAGACCTTGAGCTTGGAATGTGAGCCAGTATCCATCTTCAACACTCCCAAAACCTTGCTCCATGAGTTTTTCTGGTAGTTCACTTGATATTGGCGGACCTTCCCAGTATGCTTACGAATCCAATCTTCGCCAAGCAGAGAACCCAATTCGCTATCTTTCACCTTCTGAACGATGTACCTACCATTGTTCATCAAGAAAACAGAGCCCAGAGCTGGGTCTGGGTATATCTTCGATTTCGCTTCCAAATTACTCTCTAGGAGCTCCATTATCCAAGCCATTTGAACTGATAAAGTCGAAGACGTGGATTGATCGATGTTATCAAAGTTCCTATAATCTCCAGCGTAGGGGAAGTTTTCTTCGAAAGCCTGTTCGAGGGTCTGGCGTGATGCACAGGCCGCGCGGAGGTAGTTCATCACGTACCTAGTAATTGGATGAAGGCCGCCACCGGGCACTGCGGTCTTTGCGGGATCTCGTCTGATCAGATTTTCCAATTCCATGAAGATCCCTCTGATTGCTTCACCAAGCCTTTTCCATATCATCGCCGCTTCAGTTCGTAGGAACAAGCAGTACTGATCCGAGAACATGGCATCGAATTCGGGCATCAGGTCCCTTAGGGTATCAAAGACGTCGACGATTTTGAAGAGGCGTTCAGGGGATCTGCTCCCAATGGCAACTGCGTCAGCGAAATTCAAGAGCTGGATCGTGCATCCCCTGCAGACCTCCATGAAAGAGAGATCGGCAGCCGAGGAGAGGCCAAAGAAGACCCGATCACAAAGTCTCCGTTCACTGGGTAAAAGAATCCGAAGGACCACATTGGCAGCCTTGACCCAACGCTCGATCTCGTCTTCGAGCTCTGACCACTCCATTTTCTGAACCTCTTCGATGCTCAGCTTCTGCAGCGCTAACCTGGAGATGCTCTCTTCCAAGAAGTCTCTTCGGCAGCTACTGTACACATGGGAGCACTCCTTGCCAAACCCAGCGGCTACCATACGCTTGGCAATTTCATGGAGATCGTTGATGGTCCCCGAGGGAAGGGCATCGATCAAAACGTCGTAATCTGAGACCGGATGGGCGACGGGGATACGATCCTCTCCCTCTCCGTTGACGTCCCCATACCCATCTTCATCGTCGTCGTCGTCCGAGCCAAACGAGAAATTCCCAGTCCCAGTGGTCTCAGAATTATCGCTCAAACGACCAAGCTCAAACGCCTCGGCGCTCCGTTGGATAAGCAGTCGGAACTCATCTTCAAGTCGAAACATCGCCTGCTGCAGAAGATCATCGAGGCGATCCAAGAAGGCCGGGACGGATTTCTCGTAGGCCAAGGAATCCCAATCCCTAATAGTAGAGAGTAATTCATCCACGGCGTCAAGGAAGACGGCCGCATCGGCGGAATCGGACCAGATGGGCTGGTGGGGGTGGTCAGCCGCCACATACCGGGAGATCCGCCGGTGAAGCGATTTCACAGTATGATCCAAGGCAGCGTAACTTCGGGGATCATCGCCTTGAATGTTGTCGGACAATTTCTCCCGGGAGAAGCGGCCATCGAAGGTGGAGAACATCTGAAGGATTTCATCGGCCATGTTCTCGTTATGCCCTAGAGACTTGGCGATATGGCGAGCCACGGCCATGAGTTTTTCTTCTCCGTTTTCAGCCATTGTCGTTCAGATCCGATACGATCCTCAGTTAAGCTACTGACATCCCTGAGAAGAAGAAGATAAGGTATGGCTATAGCGATGGAGAAGACATCGGAGTTGCAAAAATAAAGGGTTTCTTCCTTTGGAGGGAGAGTGATGGGAACGCGGTTTCTGTGTCAAGAAATCAAAGATTAAGAATTTTAGTTAGTAGAAGAAGTAGCCGTGGTAAATTATCCAAACTCTCAAAGAAGGACAGCTCAGTGGTTTAGGAGTTAAAATAATAATAAAAAATGGTACGACTGAATCAATTCAAACTCGAAAGGATCAGAGAGAAAGTGTGAACTGTGAAGAAATACTAAATATCAGAGGTACACGCAGTCAGAAAGAGAGCTAGTTTCATAGAAAGAAGGTCAAGTACAACTTGTGGTGGTCAATGGGCTGGGCTGGCCTGACCTAGGCCTAGTTTTTTAAAATCCTAACCCACTCCTAAGCTCTCTTAACTCAGCCCAGGGTCAGTCCAGTCCAAGGCCCAACCCAGTAATGAAAGAAGAAGTTCAAGAATCAGTTTTCTTCTTTTTCTTTTTAGATGGGCTAAAATCACATAATTTGGCTCTTTGACCCCGTACATCAGTAGGATGGCTTTCAAAAAATATGAAAGATCTCCTTACATAATTTTATATTTATCTATGAGATCAAGTATGTGATTTTGTTTGAGTCCTTTAAGTCTCTGAAATAGTGTAAAAAGAAGTACTTCAAATCATTGCTAATTGACTAGAGACCTGTTCTAAAAAAGTCGAGGTATATTTTACATATTCATATGATTGAGTCCTTAGATTTCTAAAATAGTGTAAAAAGAAGTGTTTCAAATCATTATTATTCGACTTGGATATGTTCTAAAAAAAGTTATTATTTGACTTGGACATTTTCTAAAAAAAAGTCAAAATACTTCGAATTGTTTGTTGACATGGACAAGTCAAGAAAATCCTTTGAAATGATTTCAATATTGAACCTTAAACATATAATAGTTTCAAATCGAATTTCTTTAGAAATAAGATCTTTTGTTTCATGGTAGCCTGCTCCAGTTCCTATACGAAATTTTCGTTATTGGGTTAACCATACACTTCACATGTTTCTAACGATTCATGGCATCATCAAATGATACAAGTCTTAAATAA
This sequence comes from Telopea speciosissima, assembly GCF_018873765.1. Lineage (NCBI taxonomy): Eukaryota > Viridiplantae > Streptophyta > Magnoliopsida > Proteales > Proteaceae > Telopea > Telopea speciosissima. Next base: position 30,244,840 of record NC_057918.1, read on the forward strand.
GAACCTACAACGCACTAGAATGCCCTTGTTGGGTTAGGTTGTCGCGGCCGGATTTGGTTTGGTAAGGTTAAATAGACACCCCTAAATACAATCATAGTTTCAAACTCAAATTTAGCATCCCATCTGAACCATAGCAAACAATTCTTTACCCGATGGTTAACACCACACAAAGGGTTACAAAGCAATGCCAATTGATTAAGGACCCTGATCCTCTACTGTCAAGTTGCCCGGCAAGACCCTACTGCCAAGGCACAGCAAGGCGGTAAATTACCACCTTATCCCTACCCGAGCGTCTTGCCTGAGTGGAGGTAAGGCGGTAATTTACCACCTTGCTGTGTCTTGACAGTAAAGTCCTGCCAGGCAGCTCGGCAGTAGAGGATCCAAATTGATTAATGTTAGGTTTATTCTAAAAGATTATCTGTTTCAACTGATGGAGTAAAGAAAGATCCCCAAAGTAAAAGTGCTATTACTCAAATTCACAACAAGAAACTATTTTTTTTGGGTAAAGCACAAGAAGAAACTCACACATACATTTTTTCCAGTCCAGAGTCAAAACCCACAAGAACATCCCACCCCATGCACATAATAAGATAAGAGATTTCATATATGTCACGCCCCCATCCCAGACAAGGGATAAAATACATTATAAGGGGTGACTAGGACAACGCTTGTCATCCTATTAAGCTGCCAGGATCACTGACACAGTGTCCCAACGCACAGTCATAACTAATATTAAAACAATATAATATCAGAGTGCGGAAAGGAAAATATTACATTCCAAATGATCAGTAGTTTTGCGGAAGCATATAAAATCAATAATTACAAGATGATCAAAGCCTAGATGATAAATACTGTAGTTAATCCATTTTTCATTACCATCTAATAATGATTAACAAGGGTATAACGATAAATGTTTTTACATGGGCCTACGCCCTAAAATAAAAAAAAAAGGGAACAAGTCCCTAGAGTTCTCACGGCCCGTAGGCGCAATTGTCACAAGGACACCGTTGCCATGTTCCTCTAACACGACTTAGGCTCCTCGTACTGCATCATAATCTAAAAATTGTGTACACGAGGGGTTAGCTCTCCACCGAGCCGAGTGAGGGGATGGGGATGCACAAACACACAATTCACATAGTCCAATGATGCATGCATATGTTAAGTAAATTTTCCACCTAACATCACAACTAAGTCAATGGCATATGCTACTGTGACAACTCGGGAGACAACGTGGGTCACTTAACTTATCGCCACAATGAAACCTCAATTGTCACCTGGGACCTACGCCGATCGAAGCCTCCAAGACCACTCGTGGCGGACCACGATAACCAATACTACCATGGTGGCCTCTCCCACCTCCACGAGAATCCGTGCATGCGATTACCCAACACCTAAACCCCTGTTGGTAAGGGTCGTAGCATAAGGGTGTAAAATCTAGCCACGGCTACATGCAAGTCCTATCGTCCGAGAGGTAATCCGGCGCATCAACTTTTCATCCGGTTTAGTGCCGGTTACCGATACGACACGCGCGCATACTGATTCAACATGACATTCAACATAATTTCTTCATAAATATATATATTATCCGGGGTTTCGCACCGCACCCACCTGCAAAGACCCATCAAAGTAAAGCATCTCCAATTAACATCATAACATTCATATATAAAAGTATGCAATGCTAAGCATGCTTAATAATTTATAATGATGACATAATATACAATGCAATAATAATATCAAGCCCAAACAACCAAACCCACTCACTATTTGTGTTACGTCCGATGTTATGAGTTGTCGCCGCAATCAAGTAACACGTCACAAGATGAAAACTTTAAACCTAAATAAAGAGTGCAAACAGGATTAATTAAGTAAAGGGACGGATCCCCAAAGGTCTCCCATTAATCATTTAAGTATAAGGTTTGAAGTGAAGTGGTTGCGGTGTGGTTTCATGCCTAAATTCGCAACCACATGTAAATCCTAGGAAACCGGGGCCCGGGACAGTTTTAGTCAAGGTCGGATGCGAGATGTGGTTTTAAAATCGAATCCGAGTGTAAATCCGAGCTTCACGGGGGCCTTTTCGGGAGGTAATTTCGGGGTGGTTTCTTGCAGTGCGAAACCACATGTAAATCCTAGCTAACCGGGGCTTAGGATAGTTTTAGTCAAGGTCGGATGCAGATGTGGTTTAGAAATCTGAATCCAGTGTAAAACCACATACTGCAGAAGCAGAAAATTGAAGGGTTTCTCACTAGGGATTCATTTTCCAAGGGGTTTAAAGGTAGGGAGGCTTCAAGAAAGCTTCCTCCTAGGTCCATTAGGGTTCTAAGACCTCATTAGGTCCATGTAATCCCATGGATTTAAGAGAAAATAAAGAGAACCTAAATTAGGACATAATATGGTAGAAACCTTAAATTTCTTAAATGGAATGAGATTACTTAGGCTTAGGGCTTGTAATGGAGTGAAATAACTCCACCTTAGTCTAGGTTTAGAGGTTCCATCGATTCCTTAGGTTCCAAGAGAACCCTAGGTCGAATTTCTCCCATTTCCCAAACCCCAAAACCCAAAATAGAAGAAAAGAGATGGGATTGAATGGCTTACCCACCCCAAGGTAGAAGGCTCCATGTTGAGGCTCCAAGAAGTGATCTTCAAACCTCCAACCAAGATTCTCCACCCTTCTTCCTCCTTTTCTCCTTCCTTCTTTCTTCTTTCTTCTTTCTCCTTTCTCTCCTCTTTCTCTCTTCCACGATTTAGGCTAGATGGGAGAAGAAATGAAAATGAATCCTTCTCCCCCTTTGTCTTATTTATAGAAAATGGGCTTGGGTCCTTTAAGTTAAATGGGTCAAATAGTTAAATGGGTGGATCCAAGATAAATGGGTCATTAGGCCAAATGGGTAGTTTAAGTTAAATGGGTCAAGAGGGCTTAATGGGTTTGACCCATGGTCTTATTTAGGGTACAGGAATGGGTTAACCCATCTTTGGGTCAAATAGAGTTAAATGGGCCTGCCCACAACCTTAATTAGGGAAAAGCCCATTCTTAGATGGGTTCGTAAGAGATGGGTATAAGTCCCCAATGTACTTCCTAAAGGTACGTGGGACCCGAACTTAAATTATTCCCTTCTCTCATGAAATAGCTCGGCGGTTCAAGCCCGGACCGCGCACCGAGGTTACCAAGGGAAGAATAATTAATAAGACTTGAGGCTAGAACTTACTTTTCCATTGCCATGGTGAGTCAATGGTAAGCCCGTATCATGATCAATAATTTGTAAGCGGGTTTGACCACGGTGAGAAACAGACTCACCGGCACGTGGCGGTGATAACCACATGTCACGGGAAGAAATAATAATTAATTATGATCCAGGGTGCGGGTATAACATCCTCCCCACCTTACAAGAAATTTCGTCCCCGAAATTTGAGGCGTGGGGTCTCAAGTGAGAAGGGCTGTTGGATAACAACATCCCAAGTCACCCACACCTTGAACTAAGTCAAAGGTCGGGTCAAGATGAGGCAGTGCCTCGTGGCACGACAAGTCAGTTCCACAATTCTCTTTTCCTTACAGGTCGCATTACCCGGGGTGTGGTTCACAATAACCCTAGAAAACAGGGTTCCAACTACTAAGTTAAGTCTCAAGGAACAGAGTTCCCTAAATCTTCCGATCGGTGATACCATTCTAGCCTTCACTACTGGGTCAGTCTTGGGTTACGGATTTAACTTGTCCATGTCCCAACATAGGGTTCACATTCTAAAGGCTTTCACATCCGGTTGTCTCATTACCTAACCCAACTTTAGAATGATTTGGAATATTGATGGAATCTCCTATTGTTCACTCGATCACGGAGGGGACGCATTTGGTGATCCATTACCCCATTCATATCATCGTTGGAGAAGGTCTTGTTACATCCTTCGTTTCAACTTTCACAACCTTTAACCTACTACGTTATCCCACGGGAAGAGTCCACATCGTCCTCTTTCGAGAACCAATAACCATTACTAGCTTTTGTCCAAGTCAACTCTTCAAGCGTCTCCATAATTTAACCTATCCGGTCATTAAATTCATTCTTCATTACCCTAAGGTTTGGTCAACCAAGGTCGGGCTCCACTAGTTTCACGAAGAAGGTCGAGGTAAGTCATACTTGTAGTACCGAGAATCACTCTAGTCACACAAGTCCAAGGTTCTAAGGTATATCTATATATATTTATCACACCAATATGTTGGCATAGATTCAATAATTACATTCAAATCCCTATGGACATATCTGTCATCTAGGTCAATCCACCGAACTAGAAGTTCTCGTGCACGGTTCACTAAGTCTCTTTTTTTTTTTTTTTTTTTGGAAAGTCAAATCACGGTGTAGGACTTTCTCTATGAGTCTAAACAAGGTTTGGATGGACCAAGTAAAGTTCAAATAGAGTCGTCACTAGCTTGAGGTGTTATGAATGACTTCCAAATACACGTGACCTTCATGGCTTACTCAAATAAACCAGTCTATTACTTTCCTTTCCTACGCACCCCATTGAGGGTCTCTACCCGTATAGGTTTAGGTTTCTCTATCCATAAGGTTCGGGTCTTTAAATTCATAGGATCGAAGGTCTTTATCCTCAAAGGTAACTCTTCTTCCTTTATGTAAGAGAGGAGTCACATGGTTACCAATGCCTGCTACTTTTTATTAGTGGCCCAATCGGGTACAAGTCCTAACCTCTTTCAATTCAAGGTATTGACTAGATTTAGGTGGTTCCCACAAATGGGTCACACAACGGGTGTCCGATCTAGGGTATAGGCACATAATCATCACATATAAGTGTAGTCAAAGGTCTCCAAAACAAGCTAAAAATCCTAAAAGAAATCGGATGGACTCACGCGCGTCGGCCTCCGGGTGCATTCATGGCCCCTCTGAAAATAGGGAGAGTGGACTAGCGGCGGATGTGGAATGCGAATCCGTTCGTTTGTCCAATCTCAAATGTCTCAATGGCCGAGAGGGTTTAAGTCAAGCGGATTTACTGGACGGATGCATGAGTGTGGATCCGTTCGTTGATCCGCAGATTTATAATGAAAATTTCAAGTTTTATGCGGAGCGGATTCACGATAAGTGGATTCGCTCGTTCGTTCATTTGCAGAAATTTAACATAACAGAGCCGCGAGTTTTAAAACTCACTTTTGGCTCCAAAGAAAGGAACATAACCGCGAGGGAGAAAAAGCTCTACTGGGGACTTCGTTCAAGCTTCCCTCGGGTGGTTTTCTTGTAATCTTAAGCCTCAAGGTTTAACTCTCACTTGTTCAAGATATGGCTTTCTTCCCATTCCTACTTTCTCTTTTCTTGGATTTGGGATGAATCATTTCAAGTTGTGATCATGTCTTGACTTTGCTTGTAATACCATGACCATGTACACCAAATCCATGCCAAACCGATTGGAACTAGGGTTTTGGGTGTAAATCAAGTCCTATTTGATCGATGGCACTAAGTTGTTGGATCCTTGTTTGATTATTGCATCTTTTATAAACTTTCAAGTCTTTGCAAGCATTTTAGAGATTATCACTATCTTGTCATGTCTAGTTGAATTTTACTTGGATTATGCCGTGTTTTGGTTGTGGTAAAGTCCTCAATTCACAATATTTTGAAGAAACTCTTCAAGTTCAAATCTAATCCTTTTACATGTCATAAAATCTCATAGAAAATTATCACATTGTCTTATCTTCAAGCATATTCTCTTGTATACATGATCGTTGATAAAAATCCTTAGAATCTTTCCTCTCTTCCTCAAATAAATAATTCTTGTCTCTTGTTGAGGTATTTTCATCCAATAACTTGCTTGTTTCATATTCGTTGGGATGTAAAGTAGCCAAAAGTATATGTTGTTCACATTGATCTCATTATTCACGTCCATGCACTAGGGATTTCACACGGATTTTACATGTGCATTGATCTTATTCATTTCTCTTCACTCCAAACATCTTCCTCTGGTTATCATGTCTCATTTCCCTTATATGCTCTTGTCACAATACAATTTCCACATCTTGTAGACATTTCACTTCTATAATTTTATTTGTCAAGCATAAAGCTTAAGTTACCGGGGTAAGATATGCCACAAGAGGGGCGAGGGAAACATTAAATAGAGGTAATAAAAGCCTAACATAGGTTGGTTCATCAAGACAGGGCAAGAAAACCCTTTATGGCTTGGGCGGTTTTAGGTGTGGTTTCGGTGAAGTTGCAACCACGGTAAATCGAGCTTTCACTAGAACCAATTTTGTTATTAGAAATTCATGGATTCTCAGTCGGTTTCACAAAATTGAATCCACGGATGAAACCGCATGGCCCAAAAATTAAAATTTTAAAACCCACGACTTAGAGGTTTATTTCCCTCCTCGGTGGATTTTAGTGCTCCAAATTACTCCTCAACAACATCCAATCGCATTCAGGTAAGATCTTTCTCTCTCCCATCGAGTTCTCTCAAGGAGAAACCCCAAAACACAATTTAGGTTTTGGAAACTTGGGGGTTTTGCTTTCTTTTGCTCAGTAGGCTATTCACAATCTAATCTTAACCATTTTCTCACCATAAGCAACCTATACAAGGGCTTGCATACGATCTTGGCATCTAACTCAAGGATTTAGGTTGGATTTTGGAAAAAACCAAAACCTACTCAAATTTTCCTCTTCTCTTTTGCCATGTATGAATCGGTCTTACTAGATAGGGCTTAGTTTACATCCTTTGAGTTGTCACAAGCCAACTTTACTTGTTTCTCAAGATTCAAACTTCCAATCACAAAATCTGAAATTTTTTTTTTTTTTTTTTTTTTTGAAGCCTAAGGCATGCTCCATGATCGAACAAGTCTACTTCTTGTTTGAATTTACTACTTTGTATAAAATATCATGTCCTAGGCATAATATGACCATGAATCTTCATTATTTATCATGTCATTCACATAATGGCCATGCCTTTCCTTTTCCCTAACTTCTTAGATCACAATTGGATAAAATCAAAATTTTCTAGCCTAAGAATCCTGCTGAAATTTAATTTGCTTTGGAAGGAAAATCAAGGACTAGGTTTTGAACTTCACAACCTTACATTGATCATCTACTTAGGCCTTAGCATTCAAGGTACAAATTTGCTATCAATCTTGGCTTTTAGCTGCAGGTTAAAACAATCAATGGCTCCAAGAACACAGCGTGCATGCGTTGAACAAGTTGCACCAACTCGTCCTAGATCCACTATGGTTTCAAAAGATAGAGGACCAAGAGCTTTACCCGGACTACTTCCGTTTTAAAAAATATAGTGGAAGGGCGGGATGTAGTGTTGGATGATCTCAAAGCTTACATGGTGGGGCGGAGATTCGAGGCATTGGGGTGGACCAACATTCTCAACCTTCTGAACCATACTACCTACAACTCATTCTCTATTTCTATGCAAATCTAAACAAGGAACCGGGCACACAAAACTATCGGGTTGTTTCATATGTCAAGGGGTTCCTATAGCCTTCATTGCGACAAGTTGGCGGTGTTATCAACGTGTCCATTGGAGGAGCAAGGACCTATTGTTCACTTAGAAGGAATTCCTATACCTTAATCAAGTGGGAGGTATTGACATTCGACGACCATCGGCGGCTGAACTGCGAGTGGTGGATGGCTTCGATGAGGTCACGAAGCAACTCTCCAATCAGACTTGGCGCCTAGAGGGTATCGAGAGAGGGGTAGGTGACATCGACACCTTTCTTGGTCGCGGTGGTGGCGGTGGTGCAAATGACTATGACTTTCTCTCAACAAATTGAAGTTATCCCGGATCAGTTCTTCTAGTTCTTATCTTAGGATGACCAATTTGGAACTTTTAAAAATGATAGACTTGTATATTTAATCGAGATGAATAGAATCAAATGTTTTGAGTTGGAGCAGATGAGATCTTGCATTTGAGTTGGGAAAGGCACGATTATGCCAAGCGAGAGAATCTGGAACAATTATAGTGTTTAGATTGGTATCTTTTGATTGAAGCGGGATAGAGTCGTATGTTTTTGTTGGAATAGATGAAATCATGAATGTTGAAATGGGAAGGATATGATTGCCTCCCAAGAAGATTTGGAATAATTGAATATTTGTAATTAATCTTATATGTATCTCTATGTATTTGCTTAATTCTCTCTTGTTTAAATCATTGTTGATAATTGTGCTTGGTTATGATTGATTCATTATTGTTTATGAATTATAACATATAGTTACCCATTTATGACCTACTTAGGGCTCAACCAAGCAATTATATAGTTGTAGCTTTCTACCTATGGTTCAAGTCCTAAGTTCCATGTTACCTATTATCTTCTAAGTTCTTGTTTCACCACAATCGGTCTTCTCCTATATCGCACACCATCATTTATGTTCTTGAAGATTTTTAGTTTAGAACCTAATTGTGGAGAGTAAATCAAGAGTCCGCGAGGCGTGGTCGGTGCAGCATCATGGCTCGATACCACTCGACACGCCCCATCCCGGACAAGGGATAAAATACATTATAAGGGGTGACTAGGACAACGCTTGTCATCCTATTAAGTGCCAGGATCACGACACGGTGTCCCAACGCATGATCATAACTAATATTAAAACAATATAATATCGAGTGCGGAAAGGAAAATATTACATTCCAAATGATCGTAGTTTTTGAGCGTATAAAATCAATAATTACAAGATGATCAAAGCCTAGATGATAAATTGTAGTTAATCCATTTTTCATTACCATCTAATAATGATTAACAAGGGTATAAATAAATATTTTTACATGGGCCTACGCCTAAAATAAAAAAAGGGGAACAAGTCCCTAGAGTTCTCACGGCCGTAGGCGCAATTGTCACAAGGACACCCGTTGCCATGTTCCTCTAACACGACTTAGGCTCCTCCGTCACTGCATCATAATCTAAAAATTGTGTACACGAGGGTTAGCTCTCCCTGAGCCGGTGAGGGGATGGGGATGCACAAACACACAATTCACATAGTCAATGATGCATGCATATGTTAAGTAAATTTTCCACCTAACATCACAACTAAGTCAATGGCATATGCTCTGTGACAACTCGGGAGACAACGTGGGTCACTTAACTTATCGCCACAATGAAACCTCAATTGTCACTGGGACCTACGCCGATCGAAGCCTCCAAGACCACTCGGTGGCGGACCCACGATAACCAATACTACCATGGTGGCCTCTCCCACCTCCACAGAATTCGGTGTGCGATTACCCAACACCTAAACCCCTGTTGGTAAGGATCGTAGCATAAGGGTGTAAAATCCTAGCCACGACTACATGCAAGTCCTATCGTCGAGAGGTAATCAGGCGCATCAACTTTTCATCCGGTTTAGTGCCCGGTTACCACTGACACAGCGCATCTGATTCAACATGACATTCAACATAATTTCTTCATAAATATATATATTATCAGGGGTTGCACCGGCACCAGACTGCAAGAGACCCATCAAAGTAAAGCATCTCAATTAACATCATAACATTCATATATAAAAGTATGCAATATTAAGCATGCTTAATAATTTATAATGATGACATAATATACAATGCAATAATAATATCAAGCCCAAACAACCAAACCCACTCACTATTTGTGTTACGTCCCGATGTTATGAGTTGTCGCCGCAATCAAGTAACACGTCACAAGATGAAAACTTTAAACCTAAATAAAGAGTGCAAGCAGGATTAATTAAGTAAAGGGACGGATCCCAAAAGGTCTCCCATTAATCATTTAAGTATAAGGTTTGAAGTGAAGTGGTTGCGGGTGTGGTTTCATGCCTAAATTGCAACCACATGTAAATCCTAGGAAACCCGGGGCCCGGGACGGTTTTAGTCAAGGTCGGATGCGGATGTGGTTTGGCTGAATCCAGTGTAAATCAGAAGCTTCACGGGGCCTTTTCGGGAGGTAATTTCGGGGTGGTTTCTTGCGGTCAGAAACCACATGTAAATCCTAGCTAACCGGGGGCTTAGGATAGTTTTAGTCAAGGTCGGATGCGAGATGTGGTTTTAAAGCTGAATCCAGTGTAAAACCACATACTGCGAGCCAGAAAATTGAAGGGTTTCTCACTAGGGATTCATTTTCCAAGGGGTTTAAAGGTAGGGAGGCTTCAAGAAAGCTTCCTCCTAGGTCCATTAGGGTTCTAAGACCTCATTAGGTCCATGTAATCCCATGGATTTAAGAGAAAATAAAGAGAACCTAAATTAGGACATAATATGGTAGAAACCTTAAATTTCTTAAATGGAATGAGATTACTTAGGCTTAGGGCTTGTAATGGAGTGAAATAACTCCACCTTAGTCTAGGTTTAGAGGTTCCATCGATTCCTTAGGTTCCAAGAGAACCCTAGGTCGAATTTCTCCCATTTCCCAAACCCCAAAACCCAAAATAGAAGAAAAGAGATGGGATTGAATGGCTTACCCACCCCAAGGTAGAAGGCTCCATGTTGAGGCTCCAAGAAGTGATCTTCAAACTTCCAACCAAGATTCTCCACCCTTCTTCCTCCTTTTCTCCTTCCTTCTTTCTTCTTTCTTCTTTCTCCTTTCTCTCCTCTTTCTCTCTTCCACGGATTTAGGCTAGATGGGAGAAGAAATGAAAATGAATCCTTCTCCCCCTTTGTCTTATTTATAGAAAATGGGCTTGGGTCCTTTAAGTTAAATGGGTCAAATAGTTAAATGGGTGGATCCAAGATAAATGGGTCATTAGGCCAAATGGGTAGTTTAAGTTAAATGGGTCAAGAGGGCTTAATGGGTTGACCCATGGTCTTATTTAGGGTACAGGAATGGGTTAACCCATCTTTGGGTCAAATAGAGTTAAATGGGCCTGCCCACAACCTTAATTAGGAAAAGCCCATTCTTAGATGGGTTCGTAAGAGATGGGTATAAGTCCCCAATGTACTTCCTAAAGGTCGTGGGACCCGAACTTAAATTATTCCCTTCTCTCATGAAATAGCTCGAGCGGTTCAAGCCGGACCCGCACCGAGGTTACCAAGGAAGAATAATTAATAAGACTTGAGGCTAGAACTTACTTTTCCATTGCCATGGTGAGTCAATGGTAAGCCCGTATCATGATCAATAATTTGTAACTGGGTTTGACCACCAGTGAGAACAGCTCACCAGCACGTGGCAGTGATAACCACATGTCACGGGGAAGAAATAATAATTAATTATGATCCGGGGTGCGGGTATAACAATATATGTCTCAATTTCCCATCGAAGAGACACTAATCTTCATGGTCCCCAGGTCAGCAACACTCTTGCAAGGTCCCCCGCTCTTGTTCACAAAGAGGTCTTCCCCAGATAAAACTCTCTTCTGCACCCACCCACACCAAGTCAGCAACCAACTAAGCCCAAGTTTAGCTCAAAATGAAAATGCATAAACAAAAAAGTCTATCCATATTAAGAAGAAATAATAATTAGGGCAAGAGATCTCTACTTGGTGGTGTTTTCTACGCTCTCTCACAGGGTATCATGTGATGCCCCTTGGGTAGATACTCAGACATGCTCATTCATTGGAGAGCGTAGAAAACACCATCAAGTAGAGATCTTTTTTCCTAATAATAATAATATAACTACATCTTAAACTTTTGATAATCAAGCTTTTCCAATGTAATCTCTATCTTCCTTCTTAAATCCAAAGAATTTGATTGTAAAATATAATAAAGTTTAGGGTAAGAGAATGCTGCCTGGTCGTATAGTGCCTGCACTAGTGTGGGGGCCATTAAGAGCACAAGCAAGAGCATTTGACTAAATAGGATTTTTTAGTTCATTGGGAGTTGAGCGGTAATTTCGCATGGTCTTGTGTCCAAGTGCAGGAACCATGCAGGTTAGCATTCTTTTTCCCTAAAACTTAAAGAAAAAAGAACACTGCTTGGTTTCGTGGATCCTACGATCAGACACAGGAGCACATGGAATTACCGCCCCACGCACCTCCCATGAAATAAAAAATCACATCCATGTTGATGCACCCTGCGCACTCTCTCTGGCCCCATGCATGCAAAGGCTACACGACTAGACAACGATCTCTAGTTTAAATTATTTTTTAATTAATTACATAATCATATTAGATAATGATAATAAAAGGGACAGGCATATAGAGATACCTGATCAGGGATGCTACTAAGTTCCTTGAAATCTTCTTCAGGGATTTCCCACCCAAAAACTTTTATGTTCTCCTTGATCCTTCCAGGGTTGGTGGACTTGGGAATCACACTGGTCCCTCTCTGGATAGCCCATCTCACCAGAACCTGACCTGGGGTCTTATTCAGCTTCTTTGCTATTTTCTCCACAATTGGATGGTGGATGAGATCCCTCCCTCCTTCTGAAGATCCTAGAGGAGAATAAGCCTGCAATGCCATTAATTTAGATTACAAGTTAGATTATTTGTTAGCTTAATTAGGCCACTTAGTAGTAATTGTTCATTAATTAGACATTAGACATGTTTTATAGCTTAGCCTTACAGTCACATGCATGGATGCCTTCCTTCTTGCAAGCCTCCAGCATCTTATCATTCCTCCATCCAGGATGCATTTCCATCTAATTAACACCAAAAACCAAAAATTAATGTTAATTAGCTCTGACGATCCCTTTACTCTTCATTAATTAATTCAGTAATTCTAATTGAGGAGGTAGTTATTAAGTACCTGGCAGACAGAGGGCATGGTTTGGGCTAACCCAAGTAGCTTATGAAGCTTCTTCGCTGTAAAGTTGCAGATGCCAATGTCCCTAACAAGATTATCCTTCACCAGCTTCTCCATTTCTCTCCAAACCTCCTCCATATCAAAATCCAACACATCCCCAGGCTTTGGAGGTCTCTGTGCTCCATCTCTAAGACGAAATGGCCAATGGATCTACAAATTTTATATATATTATCCAAATTAAACCATATCAATTCTCTCAATTCTGGTTTTGTTTCATTGATGCTCATCAGCCCTATTCTCACTCTCTCTCATACATGTTAGCGCATAACACCAAGAAACACGAAGAAACAAAACATATTCAAGCAAAGATGACACAGAGAAATAACGTGGTTCACACATCAATTTGATGTGTTACATCCACGGTATGTAATGGAAGAAAAATACATTGGAGATCTCTCAAGACCACCAATAGTGGCGACATAAACTCTCCCCAAAAATCCCTAATACGAAAAAAATACCCAAATCACACTTCTGTCTCTTGTGTAATGCTCACACAACAAGATAATAAAACAAGGTAATTAATACTCCTCCAAGTTGGGTCGATCCATCGGTTCAGGTCATACTGTACCACGGGGGCTCCCCCGACACCCAAAGCCTCCGTTACTATCACAAACCTCACAAATTTCTCCTCCAGGTTGCCACAAAAACAAAAAAAAATGTCGGAACAGGGCAAATTGCTTCAAAACGAGTACAAGAATTCAAGACACAGACAACACCCCATCTACCTTCATTCATCGTACTTAACCCTCTTCCCCCCCCCCCCCCCCCCCTTTCCCTTAAAACTCAAAAATGTATATCTATAAAAATGAAAAAAAGAGCAGAGGTTACCAGGTAGAGATCAAGGTATTCAAGCTGCAATTCTCGAAGGGTATTCATCAATGCAGGTCTGACCCTCTCAGGGGACAAATCAGTGCACCTATATATAAGAGCAGCCCCCGGGTACAGAGTATATGATAATTAGGGAAGGAATTCCAAAAGCCAAAGAAATTAAGAAATTAGTGATAAAGGTACCAGAGCTTAGAGGTGACAAAGAGGTGCTTTCTTTCCACGCCAGCATGCATGGCCTTCTTAAGAGCTTGTCCCACCTTCAAATTCAATTTATAAACAAGTTAATAAAGGAAGGAAGGAAAGTGGAGTTAGCAATTAACGTACTTTCTTGATTGTATAGAGTAGGAGTGATCAGTAACATTTTAATTACTTACCTCTACTTGAACTCCATACTCCCAAGCTGTATCCACGTGTCTATAACCATCCTGAAAATTTCATATAAATATTTTATATGAAGTAAATTATCAAAGTATTCATAAAAATAAGATTGAGTAATTCACTTATCCTTTAAATGTTAATTTTTTTAATTTTTTTTTTGGAATAAAGAGCAATTAAATAATAAAAGTTTCATGACCATGATTTCGATCCTCCCTTAATATTGAAGGGAAAATCCCCGAAAGAATTTTCTATTTTTGATATCTTGATAATACTGATTTTTCAAAATTAGTCATTAAGAAAGGGTGTCCAAGTATCTATAAGTCTCCACATTAAACTATTCACTTTCGATTCAATGGAGAATTAATACTTCCGTCAACATTTACACCAATGATATTCTAGCAAACATTCTAGGTGTGTGTGTGTGTGAAAGAGATAGCCCATGTGGTCCATGAGATTGACACATGGTCGAGGTGGTATTCCGATGACGGAGATGATGTGCACCACCAAGCTGGGTGCACATGGGATGGAGAGAAAGATTTCCAGTTAGGTGCTGTGCATCCATCCTCACCGTCTGAATGGCACCTAGGCCATGTGTCAACCTCAGGCTGTACCGAACATCTTCTAACGCACCCCTGCCCTGTATAGGAACCGGATCAATGGATGAATGTATTGGAGAAATTACCTCAACGATGGCGGTGAAGACGGAATTGAAGGCTTGGGAACCAGATCTCCATGTCCCCAACCCCACGGCTGGGATGGTGTACCCGCTCAACAACCTAAACGATTCTATCTTCTCCCCGTAGGGTGTGAACGTCGCCTGCGCCATTCTCTCTCTCTCTCTCTCTCTCTCGCTCTCTTCTCTATCCCGTCCGTGTGTAAGAGTAGTGCAGGGAAACGCGTCTAGTAGAAATTTAGAAAAGAGTATGGTTAAGGTGGGAAAGGAGAGTAGTGCCACGTGGTTGACACGTGTACTACATGCATTGGCGTCATTACAAGTAAGTAAGTAGAGTAACAGGAGCTGTCTCCGGAGAATTCTGGTCTTCACTTCTGTTGGGTAATTGTATTACAATTCCTTACAAATAATTGAAACAACACGAAGTGCAATACAATAGATTAAGCAGTAGAAACTAGGCTTGACCTTTGGCTGAAATGAGAAGACCAAAGCTTGAATTTGATGTAGAACCACACCCGCAACAACTTGAACAAGCTTGAGGTTGAGTCACACTTGTGGTGCTGCCTTTAAGGTAATTGATGCCTCCTACTGCCAAGGAGTGTTCTGCACCACTACCCCAAGATAAAACAACCTCCAACTAGAAGATGAAGCAGTCCTTCTAGTCCCTTGAAGGAGCCAAGAGCTTCAACACAGCAACCCTTTAACACACTTAGAAGAAAAGAGAGAGAGAGAGAATAATACTCTTAGTGATTGCTAAGTATGGGCATGAACATGTATCCAAAGATGTCTCTTACAAAGCAATTGGTTGGGTTTATATAGACCCAAGACCAATCCTTGCACTCCTTTGGAATTCTCAAGAATAACCATCCACTTATGACCAAATTGAAGAATAAGATTTATGGGCATGAATTGGAGGTTAATTCCAAATTCATGGTCAATCCCCACTAAGGGCCATGAATGACCTTAAAATTCATTCATTCTCCACTAAGACCATAAAGGCCTTACAACCCCATAAAATGGTCATTCTCCACTAAGGACCATAAAGGCCTTAATACCCATAAAGGGAGAGACATCACCTATGGCCATGAATTGATAAATCAATCTCATTCAATATCCTTGACCCACCTTCCCACTCATGATAGTGACCATGAATAGACTTTAGGGTACCCATAGAATGTTACAACCTTTGAAATTACTTCTTTGATCACATGGGTTGTCACACCCCGGCCCGATTATTAAGGGCCAAGTGTGGCGGGATGTCTCTGACATCCAACCAATCCCCAAGGATCACAAGTGCAGTACCCTATTCACAATCATTGCTCACAGATACAGTAATCAGAGGCAGCGAAAATAATTTAATTAATAGAGATAACATCATTAGTAAGAGAAGTTTAAATGATATTTCATTTATATAAATGATAAGGCTTGTGATACAACTATACAGTTCTCAAAGGTAGCACAGAGCAAAAGTATACAAAAAACTATTCTATAAATATATATAAAGCATTTATAAAGCATAAAAGGGTGGGGAGGTAGCCTGAACTATCAGGCCAAGATCAGGAGGTTGTCCAATCATCACGTGCGCACGAAGTATCGTGCACTTCAAACTCCAACGCCGCAAATCCAATATTAGAAGTAACTAAATCACCTGAAAAATAAGGATATCCACAGGGGTGAGCTCTCAACTGAGCCCAGTAAGGGGGGTACAAGCATACAAACACAATAAATCCATGATGCATGTGCTAAACTAACATGTTCCTAGCACAGATACTAAGTCTCATGGGGTATAAGTACTACTACTAGTGGTAGATGCTAACCTCGGTCCCGGAACTAACCCTTCGGTCACCCGAGCGAAACCATTCTACCACGGTGAGGACCCGCCAGTTCCGAAACTAACACATCGGACCCCGACAGACCCCCAAATGACCAACCTTGCCTGTTTATTCCCACAGCGAAATTAGGGACCCGCTAACATGGGACAGAAGATGGCATCCCGAAACTAACACATCGGTCTCTGCCACGGGTTGTCCAACACCTTTTCCCCTGTTGGTAAGGGGCGCAGTACTGGGTAATGAATATCAACCTAGCCTAGTGCAGTCTAAACATGATGAGGCAAGCATGATCTGAGTTATAATTTACCAAATTCCATCATCATAAATTCACATCATATAAATAATCAATGCAAATGCAATGCAGTATGTCTTTGTGCAACCTATTTTACATGCAGTCTAATGCATTAAATAAAAGCTAGAAAACTACATGTTCCAGGTATAGAGGTAATGATGCATGAGCATGGCATTCAGCATAAAGTTGAAATTAATGTGATAAACACACAGGAAATTAAAGTCGAATCCCCTTACCTGTAGTTATAGCTAGCCTAGGTGAATAAACTCCAATAGGCAGGCAAGAACAGACCAAGACAGTCCTAAATATGAGACAAGAATATTATAGATTAGTTATAGAAGGAATCCTAGGTCAGTTACCCACCAACAATCCAACAAACCGACTAGAAACGAGAGAAACAGACCCTAAACAACATACCAAACACCATGCCATAGGTTCGGGATGGTCAAGGTCAAGTCCCAAGGGGTATAGGTCATAAGGGCACAAAAATAGGGGAGCCGGATGCAGACTTCCAGGGAGCCGGTCAACCGCCCCTGGGCCTGCAACAGCATCCGGGTCAGTGTTTGAATTTGGGGGTTTTGCTTCAATTGGCCAGATCTTTGCATGTATGGCCCAAATTAGGAGTTTTAACATTAATTCAAGGTGGGTCAATCTATTTTGGGTGTTCAATTTCATAAATAGTTAGTTAATTTAGGAATTTCTTCAATTAAACCTAAATTAGCTAGGTTAGGGTTTACTATACAAGTAATAGCTTCAACATTGAAGGTTTGATTAGAGTTTAACACTCAATTTCAGGTCTGATTGCGCTGGAAATAGTTAGAACAGCCCAATCTCACAACAAAATCTAATCATTCAAGCTTAACTTTGAAGCTTTAATGGAGTCCATCCATCTTAGGTGTATTTAGACTAAAAATAAACTAAACTTAGAGGAGAAGGAGAAGGATACAACAAGGGTTCTCAGGCTTACCAGAAATTAGAGGCGCGAAGCAGTCTTGGAAGCACTTCTAATGGAGATTCAAGATCAGGTTTGGTTGTGGGAGGTAAGCCTTCAGAGCAGCCCTTGCTCTCTCTTCTTCTCTTCTCTTTTCCCTTTTCTTTCTTCCTTCTCCAAGCTGGAACGAATTTTTCAGCTTCTCTAACTTGTAATGTGTTTTGTAAATAGTATAAGAGAAGTTTATATATATATATATATATATATATATAGGATACTTAACCACTAAGGGGTAGAATGATCATTTGGTTATAAATTATTTCTAAAATTGATTCTTTTGTATTTATTACCTTATTCCACTGAGAATGATGTCATGTGATATCGGGATGATCCGAATACGGGTAATGTCGAAATTACATTCCCCACTGGGAACTGGATCCCACAGAGTCAATTTTACTAAAATACCCTTCTAACTCTATTTGGTTGTACAAAACGTTATATAAATATATTTTAAATTATACTTACATTGAGTTTAATTAAGGGGGAGGTCCTGCAGCCTGTCCAGCTAGCAGACTCGACACAAGTAGCTCTGGTGCGGGGTCCCACAAGGTAAAAATTACTATTCTACCCCTAATACACTAATTAATTAAAAATACAACATACATATATATAAAATGGGATTCTTACCTAGGATTCGGCCTAAGACAGAGAGAGGCTTCGTAGGCTATTAATCCAGCATGCCACGCTTATGTGTTGTCTTCCGCTAGACACCTCAGACTCATTTAAGGCCACGGTAGTTGGTTGATCGGAATGCCTTTACAGACGAGTCATGAGATAGGTCTGAATTTCTTAATCAAGACGACCCACAACTTGGAGGCTAGTATGGGCAAAGTTGAACCAGAACTTGAAATCACACAGATTCCAAAAGTTCAAATTTATTATGAAATTTGACCGGGTTTCACATGGGTCCCACACCATAACAAAGCAATCAAAATATTTTGAAACTTAAAATAAAATAAAATATATTTTAAATCTAACAATCCCCCACAAGTTTCAAAATGACACGAGACACACATGCTGTGACTGAATTAGACACTATAGGAAACATCGTTGTAGGTGTCTTCCGGACTTAAACCTACACTAGGTCTAATGAACCGCGCTACAGAGTAGAGGTGGAGTCAGACTCCTTGAACCTTTTCTCATTGGTGTAGCTAACCGTCCCATCAACCATATCCCATAGGTCGACTCTTGCGCTACCCATCATAAAATCACTTTGGACTTTTGAACTGGCCATATCCCTTATCTTGAACTCGTGAATGTTTTAGAGAACTCGCCTATAAGTTCTCATCGGCGACGGCCACACCCCCTACATTCACTTAGGTTAGTCCCTAGTGTGCACCACAACTGACACACCCCCACATTTCCTGGGATTAGACTAATTAAGAGCTTTACCGCTCAACCTCTTTCTTTGTGGTAGTACTACTTTCACCATCTATAGCTTGGAATGAATATTTATACAAGTAGTAATATAAAACCGGTCAACCAGTGATTTTGTTTGTACCCCTTGAACCTAATTCAGACATTTAGCCTCTTCACATAGGTAGGGTGTCCATCACATGACCTATGGATTAGGCATTAACCCCATTCCTGTAGATGCACTACATAAGTTCTTGACAGACATAGGCTTTGTGAACATGTCAGCTTGGTTACTTTCTGACTTCACATAATCGATAGCTATCATTCCTTCATCTATGTACTGTCTCACAAAGTTGTGTCTGAGGCGTATGTGCCTCCTCTTACCATTGTATATCCGGTTCTTGGCTAGATGTATAGCCGCTTGGTTATCACAATGTAGTGATACTGATGGCGTCGGTTTTTTCCACAATGGAATACCCGCCATTAAATTTCTAAGCCATTCGGCTTCCGTTCCTGCCTTTTCCAAGGCTATGAACTCAGCTTCCATGGTAGAGCCTGTCCCACAAGATTGCTTTGTGGACTTCCATGAGATTGCACCGCCTGCTAGTGTAAACACATATCCAGTAGTAGCTAAGGACTCGTTTGTATCCGAAATCCAATTTGCATCACAATACCCTTCCAAAATTGCTGGTTTACCACTATAGTGTAAACTATAGTTTATAGTGCCTTTTAGGTACCTTAATAACCTATCAACCGCGCTCCAATGTTCCTTACTTGGATTGTGAGTATGTTGACTCAACTTTCCTACCGCAAGGGCAATATCTGGACGCGTACAATTCATTAGATATGTGATTGAACCAATAATTTGAGCATATCTTTTTTGATTCACTGGTTCACCTAGGTTCCTTTTCAAGTGACACCCCATATCAAAAGGTGTTTTAACCGCTGAAACTTTATGGTACCCATACCTTTTAAGTATGTTTTCTGCATATCGGGCTTGGGATAATGAAATATGATTTCCTTGCTTGGTGATTTTGATCCCAATGATCATATCAGCCTCTTCTAAGTCTTTTGTGTCGAAACTAGACATCAAAAGTTTCTTAGCTTGATTAACCATTTCCAAGTTTGTTCCCATTATGAGCATATCATCTACATATAGTAGTATGAATACACCCCTACCACCATGAAACCTGCTATATAAGCATCTTTCAGCGTCATTTACAATGAATCCATGTGAAATTAGAACCTTGTCCAATTTTTCATGCCATTGCTTCTGTGCTTGCTTCAATCCATATAAGGATTTTCAAAGTTTGCAAACCTTTCGCTCTTGGCCAATTACAACACAACCTTCTGGTTGCTTTATGTAAATTTTCTCCTCTAAGTCCCCATTAAGAAATGCCGTTTTCACATCCATTTGATGGATGACCAGGTTATATATTAACGTCATTGCCAACATAACCCTTATCGTGGCAATTCTAGATACCGGGGCAAATGTGTCAAAGTAATCAATATTAGGCTTTTGCCTAAAACCTTTGACAACAAGTCTGGCCTTGAAACGATCAAGTGACCCATCACTTTTTAATTTCTTTCGAAATATCCACTTGGTTTCCAAAGTTTTGGATCCGAATGGTAAATCCACCAATTCCCAAGTGTTATTCGCCAAGATTGAATCTAGTTCACTCTTGATTGCCTCTTTCCAAAAGACGGCATCCAGTGAAGTAATAGCCTCTTTGTATGTAAGAGGATCCTTGTCTACTAAATAGACAAGCCACTCATCATCTGTATATTTGGGTCTTTTGAGTCGCTTGCTCATCCTAGGTCGACTTTTGTCATCATTACTCAATTCTTGATTAGTAACCCTTTCATTTGACTCCATTTTCCCATTAGTCAATTGACTATCCTTACTTATAGGTAATATGGACTTAAAGGAAAATAAATTTTCAAAAAACTCAACGTCTCTTGATTCTATGATGCTATTTGGTTCAATAACATCATCCATGGCTTTGATCACCATGAACCGGTATGCCGTACTATTTGTAGCATAACCCAAAAATACACAATCACATGTTTTTTGTCCCAATTATCTTTTCTTGGAATCCGATAACAACACCTTAGCTAAACAACCCCAAACCCGTAGATGTTTTAGACTTGATTTCCTACCAAACCATTTCTCAAATGGAACCATACCAGTCTTGCTATGTGGGATTCTATTTGATAGATAATATGCCGATAGCATGGCTTCCCCCCACATATCAAGTGGTACACCTGAACTCAATAACATATAGTTCATCATCTCTTTAAGAGACCTATTTTTCCTTTCGGCAACCCCATTTGATTCCGGTTGGTATGGAGCGGTTGTTTCATGGATAATTCCATTTTTCTCACAAAACTTATCAAGGTTAAAGTACTCAGCCCCTCTATCAGTTCTAAGTCTCTTAACCTTCTTACCAAGTTGATTTTTAACTTTTATTTTGTAAGATATGAACGCCTTTCCGGCCTCATCCTTTGATTTGAGTAAATACACCATGGTATATCTAGAGTGGTCATCTATGAAAGTTATGACATAGTTGTTTTCTCCCCTAGACTCATATGACTTGTAGTCACATAAGTCACTATGGATTAATTCCAAGAGATTACTCTTCCTATCCATAGTCTTGTGAGGTTTTTTGGTTAACTTTGCCTCTACACAAGTTATGCACTTGTTTACGGGGGATTCCACCTTATCGGTGATCATGCCTAACTTGCATAGTTTGGTGATATATTTCACATTACTATGATCCAACCTACCATGCCACAAATCAAAAGAGTTAGAAGAGATAATCATGTAAGCAGAAGAAGTACTAGTTTTCTCAATTACAATATTTTCAACACTTAGTACAAACAACCCCTCACTAAGGTATCCCTTCCCCACAAAAACATTATTTTTAGTGATAACCGTCTTATCACTTTCAAAAGCCAATTTCATTCCTACTTTATTAAGCAAAGGAACTGAAATTAAATTGCGCCTAATATCCGGCACATGAAGAACATTGGTGAGAACCATAGTCTTCCCTGAAGTGAGTTTCAAAGTCACTTTTCCTTTTCCCATAACATGAGCACTTTGGGAATTCCCCATATATACCTTTTCATCCTCTGTATTCATGGAATAAGAGGAAAACATCTTCATATCACCACAAATATGTCTTGTGGCACCGGTATCTAATACCCAATCTTTTGGTTTTTCAACCAAATTTGCTTCCGTGACCATAGCAATAAAGACGTTGTCTTCAACTAGGTTCACCTTTTCAGAATTTTTCTTCCTGAACCGACAATCTTTTTTGAAGTGTCCTAGCTTACCACACACAAAACAAGTAAGTTTCTTCTTCTTGAAAGAAGGCTCATCATTGTCTTGACGATTCTTCCTTTTCTTGTTTTGTTTGTTGGTCTCTACCAAGTTCGCTTTTAGGCGTCTTTTCCTAAGGTCTTTTTCACCATTGTCCTTGTGCTGGTTCTTCTCCTCAATTTTGATCCTTACAATCAATTGGTCTAAAGTCAACTCCGTCTTCTTATGTTTCATAGACGCCTTAAAGGCATCCCAAGAAGATGGAAGCTTTTCAATCAAGGCACTAGTCTTAAATTCTTCCGGTAGAACCATTTTTTCCTTTGCTAGCTTTCCAACCAAAATTTGAAATTGATCAATTTGGCTTGAGACGGTGTCACTATCTTTCATAGCAAAGTTTAGAAAGTTAGCCACCAAGTACTTCCTTGAACCAGCATCCTCAAGAGAGTACTTTTTTATCAACGCATTCCAAATCGAACATGCATACTCCAAAGAACTATACACATGGTATATGTCATTTGATAATGCATTCAAAATTCGATTCTTGCACTGGTAATCCGCTTGAATCCAAGCCACCCTTTTGCCCTCATTTTCAGGATCATTACTTTTTTCCGGCATGGGTTCAGTCAAGGTAAATACCACCCCAATTTGGGCTAATGCAAACAACATCATTTGCCTCTATCGTTTGAAGTTTTGACCTCCAAACCGTTCGATCTTGTCAAATTCAGAGATAATCCTCATCTTACCCAAATCCGGGATAAGCTCCGTCACCAACAGGATAACATTGGTGGGAATTGAGTCAACGGTAGGAAAAAGAGGAATCTCCTTACCATTGCGGCTAACAGGAACTCCGCCTTCTTGGTTGTTGATTGCTCCTTCAATACTTGTGTTTGAAGGATCACCCTTGTTGCTTACGACTCCAAGATCAGCCATGAGATCTTATAATATCAATTACCTTAAACTTGTTGGGTAATTGTATTACAATTCCTTACAAATAATTGAAACAACACGAATTATAATACAATAGATTAAGCAGTAGAAACTAGGCTTGACCTTTGGCTGAAATGAGAAGACCAAAGCTTGAATTTGATGTAGAACCACACCCGCAACAACTTGAACAAGCTTGAGGTTGAGTCACACTTGTGGTGTTGCCTTTAAGGTAATTGATGCCTCCTACTGCCAAGGAGTGTTCTGCACCACTACCCCAAGATAAAACAACCTCCAACTAGAAGATGAAGCAGTCCTTCTAGCCCCTTAAAGGAGCCAAGAGCTTCAACACAGCAACCCTCTAACACACTTAGAAGAAAAGAGAGAGAGAGAGAATAATACTCTTAGTGATTGCTAAGTATGGGCATGAACATGTATCCAAAGATGTCTCTTACAAAGCAATTGGTTGGGTTTATATAGGCCCAAGACCAATCCTTGCACTCCTTTGGAATTCTCAAGAATAACCATCCACTTATGACCAAATTGAAGAATAAGATTTATGGGCATGAATTGGAGGTTAATTCCAAATTCATGGTCATTCCCCACTAAGGGTCATGAATGACCTTAAAATTCATTCATTCTCCACTAAGACCATAAAGGCCTTAAAACCCCATAAAATGGTCATTCTCCACTAAGGACCATAAAGGCCTTAATACCCATAAAGGGAGAGACATCACCTATGGCCATGAATTGAGAAATCAATCTCATTCAATATCCTTGACCCACCTTCCCACTCATGATAGTGACCATGAATAGACTTTAGGGTACCCATAGAATGTTACAACCTTTGGAATTACTTCTTTGATCACATGGGTCCCACACCATAACAAAGCAATCAAAATATTTTGAAACTTAAAATAAAATAAAATATATTTTAAATCTAACAACTTCTCTTCCCGCGGAGGTTCTAAACTTTCTTTGTGTCCCCATAACAATTCTTGAGGTGTGTCGTGGGATGGGATGGTAATCCCACATGGCTGGCTTCCATCATCTTCCGTTTTTCTCAAGATTGTGATAGAGAAGAGATCACAATGAAAGGCATTGATGCTGGCATTGAAGACAATATTGATGAAATTGAGTAGGAAATAACCATTACTATAGGGATAAAATAAAGCTTATCTTATTGCAAATAATTTTTCAAATAATGTAACACGAAATTCTGTCTTTGAATCACAATCACAAACATTTATGATATAAACAAACAAGATTAAGGTGTGCCATATGCCATTCTCTTTAAGATTGTATTTTGTCTCATATAAATGTCAATCGGGTTTTCTTGTAAATCAATCTCCCAAGATATACCAGTCTGTATAAGCTCATCCAAGAATCTTTGCAGTTGATTTGAAAATCATGTTGATAGACAATACCAATGCTCATCACTCAATAAAAACTAATAAAAATTAAACAAGAGAGAGAAAGTATTTGCAACAGAAGAAGCTACGTGAATGCAAAAATCAACCAACTCATAAGGAGTGACAACTCCTGAAGACACCCTTTCAAAAAGCTTGAAAAGGCATACATTTTTATACACATTTAAAAAAATTCAAGGACACTTCTTTAGAAATAAAACCAAATTTTGAATCTCACTAATCACCATTAAGAATCAAACGTCAAAACCACAAAGTGATAGTCACAGGACTTAGGAATATTAGGTTGTGACACCAAATAACATGATCATATATATGTATATCCGATTTATTTGAAAAGAAAAGGGAAGATTTTGATGGGATTTCAATTTGAGACGATATCAAACTATCAAATTTGTATACTTCAAACTTAAGAAACTATAATTCTCACAAGAAGATGAGGAAAAAATAATAAAACTTCTCTCTCATTAGGTTCATACCATCTTCTATTTAAATACAAAAGAAGTAAGTAGCTAAGGTTACTTTAGAGGAGGAAAAAAAGTATTATTTCGACTGACCAAATGACTTCACTCTCTTTTCTTTTTTTTTTTTTGATGAAAAAACAATTTTATTAAAAACTAGAAGTATGTTCACTAAGAAGTAGAGGGGTGATCCTCAAAAGTTTTGAAAGCAAGATGTCCTAACATCTGAGCTAGATAATCATCATGACATAATTTAAAATGACTTACAAGAAATTAACTAATTCGAGGTAAGTAGGTAAAGTAAGTAGGTAAAAGGTTCCATGGAACATTGACATTGTGAGAAGGGTTGAAACAACTGTGCAAGTCTTTGATGGTGCATCAGACTTCATTTGGTAGAATTACTATATTCTTGGTTGCTTTCCAGCCCTCCGCTACCCTAAAGAGCTCAGCTTCTGTCTAATCGGAGGACATATGGAAACCTATTGATGTTAGAACAGACTGGCCATCTATCAAAAAGCAAAAAGCCCAACTTGTTAAGCTCAATTGTGGGTCAGAAATGCCTATGCAAATTAAAATAGGATAGTGAATATCAAGGTTAGATGCACACTGAAATAGATTATAGAGAAAATTACTTGGACACCCGCTGTACTATGGCCATTTTGCTTACGATCACCAATGTTTCAAACAATTACTTAACATCCCCTGAAACCTGACGGTGTTAAGTTTGCTGTTAGTGGTTGAATGAAAAAGTCCATTTTACCCTTATCACATATTCAATAGAAAAACAGTGAAATTGACAGATTTACCCCCTTACCCTCTTCTTCTTCTTCTTCTTCCTGAAACCAAAAACAAAAAAGGGGCAGCCATGGCTGTGCTTGAAGATACTAAGAGAGATTGAGACTTGAACTCTACGGTTCCTGATTTTCGATTCAATCTGAACCCATAATTCTGTGCACCAAGAAACCCATAAATCCGTTTTCAAAATCGTTTCTTTTTAATCTCCTCCTTCCGAGGGTGAAGACTGAATAATACCATTCCCAACTCCCAACTTTCTTCGCTTTTTCTCTTCACCCTTTTCCTCTAGAATCCTCCGCCGTTAATTTTTATTCTTCCGCCTCTAGAATCGAATATCTCAGATACCCTTACTCGGATTCTCCTGCTAAGAAGAAAGCAGTCTGTTTTCTCCTTTTTCTCTTCTAAAAGATGGAGTTTTGGAGAAACCCATCTGTTCTTAGACCAACCATTTCTCTCACCACCGTCCAAACCACCTGAATCCATGAGAAGAATGGTTCTTGAGACATAAAAGACTTCAGAGGAGGTTCGTTTATAGGTTTAGGATCGATGTTTGCACTAATATTATAATCCGTCGAAGATAAAAGAGATGGGCTCTTCTCTAGTGCTGGGATTGGCTTACAATGGGGTCTCCAAGAGGGTTCTTTTCACCCAAGAGGTCTATTTGCCAGCGTCGGTTAGATGGGAGTGGGTTTTGGTATTTCGCCTAATTCTCCGAATTCGAGAGACAATGGTTTGAAGCTTCCATGCACAGACTTGTATTTGAAGTATGTATCGTCACCGGAATCTGGTTTCAGGATTGTGGGGATTCCGCCGGAGACGGTGGTGGGTGAGGCTGAGGAAGCATTGGAAGGGTTGAAGAAGAAGAAGAAGAAGGGGGGGGGGTCTTAAGCTTAAGTTGAAGATAAAGAATCCTTCTCTGAGGAGGTTGATCAGTGGGGCGATTGCTGGTGCTGTGTCGAGGACTGCTGTGGCTACTTTGGAGACGATAAGGACTCATCTAAAGGTGGGGAGCAGTGGGCATTCAACCACTGAAGTCATGAACACTGATGGATGGAAGGGCTTGTTTAGGGGTAATTTTGTGAACGTGATTCGGGTTGCTCCATGGGAGGTCTTCACGCACAGCCATGGCTGTCGGTAAATCTGTTGTCGTTTAGGATTATGCTCTTGTTCTCTTTGATTCCGATTCTATCTTTCGGGCTTAATCTTCGAGGATGTCCTAATGATTTTTGAAATGGTTGCTGGTTTTCTGTTTTTTTGCTCTTGGTCTCTTTGATTCCGATTCGACTTTTCGGGCTTAATCTTCGAGGATGTCCTAATGGTTTTTGAAATGGTTGCTGGTTTTTTGTTTTTTTGTTTTTTTGGTTGAAGAGGGGGTAAATATGTCACTTCACTACACCTTAAAGGTAGTTTAGGTATTTATAAAATATTTAACCCATGGTAACGGTGACTGACTAACGGACAGGGCTACTTAAAAGAAATGGTAAATTACAAGAGGTGTTCAAGTAATTGTTTGAAAAATTGAAGAGAATAAGTAATTAGGCCATCGTACAGGGGGAGTCCAAGTAATTTTCTCTAGATTATATTCATCAGTAAAAATTGAGTTATCAAGGGGGTAATAAGTAGTAGAGATGGGGGATGAATATTCAAGTCACCAAGCCATTTAATTACAGGTCGCAGAATAAAATGTGGATCAGCTCTAGCCGATCTATGAACCACATTGTTCCGAACAATCCAAATATAATAACATGTGATAATAAAAACTGAGAAAAACCAGTGAGAAGATTGTTTATCTAACTGGAAAGGAAAAGGGAGATACATAGTCTAGTTAGAGAGGGCCAGATGCCCATACACGCTTAGTCTAGTCACATGATGGGAAAACATGCCACATGGACTCATCACAAGAACCACATAAAACACATGTAAAATCGATCGCCATCCATTTCGAGATCTCTACTTTGACAGGCAATCCTGTATTAAAGACACGCCAAAAGAATATTTTAAATTTTGGAAGTAATTTAAGTTTCCAGATAAAACGCCACCATTTAGCTAGGCTGGGGTTGTAATGCTTATTTGAAAGGAACTTTGTAGCCTGTTGAGTTGAAAACCTTCCAGTACTAGAAAGTGAACAACTCCATTGATCATCACAATCTGAAATAGGAATCTTTAAAATTTCATTAGTAAACACTGTGGGAAAAGAAAGTGAGAGTAAATCTGAGTTCCAGTTAGACAATGAAATAAAATTCCCAACATAAGGAATGGATGGTACAATAGATAAAGAAGATGGTAAGGACTTCCCAAGTCTGGTGGGTATCCAAGGGTCAAACCAACAATTGGTATTAAGTCCATTCCCCATTTTCCTCCACACAATTAATTTAAGAGTGAGAAGTAGCGAGCATAAACTGTTCCAAGTCCAAGAGCCCTTTTTATTAAGAATCTTAGGATAAAAATAGAGGTTCTAGGGAAATATTTGGCTTTAAGGATTGTAGCCAATATAGAGCAATTCCATTTAGCAACATCCAACCTAGTTTTAAAATTAACGCCTGATTATGAATTATTGATTTTCTTAGACCTAATCCTTGAGAGGGAATTGGGAACAAACCTTATTCCAACCTATTAGATGCAGCTTCCTATTATTGCCCGATGTGCCATTCCAGAATCGAAGACAAATGGAATCTAGAGTCTTACAAATTGTCCTTGGGAATAAAAAAACAAGACATCATATATGAAGGTATTGAAGCAAGCACAGATTGCATCAAAATTTTCTTACCAGCATAAAAAAGAAATTCAGATTTCCAAATTTCCAAGTTCAGAGTTTAGATTGTACCTTCTTTGTGATGAACTCCGAATCCTTGACTTTAAATCGAGAAGGACATAGTCTTGTTACAAGATAAATTGAGTTCAAAGACATTTCAGAGATGTTTAATATTGAACAACATTTCTTTTTTGGGGGGTTAGAACATTCTTACTAAAATAAATCTCATTTTTTGAAAAGTTGATTTCTTGATCGATTATATCAGAGAACAGATCCAAAATAGACTTGATAGTCATGATATCATCATTAGTTTCCTTACAGAAAACAAACATGTCATCTGCAAATAAAAGGAGCATAATTTATGGGGCACCCCTAGCAACCTTAATCCCTCTAAAAGATCCCAAGTCTCGATAAGCTGCTATAAGTATGGATATGACCAGGTAGCATTCTTTCTCCCTAAATTGTAATGTAATTATTTTAGGTTCATTTAATTAACTCCAGGCACTCTCAAGTATCAATTACCAAACGGATCGAGCTCCTCTCCTGCGAGCCCAATGCCCAGTAAGTGCCTAGTGAGGCATCCAAGAGTTGGGTTGTTGGACGCGCACAAGTATGTCTGCCTACGTGGGGCCTGGTGCTAATCTCTACGCACGCTCAGCCATTGGATGCCTTACTGAGCACTCCCTGGCTGCTGGACTCGTAAGAGAGGAGCCGAATCCTCACCAAACAACCACAACAAACATCTCCTTCAGATTTTTGAACACAAGTTCACCAATTACTATTTCCAATGGATTACGTTTCTCTGCACCCATTGAGGCCGGTTCACCTACCATCCAAGGGTTCACAAACCCCTCATAAGATTTTAGTATGTTCCAAAATACCCGTGGTGAATGGGGTCCCATTCTTCGTGCGTCAAGAGAAACTTGATCCATTTCCAATAATCAAAGATAAAGATTGGGTCGGCTCGGGCAAGTCCTACACCTGAAAGGCTGAAATGAGTTCAGCTTCAGCCTAAACTCCTAGCTTTGTCCTGGGGATTTTTATCCATTGCTGTACTCATCATGAGGCGCTGCAGGTGCCATGTGTGTCATGTGGGGCCCGCTGTGCATACATGGCACCTGTAGTGCCGCATGATGAGTACAACAGCGGATTAAAGTCCTTGTCCTGGACTCAACCCAGACTGATCATACTGAGGCCAATAATCCAACTACAGGTCGACCTTGCATTAGACTGATTGACTTGGTGTTTTTTGTAAGGGCAGATTGGTTTGGTTGATGTTTGGGACTTGTGACCATGGAAGGAGTTGCAACTTGTCACGTGGCCAGTCCAATGGCTCACCTACCCTCCTTTTTATTTTCAACATTATTTCTGTTGCGTCGAGAAACTTCACCGGAGAGTCCTGGACCTGCAAGATGAGGTTAGCGGAGAAGACCGGGCTGTGCCGGCGATCTCACTCCGATGCTTAAGTCAGAATCCTTAGCAACAGATAATGAGAGTAGAGTTTAGATGATCCTAGAAGGATGTTACCTCCTTTATTTATGATGGATCATGGGCAAAATCGTGCCCTAATAGGAAAGCTGGATTCTCGGAGTGGGGAGAGAATGTTTAAGAGTGATATGGGGGATAGCGTTTATCTATAACTTCCCTCGCGCCTGATTAGGCGCAACGTGGGAGATAATCTCGGCCATGCTGGCCCATGGCAAGCCCTGGGTACTTGGGCGAAGTGATGAGGTCACCCTTCTTACTGGCTTGGGCCAGGTTGTTGTCACTAGGATGACGACGTAGCGACCTCGTGCTATGGCACGAGCAAGTCTCTGGCATCGCGCCTTGCAATGCATGTCGTTCATTTAGCCTCGTTCTGGACAAGCTCGTTGGCTCGTGCCTGGCGCACGTGGCCTCAGCTCATCCCTCGCACACTCGCCAATTCGTTTTCGCGCAGAGAGGTCTCTTGACCTATCAATTTCAAATAACCCTGACTTTCCTTTTAATATTAAAGCTTTTGTATGACCCTTACTCCCTTCACTTAATTAAAAATGGAAAGTGTTCTTTATTTGGGAGCGTGGATTCTATGCTTGCATGAGAACCAATTAAGCAATTAGTACCCTCCATTGGTTCAGTCCATGACAACAAGGATATCATTTTACAGGGAGGAGGAGAAAGATAGACACATGGGTCGGAACAACACCATCAGACTCAGCCAGCTTAGCCCAACCTGAGCTAGAGGCTTAAGCCCCTCAAACTCATCTCCCCGATAATCCCCATATCGCCCACCTATGGGGAAGGTCTTAGGCATATATAGTGAGATGGGTTGGTTCTTTCTCATAATAGATGCATCTTTTTTGGGTGGTTGGGCCAGACGCGAGAGATTGAGTAGGAAAGGTTATCACGACCTCAAACTCCTCTCTCCGATAATTCCACATCCCCCAATTATGAGAAAGATCTTGGGCATATATAGTGGCATTGGGATAATTCAGATTTTCATCAATGTTCCTTGAATCCATATGAAATAAGGGACTAGAAGATGAGATCATAAGAATTTAAAATTTGTTTCTACTAAAAACTAAAGTACTAATCCATGACACCACAGCTACTGATGGGCTTCCGAACAAAGTATCGATAAGCAGCCACCTTCTTCTTCTTCTTCTTCTTCCTACTAGAACCAGTGTTATCGATGGAGAGCACGATTTTCCCTGCTTCCTTTGCTGTGAAGGAACACTCCACAACTTCTTGATGATCACCTGTCGCTGCTGCTGCTGCAATGATCCTCTTGCCCTTCTCGATGGCGATGGTGTAGCTTCCTTCCTCACTCGGCACGAATTCTGCACTGTACTCCACATCCCATCCTCCCACCACTATCTCCCATGTTATGCTCGAACCACCCTAAATAAAATACATTTTAAACAAAAATTAATTAACTTGTTAATCCCCTTAATTAATGAGGAAATTTTACTAGTAACAAGGAACGAATTAAGAACTCATCACCTCAATCCCATCTATCTCCAATTTCACATTCTCTCCTCCCTTCACTGTAAATTCAGAAGCTGGTTTGGGAGGACCATTCTGCAAATCTCCAGTTCGACTCAACCCTCCATACTGAACTGGCACATTCTCTGGCCTTATGAACCTAATAAATTAAAAGGAACAAAACCCACTTGAGAATTGAGAAAAACAATTAATGGTAGAAATGGGTTTTAGTGATTTTTAATTACTTGTAAAGGGTCTCTGCAACATTCCCTTCTTTAGCAATCACGAATTTGCTCTTCGTTCTTTGGGTAAGAAATGGACTAAACATCGAATACACCATACTGAAGTACCAAGGAACATTGATGAAAATCTGAACCATAAACAGAGAAAATTACAAAACAGAGGAAAACAGAGCACAGAGAGATACAAACAGAATGAGAGCTAAGATCATTTACCTTCCGAGCAACCATTTCAGGATAATTATCTTGAAACAGAGAAAGAATTTGTTTTGAAGCGACCCTGAGCTCACTCTTGGGCATGTCTTTGAGATCGGTAACCTGGATCAAAGAATTAACACCACCAGGCTTGAAATGGAGAAGCTTAATACCTCTCTCCAGAACTTGAACTCTCCACTTAAGAAATCTCTTCAGCTTCTCTTCGTCCCCAAAGATCCTATCGTACATCTGTTTGTCTTTGAAAACCCCATAAGCATTGTAGCAGACAGGGTGTCCTTCCCTGTCGTACCCATTCATGTAAGCTACAATCCCTTCGAGTTCCTTGAAACCCAACTCTTCTTCCACAATGTCTTCAGCTTTGAACTCTTTTCTCCAAGCCAAACTCTTGTCTAGCATTGTAAATGAGTCAGCAACCCTGAAATCTCTTGCCCTGAGAAACTTGAGAAGAATCACATCAGCCCTTTCGTCGCCACCCAAGAGTGGAATACCCCACATGGATGCAGATTCATGAGAGATCGAGAGCTTCTCTTTGAGCTCTTGTAAAGCTTTCTTCTCCGAAGAGTTTAGATGAGAAACGAAGTAGGTGTCTTCTTTGAAAGAGGAAGATCGAAGGGTGGCGGCCTCCATTAATGAAGTAACGAAGCTTTTCTTGAAGGGCTTTGGTGGGACTTCGTGTTCCTGCAGGGTTTGTTGGATTGAGAGAGGTGATTGAGTCTCCATTGCGGGTTTTGAAACAAAACCCAGATAGTATCTGTTTGAGAAAATGCAGCTTATGATATGAGAGATAGACAACAAGAGAGATTATTAGGTGATGAGTTTCCTTTAACTTTTTGGGTATCTTGTCTTTATCTATGCAACTAAGAAGCTCAACTCTGGATTCTCTGAACAGAAGAGATTTTCTTTTTTCTTTGGTTGCAGAGAAAAAGAAACTGAGAAAGGGGTAGGGGACAGAGGAAACAAGGGTGGGGACAAACAGAGAGAGACGTACACGACAGACTGTGGAAGAATTGGTATTTATAAAATTGAATTATTGGGGTCTGCTTTAATTATTATCAGAATGTGTAGAGAGGTAGTAGAGGTAGAGGTAGAGCCGCGTTTTATTTTTGAGTTTTTTCAAACGAAACAATTATAGCCTGAAGAACTCGAGTACTGTACTACTGCTATCTGCTAAGGAGCTCCTGTTCCTCGGTTCAAATTGTACAGACACCTCTCTTCTATCAATATTTTCCCCCCAAAAAGTCTGATTAACAAGTATCTAATTTAGATTCTCTGTACCATCCTGACACTGTATTCTGCCTCTTTAAATGATTTTTTTTTAATGAAAAGCCTCTCTAAATCACACTTAGAAGTCATATGGCCCAACCTTCATAATTCAAGGACGGATGTCAATTGGTTCGGTTTGGTTTGGTTTTTTTTTTTTTTTTTTTTAAAGTATTTATTTATTTATTATCAATCTAACGCTTAGAGGTCAAGACTAGAGATGTAAATGGATATTCGAAAATCCGTATTCGATCCGCATTCATATCCATTTAAGAAAATCCGAATTTGTTTGAAACTAATTGGATACGAATATGATAATCCCCTTATCCGATCGATTATTATCCGGTTCATTTAGCAATGCCGATGGTAATAAAATATCTGAAACATATCTTTATGTCCATTTATCTTTTTAAGTTACCTTATTGGTATCTGGAACATATCTTTGTATTTGTTTATCTTTTTAAGTTACCTTATTGAATTTTGTTATCTTATTTTTAATAATTTTATAAGTTAAGATAATGTGATTCTTTTTTTATATTTTCTATTGATTTATATATATTGTTTTATGCAATGTGATACATGAAATCACATATCTATATGATAAAATCAGAGACTAAGAAGAGTAGAAGAAATGATAGTTATTGAACTCTCAAGTCTCAACCCTAACCCTCATCATAAAAACAGTAAAGATGTCAACGGATAATCAAAAATTCGTATTCGATCCCCGGTCATATCCATTTAGGAGAATCCCTATTTAAAAAGTCACTATCCGGAAACTATCCAAATCTGTTCGAAAACCGATAGAATATTATCCGAATCCGTTCGAATATAAATGGATACGAATATGATAATGCCACTATCCGACCGAATTCGATCTATTTACATCTCTAGTCAGGACTAAAATCCGACCAATAAGTTAATTGGTTCCAAACCTGCGATCTATGACCATTAAACTAATGGGTGGGTCGGTTCTGGTTCTTAAATTGTTCAAAGCAGTCCAAAATAAATAAATAAAAAAATTTCCTAACACATGCTACATATATTCAATAATGTTATAATAAGAAACTTAATTTCAATCACATGAGATATGCAATCCATTATCATTATTTTTCCTTCTCAAATCTTGGAACTAATCCATATTACCTTGTTTGGTATTTAATTAATAAATAAGAACACCAATACCTTCATAAATTAGATTATTTTAAGATATGTTATTTAAGTTAGCATTCTCAAATGGATCTTTAAAAACACAAAAGAAATTTTTAGCCTTTTACTTCAATTGATTGTCACTATTATTTGTTCTAAAATACGGATTTTTTTATTAGGGCGTACAAGCTTGGCAGTGCATCTAATACTATGGTGGCCATGAAAGTTGTAGTAGCACATTTTTGTTGTGTCCAAGCACAGTGGGCCATTGGATGTGCATTGTGTACTACACTCCCTGTCGCACTACAGAGGAGCCAAATCGGGAGGAGGGGGGGGGGGGGACCGGGGACTGGGGACGTTTCTGTTGGAGGAGGGAAATGGCGCTAATTTTTAGCTTCGGATTCTGAAATCTAAGGCCTTATTTATATGGACTAGAAGAAGAAAAAGCCATTTAATAAGAGAGACACTTGGGAAATAAATAGGTAGATTCCTTCTTAAGCCGGTGGGCCTTTTCTTCACTTAAATTAAAAAAGATGAGTCTAAAGGATACGACATCAAAGAGCTCTTCCTCAAGCTTTTGGTCAGTCAAATTTAAAAATGGGCCTACAAGAGACAACGACATGAAAAGCTCCTCGTTTATCCCAAAAAGGACAAAAAAAAAGAAAAGAAAAGAAAAACTCCTTCCCTCTCTCTCCGCCATGGTTTGAGGTATGGGTATTATTGTATCGCCCATATGTGTATGGGTTTTGCAAGTGATCCATCCTGATATCATATCAGTGACATGATACGAACAAAAGGTAAAATGGTGAAAAAAATCCATTTTTAAAAGAGAATCAGAGGAAAATTTATCTGATACAGTAGATCAGTGCCGAAGTTGATCCAATATTGTATCAATTTCCGGGTTGATCGATACCGTTCCGATACCGTGCACTAAAACCATGCTCTCTGAGCAAGATAAGAAACTATTTATACTCTTTGTAATGAGTTGAGTTGAGGTTTTATTCATAGTCTCCTCCTTTCTTCTTTCTAGTTGTAACTTGTAAGTAGTTGTAACTCAGAGTTCATGACTCTGAATTCAAATTAGTTGTGAAATGGTACTCTTTTCTTCAATTTGAAAGACATGTATTTCATTAAATAAATATATAAATAAAGTATATTATATATTTCCTTCTTTTTCTGTATTTTGTTAGATTTTGACTTGAAATCTTCCTCAAATTGTTCAGCACAAAATTTTCACCTTTTTTTGGACAGTTTTCCTCCACTGACACAGGATGATTCACTCACCATCCTAAAATTCACAAACCCATCTTAGGGTTTTAGTATGTTCCCAAATATCCTTTTGATACCCATTCCCGCCAGGTGGAGTGAGACGAGGTCCTTTCTTCTTTATCTTTTTTGTGTTTGTATATGGGAAGTAGAATATCGAATTTGATACAATTCAGTCCTGCCATGAAATTCTAGTGCTACATTGATGGCACAAGTAATACTATATATATCTTAATCTTATCAAAAAGAAGAAAAAAAAACAAAAAATACAATATATCTTAAGGCATAAGGTAAATAATAGATTCAAAATCTAGAGCACCATATTGAAGGTAAATAAGAATTTTTGGCTCTTATTTGCTCTTTATTGGTAGCTTGTTGCACTTGAAAGTGGCAACTGGAAACACTTTTTTTTATTTTTATTTTTTATCATCCTTGTTTTTAGTATTTTAATGGAAAAATCTTGGCGTCATCACACATGGGTGACAAATGCATTGTAGTCATAGCTTTCAATCTGCCATGTGAAAGAATGATGTGGCAAATCCGATCATTTAGATATCTAGGGAATAATTTGGATTAAACACATCAAATTTCAGCCTCGAATTCAATTATTTCCCTTTTCATGTAATGGCATGTAAATTTATCAAAAAATATATGTAATGGCATGTAAAAATACCATGATTTTAAAGTTGAATGGCAGAACAAACTTGTGGAGTGGCGCCAACCCATTTAATAGGCTCAAGGCTTGGTCGAACTGATTCAAGTAAAAGGTTTAGGTATGTTAAGCAAATAGTGAAAAGGAAGCAAGAGTTCTCTAGGACTTTTGATGTGAAGCGTTCTCTACGCCGAGTCGGGATCCTCTCCAATGAGTTGGAGAGCCCAATGACCCATCCGACAGCTGGGCTGGACTGGCTGTCAGCACAGGCACACAACCCAGAGCACACCCAGTCAGCCCAACCGTGATGCGCACCTCATTGGAGAGGATCCAGACGACTCTACGCCATTCTTTTTATGTTAAATTTCCATTGCAATGCCGACAACTACCGACAGACTCTCTCTCTCTCTCTCTCACACACACACACACACATAGAAAACACCTAAGCTGAAACAATCACCCAAAAGAAATTTACAAGTAATTCAACCGGTTTTCAAAGCTTTAAACCTTCACACATGGTTTCAAATATCTGAATTGGATAAGGTGGACCAGCCAATTGGGATTGAGATCAGCTGGCACCAATCAATTTGATACAAGCTGATACCAATGATATCCCTCGAAAGATTGGGCAGTCAGATCAGAACTGCTGAAGAACAATCCAAATCACCATCTTAATTTTACACCCTTCCTTACATTCACAGAGGAAAATGTGTTTGGAATGAAACTTACCATATGCATTGACATTCACATGTATAAATCCACAAAAATAAGTATCAACTAAGTAGCCATGGCGCAGATATTTGGGCTATCAAGAAAACTCGAAATTCTTTATCTTTGTTCCCTTTAAAATTTTTTTCAACGTGAATAACCGAAGCACGTCCAATGTAAAAGTCGGCATAAAGGCAGTCTTGGATCTTAGAAAAGAAGAGGAATAAAAAACCAACAGAATCCCAAAGGGTACTAGTTCTCATCATCTATAATTTAGCTATTCCCGGAAAAAATGGTTCATTAACACACAAATCAACAGCAACTAAAATTATCACTTGCTTTTTGTTTTCTGAGTGTCTAATGAAAGGGGGAAAAATTACAACAATCGACCACTTTGGAAGCTTACACAATTGTCATGGAGGAAGGGCAAGAGACGAGTAAGAAGTCAAGAGGATAAAGCTTACATAATATTGATATCATGGAATGAAGGCAAAACAGCAACAAGGGGGTCTCCATAACCAACTGCTTCTGCAAATTGCCAAGTTTAAGAAGACAATTAGTAGTTGCCTTGTCTTGGTTGGATCAGACCTCCGAGTTAAAACAAGCAATGGTAAATTTTATCATTTATATTGCCTTAAAAGGTGTAGTGCCATGTAAATGTGATATCTTGGTTTTAGAATATTAAGGATCAAAGAACTTGTACTGGAGCATATGCCCCAAACAAAAACGAGCTCCTCCATGAGGGACAATGTAAGATGCAAGAACATAGCTAGTTAGAAATCATTTCATGTCGGCTCTCTCTCTAATGATGGGTAAAAGAATAATAATTTTCAAAAAAAATGCAATCTTTTGTAATCATGATTGTGTAACTAACTTAAAATCCTACCAGATATGGTAAAATATAAACTTTTCCTATTCAAATCCAAGTAATGTAATTGAAAAGTGAAATAAATTTAAGGGAGGGGGATAGGCACACCTCTCTGTGTGCGGTAAGCTAGCGGGAGGCAGCAATGGGGGCACAGGATGGGGTATCATACAGGAGGGGCAGGGGGCATTTCAAAGGAAGAAAAGAGAGATAGACACAGTTGGTGCTAGCTTACAGTACACCGGCAGTGTGCCCAGCCTTTTCCTAAAATTTAATTACTGTATTAAGTTTTGAGCTAGTTACAAAATCACTGTTGATAATGATACAAAGTTTCCATTTATTATTGTTTTAATTTCATCTCCCTTCCCTTCATTTCCAACTAGAAGAAGCTATAGCATTTTAAGTTGTTAATGCAACAGCTAGAAGTCCAATCCAAGTTCAAAGGGTAAAAAGGAAAAAAACCTGATTGGATGATCATAGGAATTTGCTCCACAAACCTTTTTGGGGACTACTCCACCAAGCTGTTTGCTGGTGGTCCACAAGGCAGATTAGTTTTGCAGTAATGATCATCCTAAACAGGTTGAATTTTGGAATATATATCCCATGTGGGACCATAGTGGGTCAATCCCGTCCTCTCATTTGACCCAATTGTAATCTACACTGCCTAGATTGTATTTGGGGATTGTAGGAATCAGACACCAATTGGATGAAGAACAAAACATCAACATGATACAAGCATTCGAGAATTGAGATGTCACTTGAAATCTTACCACCATCCACATATAGGAGCTTCAAAACTTCTCCAGCAACATCCGACTGCTCCAAGAATTATGAGCAAATAGTAAGAAACACATAACTCTGAATAGAGCTGCCACTAGAGCAGACAAGAAAATGGTGGACTAACCTTCACTGGAAGTTCAGTGCCAAACTGATCCAGAAAACCTATTGTCTGCCCTTCTTTGATTACATCACCCTGTTTAATCCAATTGTAAACATTATGATTTCAGTTCAAATTACCAATTACACAAAAAGCTAGAAAATATCAGTTGAATCACTAAGAAATCTTAGGTGTCCATGGAGATGACTGCATGGATGCTATACTGCCTATAGTCCTATACTACTGTATGACTATACAAATGGACCAAGTTTGGAGAGATCTCATATGTCAATAGTTGACCAGGTTGATATCATTTCAATTAGCCAGCCT
Organism: Telopea speciosissima; assembly: GCF_018873765.1. Taxonomy (NCBI): domain Eukaryota; kingdom Viridiplantae; phylum Streptophyta; class Magnoliopsida; order Proteales; family Proteaceae; genus Telopea; species Telopea speciosissima. The sequence goes on from NC_057918.1 coordinate 30,284,072, forward strand.
ACAGACATTTTCAAGATGGTCAGCCTTCCATAGCAATCCAAACAACAGCATTTAATCAATGGGATCAGATGCGACCACGGCATTCAATAACCCTGATTATGGGTCACTATGGACCCACCCAATTAATAATAAATTCAAATATAACAGGCAGTGACAATTCTGTAAATAAAAGGAAATTCTGGATCCCCTTTGGCTAAGTTAATAGGAGCAGGGACAAATCAGGAATTAAGTTTAAAGAGTAGAGGACAGTTTTGGAAATTAGTATGGGATGGGTTTAAACAGAATCGAAGTTTAGGACTTGAGTCCTTCTATGTAATATCAAAGAATCAGACTTAAATATGAAGAAGATTCCATCTTCTCCACGATGAACAGCAAAGGCGGAGAGAGGGATTCACTTGCGATGTCTACAGTCTTCCAACCAGGGCTTCGATTCTCTTGGAAATTACTAGGTAACTAAACAGTTGCCCAATCCCTTATGCGTATCCAACTTCCCTAACATGAAAATATGGCAAAATTTACTTGATACTCCCAAATCCCTAATGTCACGTGACTGCATCAGGATCTATATGGTTAAGTTGCTTTACCACTGGTTCATAGTTATCTGATTTAAGGCAATGTGAGTGAACCTAAATAATGGAATAGGGGGGCTTTAGCTAGGTCTAGTCCTTCTACGGACATTTTCAAGATGATCTGCCTTCCATATTAATCAAAACAACAACATTTGATCAATGGGGTCTATCTGGTTAAGTTGCTTTACCACTGGTTCCTAGTTATCTGATTGTGTTGCCTTTTTGGCATTAAGATCACAAAATTGGCAGCAATCTGATAGTAACTTTCACTCTCAATAACAGTTTGGTTCTTTTACAGGAGAAAAAAAAAACGGTTTGGTTCAACTCCTCGAAGAAAAAAGAGTTAGGTTAGTGAGGCAGGGGAGTAATCTCCGTCTCAATCTAGCCTTAGATTCAGCAGACAATAGCAGTTCAAATAGAAATTACCCTACACTTAATAATCAAAATTTTGAGAAATAAACAGAAATGTTAACTCAAAGAAAATACATCAAAATGTCAAGTCACCTCTTTACAAATAGGAGGTTGCCTCTTTCCTTTCACTGTCCTTCCCCTTCGGAATTTCCCAACCTAGTGAAGATGGAAATTGCAAGGCACAAAAAAGAATGATGTGATTTCAAAATTGATAATGAGGAGACATACAGATTTTCCATGAGTAAATCATACCGTAGGAGATGTTACTAGAACATATGCATTTGATGAAGCTTCCAAAGCTGCTAATTTTGACGACTTTTCAAAGGAAACATATTTAAATGGACTAGTAGTTTCAGGAGATGATTTTGGTGGTGAAGTAGGTGAAGCAACAGGAGCTGATTCAACCATTGGTTCACTCGGAATTGGAGGTGGGGCTGAAGGTGAAGTGACAAGCGATGGAATTTTTGTTGCTTCAATGTTTCGCTTCAGATGCATTTCAAAATCCCCTACCTGTTCAAATGTACAATATAAATGCAACACTCAAGGAAATCTAATGAACTATATATGCTGATGAAATAAATGCATACGCTGAAATAGACAAGGGAGAAAAATTACCATGATAGGAAAAAAAGAAAGAAACTTGGTAAAAAGGAAAGCAATTACAAAGATTACTTCACTAGTTGTTTACTTGAACCGAAGAAACCAATAAAAAACATATGAGAGAAAGCAACAAATGCAGCGTAAGGCTCCATTTGTTTCAAATGGAAACTAGTTTCCAACAATTGTATTAACATAACCAAACAACTCCTACGTAACAAAAATTTGTCAATGCCAGCTGAAGCTACACGTGCAAATAGGAAGCTAGTTGCAAAACGATGTAAATATTTTGCATGGCAAGATTTAGTTCAGCAGCTAGATTACATTTTGTGAGTAGCAAACAAATTGGTAAGCAAACAGACGTGAGAAACTCACCTTTAGCTTTAGTTCAGCAACATCAGTTTCATCACAGACTTCCTGAACCAATGCCTGAAATGAACAAATCTAATGAGAAGAGAAATTAAAAGCCAATGCTTAAATGGAACAATATAAAAATAGATACTATCATCATTTGACAGAATGTATGTGTTGAGTTATGTAACCCGACAAGGGTACTTTGGGTATTTTCTCTGTTTTCCCCATAGCCAGCATAGTCGGCTATGCAGGGACATATTTGTAATTCTGCCCTCTTATTGAAAGCTATAAGTAAAGGGGCTGAGTGACCACATTACTCACTCAAGCCATTCTTATTTTTCTGTTTTGCTAACATGGTATCAGAGCTAAACTCTACTCTGATCTAAGTTTCCAAAACCCTCCTTCCTTCCATCGCTTTTCCCTTCTCTCCTCTTTCCTTCGATCTCTTCTCTCCTCTTCTTCTTGGTTCTTCTCCTTCACCCTAGGGCAGCATTAATGAGGTGATCTTATGATCTAGTTGCTGCCCTCAAACCTAGCTCCTTTTCCCCATGTTATAAACCCTTCTTCTACCCGATAGATGCTGCTTCCTTGCTTGCGATATTGAAGTTCTCCAAGCTTTTGGAGATTCAGCCTCTACTACTTTCTGGGTTGATCTTCCCTCTATTGGAGCTTCATCTGCAACCATCACCAGCATCTATCCATCTCTACAGCCTTTCTTTGAAGAACCCTAACCCCAAATCAATTTTCTCCTTCAGGTTTTTTTCAAAAACCCTGACCTACATCAATTTCTGGGATTAGGGCTGCTTGCTGCTGCTGTTATTTTCAGAACTGTTTTCAACCTTCAAAGAGGCCACTCGACCTTGCTCTTAGCCTCAGGTTCTGAGTTTTTTGGCCCCAACAGATTTCCTTCCCTATTTGGATCGATTTCAGCCTCTGGAGTTTCCAATCGATTCCATATTAGTTCTTCTTGGCTGGCTGCACCTTTCATTAATTCTTCAGGTTTAGTTGGCTGCAAGTATGACTGGCTCCGACAGTTCTGCTGCAACTTCCGGAGGTGATGGACAGCCACGGACAGATTTCCTTCCCATTGCTACTCCTATCAAGCTCGATGGTACCAAGTAGTCCATGGTTTAAAGTATCGGTCCGTATCGTATCGTATCGTCCGATATGTATCGGTATCGGTCGGTGACGATACGATTCTGACCGATACGTCTCTTTTTTTTTTTTAAATGTATTGTATCATACGTGTCGATACTATACGATACAGTCGATACGTATCGATACACCCGATGCATACTAATATTACCATTTGTTTGGATTTTTAAATGTATCGATACGTATCAAAATGTATCGGCCAATACATACCGGTACGTATTGATACACATGCCTTTTTCACATTTTACAGCAAACACGAATCAGAACCCCCCAACCCCAAAAAATTTCGGGGGCTATTGGCCCAACCCTCCGCTTCACGAACTAAATCTCAACTTTTTCTCCCTTCGGGTTGCACCACAAAATATGTCAGGTCGGGTCGGATCCATATCGCACTCGAATCCTTGGAATACAAGACATACTCAACACTTGAAGGGAAAGGTAGGTTTTTTTCAAAAAAATTGATCTTTTGCTTTAAATCTTGCATTTTAGTTCTTTTTTTTTTGCTATGATTCAAGGAGAATAGGTTCAACTAACTATTAGATGCATGCTTTGTATACATTTGCAAAGATTTGAACTCAAATCCACCATTTTTCACCCAAAACCGAAAATGGCTTCCTTAAGGGTCAGTATTGTGCTTATGTTCGGTCCGTACACAGCATCATCCTAGTTGCTCTTATTCTTGAAGACCCTTACAGACATGAGTTTGTTCCACCCCGACATTCTTCATGGCAGTAGAGTGACTCTGCATGTAAGAAATCTCATCTTCTATAACAATTTCAAAATGCCGCACTTGTCTGGTTATACATTATTCACAATTCTTAGTGTATATGCATGATATATGGCATATATTGCTTGTTTATATTGTTTTTTGTGTTCAAAAGTGTATTTCCATGTGTATTTTGATCATTTTCATGTGTTTCTGCACCGATCGATACGTATCTTTGATACGATACGATACGTCTCTTAAAATCGCCCGACCGATACGATACCCGATACTGATACTTTAAACCTTGGTACTAACTACCTCAAGTGGTCTCGGACCACCTATATGACCATTGCTGGTCGTGGGCATACTGGCCATATCCTTGGGACTAACCCCATGCCTGCTGATCCTGCTTCTCTGCAAGAGAAGTGGATGTCTCATGATGCTATGGTGATGTCCTATTTGATCCACTCTATGGAACCAGACTTGTCCGACAATTTTTTTACTTCTGGAAACGGCCCATCAAATCTGGAGTGCTGCCAAGGAGACTTGTGGATGCGTTGGGAATGATGCTCAAGTGTACTAGATTCGCAAGAAGGCCCATGACACCACTCAGAAGGAGCTGTCCGTATCTGTGTACCATGCTGCCCTCAAAAGCTTGTGGCAGCAATTGGATCATTACTCAGACTATCAACCCTCTACGGCTATTGATATTACTGCCTATCGTAAGCACGTCGACAAAATCCATGTATATGACTTCTTGGCAGGTCTGAATGTGGAGTATGACCCTATTCGAGTGCAAGTGCTTAGCCGCTCTCCCTTTCCTACACTAGAGCAGTCATTTGCTTTGGGTCATACAGAGGAGACTCGTCGGGCTGCTATGTTGCATACTCCTACTGTTGATCACTCTGCCCTACAGATCACTTCCAGCCCCACTTCCATTACCATTACTGATGGTGGTAATGCTGCCTCCAAAGAGCCTGTCAAGTGTGAACACTACCACAAGCCCTATCAGACCAAGGCCCAATTCTGGAAATTACATGGGAAGCCTGCTGAGCCAAGAAAGAACTACTTGAAATAGGACTCCATTAATGACTTAACAGAATCTAAAATTGAAAACAGAACAGTTTTCCCAAACCAGCTCTCTCTCCCTCCTTTTCTACAGAGAAGATAAGGTGAATAAAAATTACAATAGAAAAGGGAAATAACCTGTCCGAGAACACATTCATTGCAAATGGGATTTCTTCCTCCTTTCCTTTTCTAATTTATGTAACAGGTTAGAGCTGGCTCAACAGCCCGATCTCATACATGATTGCAAATCTGCCTCATGCTTAATGAAATATGAGAGATGTCGGATTATCTCAGTGGAAGGGAAGATGAGAATGCTCACAGGATTCCCCTTTGCCAAATAGCAGGTTTTAATGGTTTTTTCTGGCCAAGCTTTCCAATGATTTCCGCCGGATAAAGAAAAAACAACAAGGTTTTAAAGTTTGTGCAATTAACAGTCTAGAATAAGAAATTTATAATAAAAAAAAGGAATGATTCAGATCTATTTGTGACATGAGGCATGCATCACGTCATTAACGGTTCTTGTCCCTATCAAGACACAAAAATTCAGAAAGGGGGAAAAGATGTCTATAAAAAGTCTGCTCGAATTAAGCCTATGACACCTACAATCAGACTATAAGAAAGTTATCCAATATCCAAGCGGATTGAAGAATGAGATTCAGCTGAATTTAGCTACAAAAGAATTTTGAAACATTAATATGGCACCTTCTTATGCAAAATGGGATGAGCAAAAGTTAAAACACATCAAGCGTTTGTCAGCTAGACAGAAGAGCTCTGCTTCTAATTTCAAAAACATAGCTAAGGGTAAAACCAGGTTCCAACCGGCAACCAAAGACAAGAAGGCTAATAACACATGCAGGACTTGTAAAAAGAATGAAATTTCTGAAGCCACCTAAAAATAAGATGTAGGCAGTGGCACAAGAAGAAAAGCCTACTGAGACTGTTGAAGAAGAGAATGAGGATGGAAGGAGCATTGATGCATTGTAGCCTACTGAGGAGGATATGTAGATTTTTGAAATAGGCTACCAAAGCTGTGTAATTGACATGCTAACATGCAAGAGGACCCTGCTGGTTCATGATTGAGTTGAGGCCCCCAAGGCAAGCATCTTATTTTGAGGATAATGAGCCTCATTCTGTGGATTGATTCTTGTAACAAAATGTGTTTTCACCTCCCCTCCCCTACCCTCCCCTTATTCCACCCTTATTTTCCCCATTTTTGAGCTAAAACAGGATCTGGGAGCCTAGATAGATAAGGCAGCCTTGGACATGTCTGGGCACCTTGGCGCCTTGACAACTATGGCTTCACATTATAATTGTTAATGGAGCAGAACTGCAGAAGTGAATCTAATATCCAATACACTTGAGAATTTACTTCTATTTCCACCTTTAGAAAGCCCTTAGCAATTGCAACCTAGCAAAAGGATCATAATGAGAATATTTATAAAAAGATTGCACAATTCTTAATAGGTTTAAAGGAAGTAGGTCAGGTGGAAAAGATGAATAAGGCAATTTGTCAACTGGGAAAATCTGAACAGTTGAATGGAAAGATGACAATAGGAAGCTATTAAGCTCAATCTGAATTGTAAATACAGTCAGTCCAACTGCATCAGTGTCACTTCAATTTCTGGTTTGCTGACTCTTGGTGGTTAATATGCATTTAAGTGTTAATAATTAACAATGGTACCAAATTTGGGCCTACTAGTAATGGTAATCAGGATTGAAGTTGTTTATCACAACCTTCATCACTCCAACTGAAATTAGAACAATCAAATTACGTAAACTACACAACTCAATAAATTCTTTGAATGAACAGAATAAACCTACTGAAGAAAACTCAAATTTCTACCACTAGTAAATATTTTAAAGTTATGATAGTAATATCGGGATTTACTAAAATAAGAAAACTCATGACTGATAAAAATAGTTTAAGCATAAATTTAACATAACTACAACTCAATTATGCATTATCCCATCGAAATGGAGTCACCTACATGATTTTAAAGAGTAAGCTCACCTCAAATCCATTAGGAAATGTTGCACCCTGCAGAACATTCTTCTGTGATGATCCTTGTGAACTGCCATTTGAAGAAACCACTGTATTCATAGCCACCAATTAAAAAAGATCAGATTGCCCAATCTTGAGAAAACAATCCAAGAAGGGTAGATATCAATTTTGACCTAATCAGCAGGTTCAAACATTATTTACATCCTGCTAAACTAAATTAAGGCAGTGAGAAATATTGAATTTGAGGGTAACTTAATCATACATGGAATTTCATTGCTGGTTACATTTTACTTCAATTTAATCTTTTTTGGGTGGTTAAGGCTATTTTTTGAAATTTCTTTCCCATTTTTACTCAGGTACAGCTTTGATTTGTGTTCCACACATAGTTGTCAAGGTGACTAGGCGACCAAAGGCGTTGTAGGGGCGTTAAGGCGACAAGGCGCCCACCTAGGCATTTACTGTATGACTATCTAATATAGCAATGATAATTATATAATTATGCTTATATGCAACATATATGCCATATCAATGCAATATGATATAATTATGTATAATATAAGCATATTCATCAAAAAACAAAGTGATAAACATGAATAATCACAAAATCAAGAAGTGTTAACAAGGCATGTTGTTGCCTTAGACCCAAGAAAAGAGCCTGGATGCCTAGGCGGCGCCTTGACAACTATGGTTCCATGGCACAACAAAGTGATGCAGGAGAAAATACAGTGTCATAGCAAATATGGAGTTCTTTTTTTTATAGAATACAACAAAAACAACAACAAACTCAGCCATATCCCAACTTAATGGGGTCGGCTACATGGATCCAAACAAAACAAAGTAAGGAAAACAGAGTTCTAACCAAAAAGGGAAACAAAGATGGGAAAAGAGAAATGGGGAAAGAGATGGGAAATGAAAAAAAAAAAAGAAAACAAAAAAGACAAATGAAAGATGGAAGACGATGTGTTCGACTACGTACAAGTGTGGCGTATCTACCCCTATTTAGGGGCCGTGTACAAAATAGATTAAATCAAAAAGCAGACTATGACCTGTCATATCATACAGTTGGAAATTGACTAGCTAGAGCCTGCTAGGGAATTTACTGATCTATGAATCCACAAAAATGAGATATTCCCTTGGTCACAAAGTAGTCTTTCCTTAGTAATCACATGCACCATCCTCCAAGGGACCAGACCATCCTTTGACAACCATATAATGACTACAGCTGAATCCCCCTCAATGACTAGATGGGTCCATAGCTGATATGAATTGATGTGAAGACCCTGAATCACTGATTTAATTTCTACCCTCTAGTTCTAATCTTTATTTCTTTGTTTCTTTTCTTTATTATTAAGTCCTAGTCATTAGTCATAGGAAAAAATCTTTCTGTGGGTCTTAAGGTATCTTTTTTGACCAAATTACTTCTCGCTTTTTTAGCAACGTACCAACAATATAAATATGCCGTGAGCGACGTATGAACTATGAAGGGACTTTCTTGTTTAAAGAAAGAGAAATATTCTGTCCCAAAACCAGGTCTACTGCAGTAGTAAGCATCAATCTGGTGTTTGTTAATTCTCCAGCTCTCTCTTCCTAATTTTTCCTTTATTGTTTTTCTACAAACAAGATCACATCAAATCTGGTTTGCTTCTTTCTGTATCACATAAGACCGGTTTTGGTCCAGCGAACCAGTTCACAATAAAGATTTATCAAGTTATGGGTGTATAGAAGTTTCCAGCACACCTTCATGGACATGAAAAGATTCCAGTGAGACGTGGATTCAAGGAGCACTATCAGAACTAGGAGAAGAGTTTGAATCAATTTTTTTTCTTTCTCTTAGTTATTACTGCTGCAAAGAGCGAGCTCCTCTTCCAAATTCCAACAACCAGAACTGTTTGATTTTTCCTATTCCCAAATCGTAGGACCTTGTTTAACAATTCTAGCAACAGACTCTAATCATCCAATCCTAGACTAGAATTCTCTCAATACAACCAGCCATCCTAAAAATTCAAAAAACACTAACTACACCTTGAGAGTAAACCAATTTATCTCAACGTGTCAGTCTAGAAAGATCTTAAAACCTTTTCCTAAGAACATCCAAATACAGACCCTAACTCTTTCTGGTTTCTTAGAAAGCAACCAAGATTCCTTTTTCACAATTGACCAGCCTCAGACCCCTTACTTTTAGTCACAAACCTAATCCCTGACAGAAACCACATCTTCCTATGGTATATAATAAACCTAATACCTATAACTCCAACACTTCCCCACTAGTATCCTAACCAGTTTGGGACTTACCTGGATTCTATGAGAGCATAATAATTCTAGTAGTTTGGGTTCTAGTGATCGTTACTGTTCCGGAGGAAGGAAATAAAAAAGGGCCCACATCCGTCAATCAGAATTTCACCAGGTCCTCCAATTTCCCTAAATTCAGATTTTGGGTACTTTCAAACTCCTCAAATTTAAAACCAAACCAATTAAAGACGATATATCAAAGAATTTCAGATGTTTCTAGTCTTCTCATTGACAATATGTCTAATCCTTTCTCTCCAAATAAACCATGATATGGCTAAAGCTATAGCTGCCAAACATTTTTGCTCCCTAATTATAGAAGGCTATGAAATAATATCATCTTTAGGCATGGAGGACTAAGGATTTAAGAATCGTGATTGCATACAGACTATTTCCAGCACTCTCTCTCCATATATATATATATATGGATTGGTCAATTTATCGAGCATTAAAGACCAGGTCAGGAACAGTCAATCCTTCGAGGAGGATTGCACAAAATAAGGCCAAAATGACATGGCAAATCCATATCAACTCTTCACATTCCAAAAAATGTATTTAAACTTTGTTTTTTTATTTATATTTTGTTTGTCTTTAGAAAGGGGTTAGGCACTCATTGGAGTTTCGAAATTGTAATAGGAGTCATATTAGAAGTTTTATCCTGTCTCGGAGTTAATTTTTCTAGTTCTAATAGAACTACAACGAAGAAGACAAAGGTTTAATTCAGATCTTCGTGAAGAGAAAAATTAGTTGGTTCCAGAAGGATATATCTTTCCTTGATTTTAGTCACGTTTGTATGTTATACAAGAGGGCAGGCTTTGGTGCAACGGTAAGGTTGCTCCATTGTGACAAAGTGGTATCAGGTTAGAGTTTGGAAACAGCCTCTCTTTGAAAGCAAGGGTAAGGCTGCATACATTATGACCCTCCCCAGACCCCGCAATGGCGGGAGCATATTTCTTTGCTACTAAGGAAATTCTTGGTGGGTGTTCTTTTGATTTTTGGTGAGACATACTCGTATTCTTGATCATTTGGTAAGATTTCTTCAGTTGCTATCCCTCATTCTCTTTGTTCCCATCACCGATCCTATCCATACTAAATATCATTACAGAGTGTGATTATATGTTGTGTCCATAATAAACAAAAGTAAGATTCTAAAACCATACAACATCAAGTTACTTGAAGGCCCAAAGTTCGTGGAAGTATAATCTTGATTGTTCTGGCAAAATCTACTATTAATTTTTGCAAAATAGAGAAAGATGGTCAAATACCCCACCTTTCTAACAGCAGAAAGAAGGTAGCCTACTTTTCAAAGTCAAAAGAAAAAAAGACTCACAATAACATGATTAAAGTTGAAATATATTACATCTCAAAAAGGATAAACAGTAAGTATCATAGTTATCAAGGCGGCGACACAACCATGGCATTGGTGAGGGTCCAAAATCAAGGCGACACCAACAAGGCGGCAAGGGCCCCACCTAGGTGCCCAAGGCAACCAAGGAGTCTGGACGCCTAGGCACGCCTAGGCGACACCTTGATAACTATGATAGTTAACTATGTAGTTGAAGTTGATTCACACAAAAGGTCTACCATTTTCAACATCTAGGTAATCGTATTCACGCAAACACATGTAACCTACACTTAAGAAATAAGTAGAACAAGCTTCTGCTATTGTAAGCTTTTTTTCTCATGTTAATAAAGAAGTGGAGAAGAAGATCAAATGCCTGATTGTGCTTAACAACCACTATTGTTCTAGTGACAAAGAAAACAACCTAGGTTCTTTTTGTTTAGGATGTTATCAGAGTGAGAGTGCAAACCAGAAATTTTACTTGATTTGTTTTTTTAATGTGTTAAACATTCAATCATCGGATGAACCAATTAATTTGGCTGAGTGCTTGATAAACCCAATAAAGAAGATTGTGAGGAGAATATAGCAGGCATTTTATAGGTGCTTTGCAAAATCCTCAGTACCTTTACTTAATGACTCATTACCTAGTAGAAAATGGAAAAAAACTCACCGTCAGATGTTTCTAGTATCGGCGATCCTGAGGCCTTAACATACGGTATGAGTGTTGCTTTTCTGTTGACTGAAGAAACGAGTCTTCCACCAAACGTCCAGCCCTGGCTGAACGATGGTTTATTTGAGCTGGTGCTACAAAAAGGAAGCCCACCAGGCCTATCCAGTAAAGACTGTACATGGGTAAAGTTACCCAAGGAACCTGGCATTCAACATTTTACATTAGAGAGGTGAGTACAGAGCAAGCTTTTTTCACCACAGCATACTTGAGGTGCAAACCCAGAAAAATAAATAAAAACAGATCGGAAAACAAAAGAAGTCGAGACGAGATAAGAACGTAAAGTGTGTTCATTTAATGACAGAACACACATGCCAGTATAATTCTTCAAGCCCAGAAAATGAGGGTTTTTACATACTTTTGAAGGGAAAATGTTCGGTAAAATAGATGGACTGTTGCAGATTATATATGATTGCATCAAAGACAAAAGTACACAAAACAAGTTATTGTAAATACCCCACATTCAACTGCCCCATGTCAACTAATACTGGGACTGATGCCAACATGCATTTGAAAGATGATAATATATCCTCCCCCAGTGATTTAAAAGCTGAAACTAATTAAATCAAATGGTATTTCCATCTTCCTAATAAGTCTCTCACAAGGCACTAAAAGATCGAAGTTAAAAAGACAAGGAAAATTAAGGGGGACATCCCCCAGGGGTTGTGGAAGCATAATCTGGGAAACTTAATATATGCCATTTACATCCTATAAACTAAATACGCATCAAAAGCATGGTATTTAAACCAAATTGGGAGATTACCTAACCCCTGCATCACCCTGGGTTTCCGTAAATACCAACTCAAGGCCGATTGGGTAAGGTATCATGGAGAACTTGGGATTAATAATACATCAGACTGGGTTTCCGCTGCATCCTCTTTAATTTTTGTTAGTTTCAGTCAATAACTCTCCATATTTGATTTTTGCATAGTAGTGGATGGTTAATCCTACTGCAGAGAAATTATTTATTTAATTGGTTTTTTCAGGTTTCTCGGTTACAGGAAAAGTGAAAAGGTTTCCTTTTAAAGCCTCAATCCGGGAGCTAAACAGAGAGAGAATACCAGCAAAAAAATTTAGCCAATTACCAAGCCAGCTCAGGAACTTCTACTGACTGCCGAAACAATCAGACAGAAGAACTGACACCGTCTTCCCCTCAGCCTCGGCAGCACACAGACACGCATTAAGCTGGATAACCAAAAGCAGGTAACGAAATTCAAGTAAGTATTCTCTCAAGTAAGAGGCGAGGCTCTTGTTTCGAGCATACGAGATGTGGAAACACCAGCTTCCCAATGCCTTCCCCTAACAGTGAGCTGAGCTCAGGCATTCTTTCTCGATTTTACAGATACAGCATAGTTCAACAAAACACTAAAGAAGAAGAGATCCGATAGATCTCACCACTTTGATCTAATTCGCCGGCATTATTAATCATCTCAATCGATAAAAAGTTTCGGTGAACACGAATTAAACTAGAAAAAAAAAGTAAACACTGAAATTGCCAAAAAAAAAAGAAAAGAACAACAAAAAATTTTTTGTCGATCGATCATATATGATCCAGATAACACCAAAACCGCAAGACATATACTGTACAACTTACCGTAACAGGAACGGAGAGATGCCGCAGACTCCATGGGAGGTTTATTGACAGACAGTGAAGAAGAAATGCAAAGAGAAATGAGCATCAAAATGAAAAAAATTTGGGGGAAATTGGTTGAGAAGAAGTTATGTATGCTTTAGAGTGTGGACTTCGAAAGTTCCGTCTTTCTCATAGGTTTCTCCGCCTGGAACTTCCTCCCAAGCCCGAACGTATTGTTTAAGATACGCTAGCGCGCACGGAAAATAATCCTCTCTAATTCCCTAAAGTGTGTGTTGGTGACAAAAATCCCAAACACTCACACACGGGAATACGCACATGGTGCGAAGTAGCGCGGGCGTGCCAGAACCTTTGCACAGGTTCAAACGAGGCCGAAAACAGCCTAATCTGACTCCTAACCAGGCAAGTAGGTCTCCCTCCTGCCTGAGTAGCTCTAAGGTCTTTTGGGTTAAGCCAACAACCGTTTGTCACAGCCTGAAATGCTATCGGTCTATGAAAAGAAGAGATATACGAGACACAAACAATAATGAAACTGAAACAATGGATATATTAATCAATCATACCAGATATGGACGTGAGCCTTGTGCATACACCCTCATCACTCCAGGCATGTGACCGTACATTCCTTCAGCCCCAAATAATGACAAAAACAACAAAGCACGAAATGAAAGACAAAAGTAATAACGCAAAGAGGATAAAATGAGTGCTGGTCTTGTCAGATGTGTTGTGTGTCTTCCCCAGACCCGTTGCCTCCCTTATATAAGATAAGCATTAGCAGTTATCAGTTCGTATGGTTACTCCCTCCAGGGCCACGTACTCTTTTCGGTCCATGCTCTTCAGCCCCAATTAGACACTGCCACGTGTGTCACCAACCCTGTTCTGCCTCCAACTGCCTAGGCAGTGGTGGGATCCACCCTTGCTGCATTCGTTCACGTCTCTCGAGTGACGCATTTCTGCGTCTGGCAGTTCCTGCATTCCTGGTAGATGGGTCAGCCCTTAGCTGACAAGGCGCAGCCACATTCCAACGTCTCCCCATGTTTTCGGCCCCAGCGATGACCGTCCAACCCTGGCCCCTCCTGGCCCAGACTGACCAGAACCAGTGGGTTTGGGCTACAAACAATGCCCCTCACAACCTTCTTGAGCGATGCCACGTGGCCCAAGCTCAAAGGGGGTTGTGTTGGAAAGACTGAAACGGCAGCTACCTTTAGTTGAACCATCGCGCAAAACCTCTTCGCCGCTTCATCTTCTCGGGCAGTTAGGGATTTTGAATTTCAAACCCTACCGCCATAATGATGGCACAAGTTTCAGCCCACATTTGAATCCTTTCGCCCATTACCGAGGGCTTCACAAACGACTTCTCGCCCTCTCTCTTTCCTTCATCATCTTCCTTCTTCCATTCTCACCTCCTCAGACTCGCCAAGCCGCCGCCTTCAGACGCCATGGCCAAGAAACCTATAGAGTCTGCGGCGGTACAAGAGGTGGAAGACTTATTGGCGCATAAACGCTCGCTCCTGCCTTCCAAGGTCCAGACCGAGGTACAGATCCCTTGCTCCGAGCCCTCTGTCGTCAAACTAGGCCCAGCCTTTGTCTCTTACCCCCGTGGCTTGTCCAACTTTTTGAAATATGAGCAGAAATAGCTGCTTTTCCAATCGCCGGCCCCCTTGCAACTCAAGGATAAGGCCTTCGGGCGTTTGTGGCCCCATTATCTCCCGAATTGGAAAACCTGGGTTGATCAAGTGGTCTATGATCGCTCTAACCTGTTGATCAATCTCAGTGTTCTTCACGCCGTCCAACTCTTGACCACCTCTGTTCCTCTTAACTGTCCTCTGCTCCAGGCTGCTCTCCAATTCTGGTCACGGTTGTCCAATACCTTTCATTTTCGTTTTGGGATGGCAGCCCCAACCCTCCTAGATGTCGGAGCTCTAATCGGTCTGAAGGCTGAAGGGAAAGAGTTCAACGGCTCATCCCCCGGCCTAACCGATGTCCGTGAGGTTGAGTTGGATCATGGCCTCAAATTCACCAAGTCCGTAAGCTACAACTTCTATTTGCGAACCTACCGGGAGACCCGCGGCTCCGTCTCCCCCCGAGATCTTACGACCTTCTTTCTATTTTGGATCTGCCGTTATGTCGCCTGTGTTCGGTCAAACAAGATGTCAAAGACCTACCTCCGTCTGGCCAATGCCCTGGGGCAAGGCCGTGTGGTCGATCTAGCTTCTTTTACTCTAGCCGCCCTCTTTCGGGGCTACAATGACATCATCGATTCTGACTTTGACTACGGCGATGGCCCGTTCTAGCTCCTCCAGATGTGGCTTCGCGCTTACTTCACCGATTTGTACATCGTGCCTTCGCCGCTTCCAATCTGAACTGTGGTCGGCTATTTGTTTGCTTCTTCCTCTCACCATGATCTGAAGACCTTGCAAGAGTACTACCACTTCTTTTCCACCTTTGACCCTGACCCAAGTGGTGATTTCTTCCTCCCCTTTCAAACGCAAGAGGCCGTCCCAGAGTGGCTCTCACTAGCCATTGATTGTCCTACGTTGGCCCAGGCCCTATGGGGCAAGTTTCTGGTATGTCGGGACCTTCACATCGGGGTTACTCTAGAGCCGTCAGGAACAACACCTGCGGTTTCGAGATGTACAACCCTCATTTCTGGGCGAGCCAATTCGGCCTCCGCCAAGTGGCCTCTTGCCCCAACTATTACTCCATTATAAACTGTGAGCTAGATAGGATGGTCTATTCGAGTGTGGCCGATATACTTCATGCTTCGGCCATGAATGCCTTAGTCCTTTCAAAGTTCGAACTGTAGTTCTTTGTCAGAGAGCCCACAGCAATCGAAGACTTTACGGCCTGGTGGGATGCATACTTTACCTCTCTCCTCCCACTTCGGTCTTATCACAAGAGTAGCAAGCGTCCTCCTTCATCCTTAGGCACTGCTAGCCACCAGACCGCTGCCCCAAAGCGGAAGAAAGCGTCAGCCCCCAAGCAAGCCACTGGTAAGCATCATACCTCGCCTTTCCTTATTCTGTTACCTTGCTTGTCTTTTGCTGAGCGACCTTCTTGTGACTGTAGCCAAATCCTCAGCGCGGCCCATGTCCTCTGTCCAGTCAGCCCGAGCGACCATGGGTCGTCATCACCAGAAGACAACGAAGACTCTGAAGACGAACCTCCTCCAGTGAGTAAGAGGCTGAAAAGTGTCAGCCCATCAAAGGCCACTCAACGCCAGACCTCTCTTCCAAGTGTATTCCAAAGAGGCCAGACCATAAGCAACAGGCCTCACGTCTCCACAGCAACATCTCCTTCGATCACCTCTCGCTTAGTGAAAGACCGTACTTGGTCCAGTGCACGCCTAAAATAGGCCGTTACAACGAAGTCCCCCTAGGTTATTCTTACCAGCTCCTCAGCATCTGAGTCCTCCTACTTAAACGGTGCCTCCGAAAGTGGCACCGAAGAAGAAGAAATTGGCGCTGACGTGCTTGGTGGTCATGACGTGGCCGAACCCAGCGGGTCTAAAATCCCAGTTCATGAACCAGATCTCCCTTCCCCTCCAAGCCACGTTGCCCCTGCAGTGACTCCTACGGTACGTGTGCCTTAGCCCTGACGTTAGTTCTCACATTTTGCCAGTGCTGATACACCCTTCCTTTCAGGTTGTTAGTTTAGAAGCATTTCTGGCCGACCTGAGTTCCTCTGAAGATGAGAAAGAAATTGACGATGCCTCAGGTCTTGGATCCATTCCCGCCCAGGTGGCCGAGGCAAAAGCACTCCTGCACTCCTTCCTGCAATCTCCTTTTTATGAGGCCGTGAGTGCTGGTAACCTGACGTCCATCGTCGAAGCGCTTCGTACATTATTGTCAACACTAGACCTTCCTATCCAGGTCAAAGAATGGTTAGACGGGGCGGTTGCTTTCATGTTTGATGTGACCACCTCGGCCCCTCTTGCTCTCAAGAATGCTCAGAACTATGAAGCCCTTCTCAAGGAGAGGATGCCATGGACGAGAATTTGCAAAAATTGTGAGACGATCTCAAGACGATTCTAGATGAAGTGAAAGAAGGGCAGGACCGGTTAGCCCGAATGGACCAGGACATCCAAGGCTTGGAAGCCCAGCTCGCAACTCTACAATCTAAGAGGGCCATTCTCGATCAGGAGGTCAAAATGAAGCTTCTTGGTTCTCAGACCGTATTGGCAGAGGCGGCCTCTGTCAAGGCCCAGGCCGAGCAGCAGAAAGCACTGAGGCCAGGCCGCCAAGCCAGTCTGGTTGTAGCCAATGAACGTTTGTCAATGATGGAGAAGAAGTGGAGTGAAATCTAGGAATCCACTCCTCAGGACTTTTTTAAGTAGACCTGCGTGCCATCCCCCCCCCCCTTGGTAGAAGAACACTAGTACCTTATTTATTTTCTGCTTTTGTTTTGTTCGGCCCACTTAGGCCGTGTTTGTTTTCCTTGCGAGTAAAGCCTGCTTTCTTTTTTCAATTCGCGGCCTTGCTCTCGGGGTGTTCCTTCCATCCTTCTTCCATTCACCCCAAGTCCCAGATCGTGGGATGGAAAGTTTTAAGGAACTTGCCGTTGATTGGCCTGATTTGGATGCATCCCTCCAGGTCACGCAGCCTGTAAGCCCCGCCACGGAGCACCTGGGAGACCGTAAACGGTCCCCCCCATGTTGGGGACCACTTGCCCAATCTGGGGTCCTCTGCCCCAATCGGGAGTACGACCTTTAGGACGATGTCCCCTTCCTGGAAGTGCTTTGGGCTGATCCTTTTATTATAGCTTGTCGTAACCCTTTTCTTCTAAATTTGCATCCTGTCTAGTGCGGCCAAAAGCTCTTCCTCCAGGTCATCAAGTTTGGCCAGCATGGCCCCGCTGTAGGCTGTTGGTGTGAGTCCCTACTGGAATGCCACCCGTGCTAACTTCACCCTAACTTCAACTGGTAGTACTGGGTCATGGCCGTATGTCAAGGCGAAGGGCGTAGTGGTCGTGCTGGTCCGCTGTGATGTCTTAAATGCCCAAAGTACTTCAGAAAGCATGTCTGCCCATCTTCGTGGGTTATCATCCACAACCTTCGCTAAACACCCCTTGAGAATCTTGTTACTCACCTCGGCTTACCCATTGCCTTACGCGTAGTATGGGGGTAGAATGGGTGAATGTTATCCCCAGCTCAGCCGTAAAGGCAACAACCTCATCTCCAACAAAAATGCTCCCATTATCACACGTGATAGTCTCTGGAAGCCCAAACCTGTGAATGATGTGGCTCTTGAGGAATTGGATGACCTCTGTCTGACTGACTCCCTTCATTGGTACGGCCTCAACCCACTTAGTAAAATAGTCGGTGGCCACAATAATGAAGCAATGTCCCCGCGTAGCTGACAGAGTAATTTTCCCTATAAGGTCCATAGCCCATCCTCTGAATGGCCATGGCTTGATCACTAGGTTAAACTCCGTTGCTGGCAGGCGCTACACCGGCCCGTGGGTCTGATACGCCCAACAACCCGTAGCATACCTGATGCAATCTGCTTCCACTGTTGGCCAATAGTACCCACGGCGCCGGACCAACCATCTCATCTTGGGGCCTGCCTGATGCTTTCCACATATACCCTCATGGACTTCGGTCATGACCAATGTCGCCTCATTCAGACTAACGCATCTGAGCAGCAGGTCATCCCTCCCCTTCTTATAGAGATCTCCCCCAATCAGCACATATCCTGTGGCTCTATCCCTGATCCTTCTGTCAAATTCTGGTCCAGGATTACTCAAATATTGGATGATTGGCATTCGCCAATCAAGTTGCGTGTCTTCAACGTGGTTAACCTCCAGCTGACTGCCCTCACGGACAGAAGACCGTGTTTGTCTCTTGATGATGATAGTTTTTTCCAAACTACCTTCTGGCAGACCGATGCCAGACGCTGCCTGGGCCAACCCATTTCTGGCCTAATTCTTCACTCGTGGGATGTGGCGAACCGCCACGTCTTGGAACCCTTCGATCAGCTTCTTGGCATGCACCAGATACTCCACCAAGTGTTCACTCTCACACCAATACTCCCCGGCCAGCTGCTTGATTACCAACTACGAATCTCTGATGATCTCCACGGCGTCAACCTTAAGGCCAAAGAGTAGGCTCATCCCCAAGATGAGGGCCTCGTATTTGGCCTGGTTGTTAGTACACGGGAAATCAAGCCAAAAGGCCACTTGCTTCTCCGTCCCTTCTGATGATCGCAGTACAACTCCGACCCTGGCGGCCTACTCAGTCTTAGATCCATCAAAGAAAAGCTTACATGGCGTTAGGCCGATGAGGGGTACCTCCATCATACCCTTTGCTACCTCGATGGGAGGATGGTCAGCAAGGAAATATGCTAGCGTCTGACCCTTGACTGCTTTCTGGGGCACGTACTGGAGAGCGAACTCTGTCAAGGCCAGAGTCCACTTCCCAACCCTTCCCCTAGAAATTGGGCACGTGAGCATGTACTTGATGACGTCGGTCAGGCAAACCACTTTCACCGTAGCTGGCAAGAGATAACATCTAAGCTTGCTATAGGAGAAGAACAACGCCAGACAGAGCTTCTCAATGGCAGGATACTTTCGCTCTACCTCCATCAAGGTCGGGTTAGGTAGAACACAGCCTGCTCTTTTTCGGCCTCATTATCTTGAGCAAGTAGGCTCCCTATTGAACCTTCTGTTGCAGACACATACAATTTTAGAGGCACTCCTTTTCTTGGAGGCATTAGGATTGGAGGCCTCGTCAAATAAGCCTTTATTTGGTCAAACGCCTCCTGGTGAGCACCATCCCATCTGAAGTCTTCATCGGCTTTGAACTTTAGCAGCGAGGAGAAAACCTTTGTCCGGCCTGCAGAGTTAGAAATGAAGAAGCGCCTGAGGAAGTTCACCTGTCCCAAAAACTTTTGTAGCTCCTTTTTATTTGAAGGCGACCTTACCTCCTGGTTGGCTTTGGCCTTATTTTTTGTCAACCTCGATCCCTTTCTGATGAACCAGAAACTTGAGGAAATTACCGACTGCCACCCCAAAGGCGCACTTCAATGGATTCATCTTCAGGCCGTGAGTCCTCATCCTGGAGAACACTCTTCTCATGTGTTCAAGGTGTTCATGCTCATGTTTTGACTTGACCACAACGTCGTCAATGTAGACCTCTACAAAGGTGCTGATCATGTCGTGGAATATAGTATTCATCCCCCTTTGGTAGGTGACACCGACATTCTTTAGCCCGAACGGTATGACTAGCCATTCATATGTTCCTAGAGCACCTGGGCAACGGAAGGCTGTCTTTGGGACATCCTCCTCTGCAATGAAGATCTGATTGTACCCGACGTGACCATCCATAAAAGACATGATGTGATTCTTTGCGGCTGCATCAACTAGCATATCGGCCACTGGCATCGGGTACTCATCCTTGGGAGCAGCCTTGTCCAGGTCTCTAAAGTCGATGCACACTCTTAGCTTCCTGTTCTTCTTTATGACCGGCATTATGTTCGACACCCATTCCATGTACCTAGCAGTTCTGATAAAACCCGCCTTAAACAATCGTGTGATTTCGTCCTTAATTTTTAGAACGACGTCTGGTGCCATTCATCTAGGCAATTCCTTTACCGATCTCTAATTATCCTTAATAGGCAACCGATGTTCAACCAGACTCCAGGGTAGACCGGGTGTCTCAGAATAATCCCAAGCAAAATAGTCCTTAAATTCCTTTAATAAACTTACAATGTCTTTATTTAACTCAGGCGGGAGTAGCCCGCTAACATAAATAGGCCGATGATCTCCGACCATCCCTAAATCTACTTCGACCAAAGGATCCTGGACCTTTGCTAGCATTTCTTCCATTTTCAACGGCGCAGGTGGCAGGTCCTGTAGCCGAACTTTGGGATCAGCCACGGCCTGCTCCTTGGCTGAGATCTCGGCCACTACACCTACTTCATGAGACATCCTCTGCTCCAGGCTTGCAACTGTCAACTGGTGCATTATGTCTGCCACAGTCATCTAGCTTATCTTCATAAATCATCTTGGTCAGTCTTCCTTCGTCGTTCTCCTAGATTCGGTAGGGCCTCTGTCTGCGGTCCCTTCAGCTGGAACACTTCTTCCAAGACCGTGGATGAGGTGACCAGGGATGTGGGCTTCCCATGCTCATCTGCCCCGATGAACTGGATAGGGCCTATGCATCCGTTATACAAAGCGGCCACTGCATGGCTAGCTTCGACCATGAATGGTCGGTTATCGACCATCACCAACTCAATCTTCCCTCCCTTACACCAGAGCACCAATAGTTGGTGTAGAGACGAAGGGACACAGGAGTTCTCATGGATCCAGTCTCTCCCTAAAAGGGCGTTGTAATTGGCCATGGCATCCATGACGAAGAAGGCTGTCAAGGACGTATGATTTCTGACTTTTAGATCAATTGGGAGCACTCATCTCGGCCTAGTGGAACCACCTAGGAAGTTTGTGATTGACGTTAGCGGGTAGTAAGTTGATCTCATCTCTGCCGAGACGTTTCATCATTCTTGAGAGTAAGATATTCACTGCTGCTCCATTGTCGACTAAAACCCTGGCTACTGCTTTGCCATCCATGTGGGACTGAATGTACAACGGCTTCAAATGTCGCGTCATCTCTCGAGTTGGCTCCTCAAATATATCGGCTACCTTTTTTTGCGGTACTGGGGTATCAAAGGTATACTTTGTTTCCCTAGTGATGACCGTCCTAACGTTGTCCTTCGGGCCCTACTGGTCTGGCTCATCGCAGTCTACCCTCTTCTCGGCCTGTTCTTTAACGGGTACCAATTCTATCCCTAGGACCCCGGGGGTGAGTCCCCTACGTCCATGTCTCCTTTCAGCTCCATCGCTTGACCGGGCTGATACTGGAACGTCCTTGGCAAGAGGTACACGATCGAGATCTGCACCTGGGTTAGGATCGTACCGAACATCATTTCAACCAGGCTGCCAAAGCCGATATCCAGTGAGTGGATGGGGCCACTGGTGTCTGCACTGTCAACCTTCGGGCTGGCGCTTGTCACTATGTCTCCGAAAACATCTGGATCACTGTCTTCGGTCTTGCAGTCCGACACATCTGGCTCCAAAGCTCCTTCTCCCCCAATAGTGGTACTTAGGTTTTCTACCCTCAAAGATTCGTTGACCGCTTGGCTCTGTCCCCCAGAGCTCATGCCTCTCCCATCTTGATCCTGGGGGATTGCGTTTCCATGGTCCTCGTTGGCCCGAGCCTGTTGGTTCCGTCTTTGGGCCGCCCTCTTTCTCTGTCGCCTTGTTTTCTACGCTCTGGTCATGTGAGTTGGATCAAGGCTGGTCAGGAACTTCGGGTGTCTTGCAACCTTTCACTCTTCTCCATCTGTCTTAAGAACAACCATCCTTGGCCTATAGCCTCCCTGGTGTTGAGGGGCCTCCCATGCAGAGTGCTTTGTACGAGAGTAATCTAGCCCATATTGTTCGTATGTCAGGTGCCTTCTTATTGAGACCCTTCTAAGCCAATCTTTGGCTGACGGCCTGGAAGTGTGGGTTGCCTGATGAGAAATCAACCCCCTCCCTTGTGCAAGCACTGGACTAACCTCATCCTTGGCTCTTGAGGTAGGCCGTTTGCCCTGATCGGATGATAATTGGCCTAACCGGGCTGCGATTTTGTTTCAATGTCCCCTAATTGGCTGACTGTAACTAGGACAAACTTTTTGGTGCAGCCTTGGCGCTTCACTCAGCCTGGGTGTGCCAGTCCCACATTCTTCTCCTCTTCCCCAAACTTCTGGGCGATTGAACTCATAGCGGGTGTTCACAACGAGTCGCTTGCTACGCCTCCTCCACTTCGGGGCCGCTATCTACTTTTCAGCCTGAATCGGAGTGTTCCTAGATCGGCCCATGACAGGTGCATTAGGCCATTTAGGTGGGGTCAGGAATCCCTACGTTCGGCCTGTTGTAACTTTCAGATCATTCGTTGCACGATCGCCACTGGCCTGACTCTGGAAAGGAGCTTCCCACAAGTTCAGCCGGGATCCCTGCGATCGCTTTGGTAAATTTGGCCCAGGTGAGGCGCTTGTCTGTCCGAAGCTCCAAGCACGCGCTGAATTCCCCTTGGTCCGGCCAGCTTTGAAAAATCGACGCTGACCATGTTAACTGGGAAGGGATCCTTCATCGACCATCATGACTCCCTTTTCCCTCCCTGGAAACTGAAGGCGTCCAGTGGTAATTGCTTTCTACAAGGCATTCCGCAAAACCACACAGTTAGTAGTAGAATGGGTACGGGTATTGTGCCACTTACAGAACTTCTGGTCCTTTAACTCGTGATTGGGAGATACTTGGTGCCCTGGTGGCAACTTAATAGACTTGTCCTTGAGCAACTGATCAAAACTCATCTCGGCCTTTGAAATATCAAAGGAGTACATTACCTTTGAGTCGAAGGTCCTCTAAGGTGCGGTCTTAGATTGCTCGGCTTGGCTTCTTCTATTTTTGCAGCATCCACCTCAAATTCTACGTAATCAACTTGCTTCTGGTCGCTATTCCCCAGTAGTGGGAAAGCATGACCAGCCGTGTCCTTATAATATGTCCAGATGGAGGCCGCTTTCCGCTAGCCCTCCTCTTTCAGGAGTTGCTCATAGGGCATAACCTATAGTACCAGCTGCCCAAGGTCAGCAAAGTATTGGCCAGCAAACCTCTTTCGAAGCTCGAAACTGAGTCCTCCCAAGGCCATCCTTGCGTATTCGGCCTCGGGCAAAGTAGTTGGGCACTTATACTTGGCCATCTTGAATCGGGTGATGAACCCTTCGATGGCTTCACCTGGTTCTTAGGTCATTTTGGCCAAATCTCCTATGGTAACCTCTGGCTCAGTGTGATAGAACTGAGTGTGAAAGAGTTCCTCCATCTCTTGCCAACTCTGGACCGAATTGGCGGGTAGGTTAAAGTACCAAGTAAAGGCCAACCCCATTAAAGAGTTGGGGAACAGCCTAAGTTTAGCCACTTCCACCTCACCCAGGTTGTCGCACTGCACGGTGAAGCGGGCTATGTGCTTAATGGTGGACACCTTGTCCTCACCCGAGAACTTGGTGAACTCTGGGATTTTGGGGTTCCTCCCGAGGTCTTCTGCTTCGAAATATTCGGGGTAGGGCTTCCTATAAGCAGGACGTGGGGTCGTCCTATAGAAAGGATTAATACTGTCTTGGATGATCCTAGTCAGCTCTCCTCAGTCGATTACCACTGGTGCCCCTTATGTAGCAGGATGCCCCGTCGCGTCGGGTGGCCACGGGCTACCATGATAAGCCAGGCCGGGCTGAGCGTTTGGGAACTCCTCCCGCCTCTGTTCAAATCCGAGAACGTTTTCCCTGATGCCTACCCCTGTGGGCCTATACCCTGACATGTCAATGGTCTCGTTGCCTCGCCCTGGAGGGGGGTATCCTCCTAAGGGGACAACGTTTACCCCTGTGGCGGTAGTGTTACTGGACCCCGGGCCGGGCCTGATGCCCCCTGCTTGGGCAGTACTTGCGGTGGCTGGCCACTGTGGTCCAACTGGGATAGCTGCTACGGGCACGTTGCCTGCCCCTAAGGCGGTCGCCTGATTGGTGCCCCCTGGAATGCCCGTGGGAGGGCTGTTAACCACATAGCTCCCGATGGGGTTAACGGCGCTGGGTGAGGCAGCCTGATATAGGGGATTGACGAAAGTCGTCGCTGGCAGACTAACCCTAGGCCGATCCCCAACAACAGGGTTTTGGCTCGAGCTGCTGCCATATGCGGCTTGCACGGGTAAGCTCATTCGGCCTACCTCGAGTCCTCTACCTTTGGGCACCGGGCAGCTCCATCAGGTGGTGTGACCGTTGTGTTCGGTCTTGCCCCTGACGTGGCCTGCTGCCTTAAGGCAACGAGGGTTTCACGAAACTCCTCAAACTGATTTTGCTGGTTGGCTACGGACTTATCGACCGCAGCAATCATGTGTCGTAAGGCATCGAAAATAGGTCTAAAGACATCCTCAAGTTGATGCATACTGCCCGCGAGGGGGTCTACAGCGTCATGCACCATAACCACTAGCTGATGCGCTGAGTAATGGCTAGCATTACTGCCATGTGAACCGCATGGTTCGTCCTCGGCTTGGTCTGCAAGTTTGACCGTCGTGGGGTTCTCCATCTCTTCATCCACCATAGTTTCTTTCTAAATACAAGGACGTCCAGGCCCTTTCTTTTGCTTGACCATAGAAGTCGTTGGCTTATGAGGGTCCCACCGGACTTGCCAAAATGTGTTGGTGACAAAAATCCCAAACACTCACACACGAGGATTCGCACACAGTGCGAAATAGAGCGGGCATGCCAGAACCTTTGCGAAGGTTCAAACGAGGCTGAAAATAGCCTAATCTGACTCCTAACCAGGCAAGTAGGTCTCCCTCCTGCCTGAGTAGCTCTAAGGTCTTTTGGGTTAAGCCAACAACCGTTTGTCACAGCCTGAAATGCTATCGGTCTATGAAAAGAAGAGATATACGAGACACAAACAATAATGAAACTGAAACAATGGATATATTAATCAATCATACCAGATATGGATGTGAACCTTGTGCATACACCCTCGTCACTCCAGGCATGTGACCGTACATTCCTTCAGCCCCAAATAATGACAAAAACAGCAAAGCACGAAATGAAAGACAAAAGTAATAACGCAAATAGGATAAAATGAGTGCTGGTCTTGTCAGATGTGTTGTGTGTCTTCCCCAGACTCGTTGCCTCCCTTATATAAGATAAGCATCAACAGTTACCAGTTTGTGTGGTTACTCCCTCCAGGGCCACTCTTTTTTGTCCATGCTCTTCAGCCCCAATCAGACATCGCTATGTGTGTCACCAACCTTGTTCTACCTCCAACTGCCCAGGCAGTGGTGGGGTCCACCCTTGCTGCATTCTTTCACGTCTCTCGAGTGACGCATTTTTACTTCTGGCACTTCCTGCATTCCTGGTACGTGGGCCAGCCCTTAACTGACAAGGCGCAGCCACATTCCAGCGTCTCCCCATGTTTTTTATCCTAGCGACGACCATCCAACCCTGGCCCATTCTGGCCCAGACTGAACAGAACCAACGGATTTGGGCTGCAAATAGTGTGCAGTGCGTCAGGATCGAGATGTCGACACCTAACAGCTCGGACATCCAACTGTGCCGAATTCGAGAAGAATGAAAAATAAAAACGGAACTCATGAGCTTGGACTATTGGATGTCTAAGCTGCCAGGTGTTAACATCTCAACCCCTAACTGCCGCACTACATACTTTTAGGAATTGGAGAGGATTAAAATCCTAGTACAAACTGGATCGGTGACGTACAAGCGTACATTCCATAACTACATATCATTGTAAACGACCCGTTGAGTAAGGTGACGATTCGTGGATCGTCCAACCCCAAGAGGATACAATATGCCGATTCTTGGGACAATCCGAATCTAAAGCATGGAGGTGGTTGACCTTAGATTTGACCTCAAATTCGATAGCATTCCAGATTTAATTGAGAGACTTAGAAGAGGTAGTCCATCTTCGCTTGTTTCTTTCCCACTAGATGTGATAGATAGAGGCACATAAAACCATCTTGACTATCAGATTGTAGATTGACTTCCCTTTAAAATCATGCCTAATCCATCTCCATTCTCTTTCAAAAGAAGGGAGGGGTATGTGAGAAGGGTTGCATTTTCTACCCATTCAAAACTAGATAGTCTTAGAAAATGAGCAATTGAAATATAGATGGTCAATAGCTTCCACCGCACAATTGAAAAATAGATGGTTAATAGCTTCCACCGCATTCCAACAGAGGCAACAATTAGGAATATTGATATTCTTAAGCAAGAAGAAGTCCTAGGAAGGAAGGGAGGTAAATAATGCACACCAGGAATATAAAGTTGTGCCTTGGGATGTGATGGGAGAAGTAGACTGCATGCCTCCAAGGCGCCTTATTCCTTTTAGCCTGAACAAGGTTTCAAACTAATGCAGAAGAGAAAGTCTTGTTGGAAGATGGATTTCAGATAACAGTATTACCATTGTCAGTGGGCATTCTATTAATGAGATGCAATTGATCCTAGACCAGCTCAAGATCAAAGGAGACTAGATGGAGCCTAGGGCACCAAGAGCCAATAGATGAAATAGAAGACACAAGCGCAATCCTGTCAAAGCCAACATCATACTTGATCCTTTCACCAAAGATAGAGAGGAGAGCACCACAATGATCGATGCATTTTGTGTTCTTAAAATTGGAATGCCCTATTCTTATAATGGAAATTCATGCCAAACATTGTCTTGAATTTTTCAGTACTTCATTTTTCTAGTTGACAAACTCCACTTCGATTAAAACTCGACATGTGAGCAGGAGACCCTTCGGATCTTCCTATCTACAATATTTCAGCTTTATTCAATATGTTTTGGGGCAGAACTTGTGGTGTTGGTATAGAGATATCCTCTACGCCACTAATGCAAAAAAATAAAACCCAACCCCTTCCAAAAAAGGATTTTGTTAGAGGGTCGTACTAGTCAAGTACATATGGCATGTTTCTGTTCTTGGGTGGGGGGAGTGCGTGGTATAGGGGGATGTTTATCCCCTCTATTTCCCTGCCCGGCCCAGTTCCCCAGTGCCTCTAACAAGGGGGGCACAATGACCACTCTACCCCTACCCAAACACTATGCCCGGGTGGGGTCCACACCCCCCCCCTCTTATTAGAGGCACGGGGGAACAAGCCGAATAGGGAATTGGAGGAGATAATTTTTCTGGTATGGGGTGGGGTGTTGTTCTCATTATTCTCAATTGCGTTGCCCATTATACATTCGTATTGACTGAAACTTGAGCAATGAGTTGGGTGCAATTTCTTCTAAAGCATCAATGGATCCACCATTTTTACCATTATTTATCACATGGTCACAACTTTACAAAATTCACCAACTTTAACAACATTATATTTTAGGGAAAAAGGTTCCTACATACGAAAAATTATCCTCTCTGGTTCCTGCCTGATATAGTTCTGTAGTGCCTTTAATATGAAGGGAGTTGACTCCACCCAGGCAGTGTGTTCGGGCAGGGGATAAGGAGGTCATTTCCCCCCTATGAGAAGAACCTTACGAATTGTACCGGACAGGAAACCTGAGAGGATAAAGATCCTCCTACATATACACTCATCGTAGGAACATTTCCTTTACCTTCTTCCTACAATGGGCATATAAGAACCGAGCTCCCTTTATTTATCCTATAAATATTAATTAGAAAAAAATGTATGAATTTTATCCGACAACTCAAAAAATATCACTTGACGCTTCACACCATGTCTTAGTTTGAATTTTGGTTTGTCAAATAGTTTGGTGATACTTGTGATATTAAACATTTTCTTTGTACTTCATATTTTTTTTCATTAAAAAACAGTTTGTATCCATCTAATTAACAACTACCTGAAATGGGAAGTCTTTGGTTTAGGTTAATTATTAAGCTGTTTGGCATAAGGTTTTCTTTTTTCTTTCGGAGGAGGGGGATTGTGCGGGGAGGAATAGAGGGAGGGCCAAAGGGGGATGTAATGACTCATTAGAAAATTGCTACTGGCATGAAAAAAAACATTTTGAAAAAGATGAGAGTGCGAATGACATAAATTTATATTATTATTTGTCTTATTATGTTTTTTTTTTTTTTTTTTAATATTCATTTATTGTCAAATCAACCCGCCCGTATATGCTTGATGTTGACATCGACCAATGAAATAAAAAGGAGAAACGTTGATGGAAAAAAAATCCTCTCCAATTCCTTGATTGCCGAATGCGGTGTATTTTGGGGTTGAGAGGTCGACACTTGGCAAGGGCGACATCCAACGGTCCAAAGTCGAGAAAAAAGAAAAAAATGACTCAATCAACCTCGGACCGTTGGATGTCACACCTGCTAGGTATCAATCTCTCAACCACGAACTGCCTCACACTCGATGATCAAGGAATTGGAGAGGATTTTAATCCAAACCTCGACTGGTACGTATTAATGAATATACTCACTCAAACACTTGATCCATGCTTGAAGCTCAATTAATGAAGAAATTCAAAGTTTGAACAGAGAACTTTCGGCTTAAACCCTCCGCATCTATTCAACCACGGTTTACGATTACTAATATATCAATCCAGATCTTCTACGGCACGCTGCCCGTATAATGGATCGATAATTAGATCATTGGCATTGACAGATTAACATCATATGAGTTGTTAGGACTTGGGAGTAACAAACAAGAATACCGATTGCCTTCCATAGGAGTTGTTAAGACTTATTTATCGTTCTTATGCTTAGGAAGGAAAGAAACCAAAATTTAATCCATTTTTCCAATCTTCCAAGAATATCGATTACCTTCCAAGAACACAATTAAATTCCTTAATAGTCATTTAAAAGAAGATAGAACCATCATATATTCCAGTCTCACTTCCACGTCAAGAAATGTTCTAATCAACCAATTAATGGCTTCCTTATCCCCTTCCTTCTTCTTTCTCATCTTCTTATTGCTCTTAAACACATCCAATATTGCCTCATCAACACTACCAAAATTCCCAGCTATTTTGGTTTTAGGTGATTCAACAGTGGATACAGGGAATAACAACTTCATTTCAACACCTTTCAAGGCCAATCACTACCCTTATGGTCAAGAATTCCCTAATCATAACCCAACAGGAAGGTTTTCAGATGGAAGACTTGTTCCTGATCTATTGGCTTCTGGATTAGGAATCAAAGAACTTGTGCCACCCTTCTTAGATCCACTTCTATCGGACGAAGAACTCAGTACCGGAGTCAGTTTTGCTTCGGCCGGATCAGGTTTTGATGATCTGACCACTCTTGCGTCAAGAGTGATTCCACTGTCTCAACAGTTAAATTACTTCAAGAAGTATGTCAAGAAGCTTCATAGAGTTGTAGGAGAAGAAGAGGCTAAGAAGATAGTAAGTGGCGCTTTGGTTCTGATTAGTGCAGGAACTAATGACTTCCTCTTCAATTTCTATGATCTTCCAACCAGAAGACTACAGTTTGATGTTACAGGTTACCAAGATTTTCTGCTACAAAAGTTTCAAGACTTAATTAAGGTGATCTCTCTCTCTCTCTCTCTCTCTCTCTCCCTCTCTCCCTCTCTCCCTCTCTCATATATCTTAATACGGCAAGAGTTCTCTGTGGGGAGTGTAGGCCTTACGAGCACGGGCCAATGGGAGAGCTCATGGTGGTCATTAATGTCTTTCTTCTCTACTTCCAAGGCGGGCTGTATTGCCGTGCGCCCAGTCTTGCCCCACATACAAGGTGAGTGGAAAATACCACCTTGCCCCTACTCGGGCAGGGTGCTCGGGCAGGGGCAAGGCGGTACTTTCTGCCGCCTTGTATGTGAGGCAAGGCTGGGCACACAGAAGTATTGCCCGCCCTGGAAGTAGAGGAGTCGGATCCTGGGACTGGTCCATCATTTCGCTTGGCTCCCAATAGGATACACTAGCATTTTATTTCTGTGTGTCTATCTCTTTCTTGTCCAAACATAAAATGACCTTTTCACCCTTTGCAGGAACTGTTTGATCTTGGATGTCATAACTTCATGGTAGCAGGCGTTCCTCCATTCGGATGTGTGCCTTTCCAGATCACGGCAAAGTTTAAGAATACGTCTGCTCGAACATGTATTGAAGAAGAGAATAAAGATGCTGGTGGTTATAATTCCAAGCTCACAGGAATAGTGAAACAACTACAAGAATCGTGTCGAGGAAGCAAGATAGTGTACGTCAACATCTACGACCCTGTCATGGACATGATCAACCAACCACAAAAATACGGCAAGTATTATAATGCCCCAACCCCCCCCCCCCCAAATAGTGATCTGAATCGATCGATATCGGTCTTGATTGGACAATTTTACCCTTGATCTGATATTGACACCTGATCCAGGATCAGTGAAGTATTGATATTGACCTCAACTGATATGATATGATCCAATCCGATACCGATACTTCATTCCATAGCTATAAGAGTGAGATTATGACTGATAAATGGATGAAGATGGGTTTCGAGCTCAAAATTAATAAGCCAACCTAGATTAAGCTTAAGAGAGAGGGAACTACCCCGTAGCTAAGTAGTATAGTTTTTTTTTGGGTAAACAAAATAGTATAGTTAATTAGACAGAAGAGGATCCCACATATCTAATGAGAAGAAAGGCAAGAAGGTAGAGAAAAATCATCTCCAATTTCTTAAAGTGTGTATTTTCGAATCGTTATCGTCTACGATTTCCTGAACGGTGCAGTTTCCTAGTGCCTCTAACAAGAGGAGGGTGGGACCCACCCGGGGCACCTGACCAAATACTCTGCCCGGATGGGGTCCATCTTCCTCTTGTGAGAGGCACTAGGGAACCGCACCGTTCAGAGAACCGTATACAATAAAAATTCGTGTATTGCCACAGTTCGGGGTGGAGATCGATGTCGACACTTGGTAGCTCGGACATCCAATGGTGCCGAGCTCGAGAAGAAAGAAAATAAAACTAAAATCAATGAGCTCAGACCATTGGATGTCCAAATTGTCAGGTGTCGATATCTCCACCCTAAACTGCGGCACTGCACACTTTTAGGGAATTACCAAGAATTAAAAATCCAGAAACTACAAGAAGAAGGTCCATACTGACACCTATAATTTTTTATCCAAAGCTTAAATATCCCATTAATTGGCGTCATTATAATTTTGAATTAGATGTGGTTCTACTATCTGACTCAGACTCTACCCATACCATGCCCTATGTTCAGTTCAAGTCTCCCGAAAGCCTCTCTTGGCGGGGTGTGGTTACCAGTGCAGTAAAGTGCCCCACCCCCCCCCCCAAAATCAGAGATGTATAACATCTTATTAGTCCCCTCATCTTCTCTCTGGCCGCTCTTCCTCGAGTTGAGACGCAACCCCTAGTGGCCTATGGGCCCTTGATAGGATCTATCCAAAAAGGAAAAATTAGATTTTACCCAAGTTAATAAAATACTTTCATTACATAAAGATTGGGTTGTACTTTCCCTATATAAGATCTAGGAAAAAGAATATTATCGGGTTGCGTGCAATCTGTGTTTAAACACAGTCCCTCTGAAAAGTTTGCCTCGCCCCTATAAAATGAAGAATCTCCTCTAATTGATGTCTGTGCGTGTCTCCTCATTGCTCACCACTGGTGTAAGGGCCATGCGACGAGGCAAGGTTCTTCTTTCCATAGGAGATTTATTTTTTTCGTTTTTGATCTTTTTAAATTATAATTAGACTATCTGGTTATGGTGGCTGCACAGGATTCGTGGAAACAAAGAAAGGGTGCTGTGGGAGTGGATTGGTTGAAGTAGGACCCCTTTGTAATCGACTAACACCACCATGTGCCAATGCTTCTGAGTATCTATTTTGGGATACCATTCATCCTGGTGAAGTCGCCTACAAGCACGTTACCCATCACATACTGGACCATATGCATATGCACTTCTTCCAGAGTACTACTACTACCTCTCCTCCTGATAATGTAAATTAAAGGGCTAGTGGCCCCTGGGCCTTCTGGTTTTCTGGTTCTAGTCTTCTACTTACTCTTAATTAAGGCAACAACTCCAACTGCAATATAGTAGCTGCAGCTATATATTATTGGATTTTGAAGGCCCTTCCAGTTCTCGTTTTTGGATCTAATATCATATTTTACCCCTCTCTCTCTCAACCCACCCCAAAATTTCATCTTGAATAGGCAAACTATTTCCCCCACCAATGCCTTTCCATCTATGAACAAGCAAAATTAAATAAAAATGAATTAATAATGACTAGGTCATCAGATCAGGTGATTGAATTATAGTGATATATGTAACAGTTTGGCTAAATAATAGACCTTGTTTGTGGAATAAGGGTTTAAAAACACCGAATCGGGATTCAGATCAGTCCTGGCCGGACCGTATCTCTAGATCAGTCTGCATCAACCCTGCAATTGGTGTTTGGATCCGTAAACCTTGTTTCTCTTCAAGGATATCTTTCCAATCTAGATCAGCCTGAATTGGTGAGTTCAATTCGATTTTTAAATCCCTAGTTCAAATGCTTTGGAAATAACCTCGCTTGCCAAGCAGGGGGTAAGGCTGCGTACACAAAAGAATATGAATTATTAATTAGGGAAAAAAGAATGTTGCCCTTTCACATGAGACAATGAAATGACCATCTCGCCCCTCATCTTGGATGCTCATGCACTCCCATTGGCCCTCGTGGTGGCACAAGGGCCATGCAGCCTATCAGCAAACCCCTTCCCTATTGATGCTTTCATGTACACTCTCATTGGCCCAATGCAAACGCAAGACCACACTCCTAGATAATTTCTCCCTATCATTTTTTTACTTTTGGATATTAAGCTAAACAAAGAGATGTAACGTGTAAGAAAGAGCAATTTAAAATTGAGTTGGAGAGATTGTGGAATCGAAAATGATAGCGTCAAAGATACGTGATTTTCATGGTCCAATGACATAAGCCAGGAAAAAAAATTTGATTCTTATTTTTTTATATATAATATCTGGTTTAGTGAGCAGAGATCATTTTTATAACCAATGTATGACCTAGCTAGCTTAGGGTTTTGTGTCTTTATCATGAGTAATGTGAATTAATGAACCAAATTAACAATTAAATTTTATTCATGCATTAATAATGAAGATGAATAAATTAACTTATCATGAATATGGTGGATTAATGAACCAAATTAACAATTAAATTATATTTATGCATTAATGAAGATGACTAAATTAAGTTTATCATGAATCATGGTTTTATAACCAATGTATGACCAAGCTAGCTTTTGGTAAAACCATGAAGAGTTAAATATATATGCACGCATAGAACGCCAGTCCTTAAATTTACTCGCATTCGAATTAAATAACTACCAGTTGTCTTCCTCTAGTTGAAATATTAGATACTCTTATCTTCTAAAATGCTTCAATCCAAAAATAATAATAATAATAATCTTCAAAAATTCGGAAAATTATCCCGTGTTATATGGCCCACACTTATATATAGGTCTTTTCCACCCCTAAATATATTTTTATTTTTTATTCATTTAATTTATGAGATAAAAAATAATAAAAAATAGAAATATGTGTAGGTATAGGATACGCCTTAGACTCGGAGAGTCTTTTCTACACACACATATATATGGGGTGATATTCTCTACCCGGCCGGGAGCACATCGGGTGCCCAGACACATGGCAGTCGTTTTGCCACCCTATGTGTCTAGGCGTATCATGCACCCCTAGTGCAGAGAACATTTTCCCCACATATATGTAAGGAATGTCAGGCTATGTAACAACACACGCCTTCTTGTGTCTATCTGTTTCTCTTTCTTCTATTGGGAGGTGCTAGCATACACTATACATCTAAACAAGGAACTCAAACTCATATATATATGTAAGGAAGTAGTTTTCTATCTGGGAGTGTGGCCTACGCTAGCACTCCCATGTGTCTATCTCTTTCCTCCTCAAAATAAGGGGGTAGAGGTGTCTTTTCATATGAGAAGGAGAGAGATAGACTCATGGAAGTGCTAGCATAGGCCACACTCCCGGATAGAGAACTTTCTCCCATATATGTATATATATATATATATGCAAGATCAGAGAGGGTTCTCATTGGGATAGCCTACACCCCCTCACATTGATTTTTTTTAATTATTATTTTTTTCACTATAAAAAATTAATATAATAATTCATGTGAGGATACGTATTATGCTAGCAACCTATCTCTCTCTGTTTTTCTATCTCACACATACACACACACAAGAAATGACCTTGTTGAGGTGTGCTTCTCAATGCCACTTGCTCAGAAAACCCTCTCCCAATAGTTAAATTAATTGTGAGTTTAAGAAGAAAATAATAATAGGAGAAGGTTTAAGTATCTGAGCAGGCCACATAGGGAGCGCACCAATAAGGAACGATGAAACAAACTTCCTTAAATAGGGGTATAAAGGTCATTTCACATGTGTGTGTGTGAGAGAGAGAGAGAGATAGTACCCTTTGCAGTTGGCTCAAATAACCTTTTAGCATACTGGTATCTGATACATCATAAAACCGGCACCTAATAGGATTCTGACAAATGTAGCCCCATGTGGGTGAGGACGGTATGTGCCTGCGATTAGGTCGTCCCATTGAGGATGAGGCGAGGAAGAATCGACCTAAAGTAACTGAGCAACCCGATCCTGAGAGGGGGTCGGCCATGCCCCGACGCCAAATCTGGATAAGGCGATGGAATCATTCCCTGAAAATAACACAAAATGGCCCTAACGGCCCTAAATTAGTGCAGTAATCTAGCCTGGTGTGCCGTGATGGGCCGAATAGCTTATCCTTAGTCTTAAAAAGGTTCCTAATCGCCTAAACTCACGTCGGGGGGATTCTCTTTCCTATTAGGTCATGTCATCGCCTGCAGGACTCTCTCAATCACATATAAGTAACTGAGTGATCTCCTTCTATGATCATCTGATTTCAATTACTATTATCTGTTGCTAGAGAATTCTGACTTAGGCATCGGAGCGACCAAACCGGCTTGGCACGGTCCCCTATTACTATTTTCTTCTTTGTAGGAACAGCACACTCCCCCCCCCCTCGTTCTTGATGCAACAGTGTCCATAAAAAATGGAAAAATATTCTTTGTCGGGGGAGGGGGGACACAATCCACGCCCAGAGACAATGGGGGTGAAATGACCGCTCCGCCCCATGAAAGGCGGAAATTCCACCTTCAAGGTGCTTGTGCATGCATGTGTGTGGCCCCTGCACTCCGCCACGGAGAACGCTCCCCACAAAAAAAATATTCAGAAAATGTATGGAAGATGCAAATAGAGTGATTACTGTATTGCTTTCTCTAATCATTCAACCAAGAAGGCCCAAATAGCAAAGGACAAGGAGTAAGTAGTCTTAGTTTTCTTGAGATTCCCCAAACTTCCTTCTCTTCCTCCCTTTTCATTATTTATACTACTCACTGAATTCACTCCTTCTGGGAGATTGATCGGGCGCGCACACACAGAGAGAGAGATGCCTTGCCTGAACCTCTCCACTAACGTGAGCCTGGATGGACTAGACACCGCTCCCCTAGTCTCGGAAGCCATCAAGGCCATCGCTAATATCATCGGAAGACCTGAGTCTGTAAGTTTCTCTCTCTCTCTCCACTGATCTCTATTTCTGCTGTCAAACCGAAGAAAATACAGATTTCTTTATCTCATGAAATCGCTCGATCTAGTTCTCGAAAATAATCGATCCTACCTTCCTTAATAAGTGATATTATTTCCTTTTCTAACTACCAATCATTAGTTGCGTCTCTATTTCTCTTCTTTTTCCATAATCAATTTTGAAGTAGAAAACTCATTTATTTCCCGGTTATTCTTTTGTTTTAATGAAATTCGGGAACTGATTTTTTGCTGCTAGCCGGGTTTGCAGTCAAAGAAATAATTCACTTCTCCTTTGGTTCACAAATACCCTCCTAGGTATTAGAATTTTCCAAAATAGCCTTTTAGATTCGGTTTTTTTGGCTATGAACTGATAGCAGGAACATTCTTGCAACTTGAATAGCAGCAAAATTTCGTCCATACAGCCAAAAAGAGCCTCTAAGGGTTCTAAACACCGATCGAACACTCTCTAGACCTTTCATTTGCAAATCTGAGTCACATTCATCTGACATTGCAATTCAATGAGAAATTCTTAGGAAAGCTATTTTGATCTTTTAGGGTTTTTTTTTTTTTTTTGGGAGGAGGGGGGAGGAGGCCAGGAGGGGGCGGAGGGACATGGAAGAGGGATATTAAAATTTTGGATCAATAAGAAATTGGTTTATTCGATCATATATAAAATTCCAGGCCCAAATTCAATCATTTTTTATTGACAAATAAGGGGAGGGGGACATGAAAGGGAGATACGAAAATTTTTATATTGGTAAGCATTTTTTTTTTTTTGGGGGTAAACCCAACTTTAGTCATTTACTCTTTCTTATAATGCCATACCCTCACATGTTGGTTATTCCAACTAGGGTTTTTTTAACTTTTTTATTATGGAAAATCTAAATCCTTATTTTTTTTAGGAAATTTCTCTCCTCCACAAATACAATATCTTCTTTCACTTGATCCACATAACTTTCCCTAGGATTCAATCTCCAGGTGGTAATCTAATTCTGGACTTTATTTCTTAAGAAAATATTTTAATGCATAGGGTTATCTCCTCCCATATTTGAGTGTCCTTTTTTAGGGGAGGGGTTTTGGTAGGTGAGACTATGTTCTCTACATGTAACCTCTTTTTTCCCCCTCATGTACATCCATTCCATTTGATTGCAAGTAAAAGAAATGAAAGTTGGGAAATGAAAGTTGGGAAATGAAATTGGTTTTAAAAAAAACTTTTGTAATCATGACTATATTACTATATGGTAATTATATTTTTCAAATGTAATCTTTATTTTCTTTTTTAAATCCAAGGGGTTTGATTGTACAGTAAAATAAAATTTAATGACCAAATTTGAAATGATTCGAAATTAGTTACAAAATCCTTTTACAGAATAATAATTACAAAATTTTTCATTTTGGTTTTGATTTAATTTTGTTTCACTTTCTATTATCTCCTTTGCAATAGAGCCAAATTAAATTCTTGGGTCCTGAGCTCCTGATAATGTTCACAACGGTTGAACATTGTAAGCTCTCTACACATTTATGTCCTCCGCCATTCCTAGAGAGATTTTAAATAAGAGATACTTCATGTAGGAAATAATTCCTCTTTAGCACGCCAACCCCTCCAGTGCAGATTCAATGGCAGAGGAACTCAGGGTGCATGCCGGGTGTCTTCAGCCGTTGGATCCGCGCTAGAGGGGCTGGCATGCCAGAGAGGATCCAGGTCCCAAATCCTAAGTTTTTGGTTAAACTTGCATGCTTTAATTGTTGGGATTCAGCTCTTCTCCTGTTAGCCCATCGCCCAGGGACTGCCCAGTGAGGCGTCCAACAGTGCTGGGCTGCTAGGCACAACAGAATGCATGCCGGCCCCACCACATTCTTGTGCGCCCAGCATCCTAGTGCCATTGAATGGGATCTTTATCCCCTCCAGTTCCTGCCTAGCCCAGTTCCCCAATACTCCTAATAAGGGGGGTGCAATGATCACCCTACCCTTGCTCGAACACTCTGCCCAGGTGGGGTCCACACCCCTCATTAGAGGCAATGGGGAACTGGAGTAGGTAATTTTGGCGTTGGATGTTTCAATGGGCTCACAGCTTCTGAATTAATTAATTATAAGTCCGTACTAATAATTAATGTGAAATTGCAGTATGTGATGGTGTTGCTGAAGGGATCGATACCCATAACTTTCAACGGGAACGAAGAACCAGCAGCTTTTGCGGAGCTAATATCGATGGGAGGGATCGATTCTGACGTGAAAAGGAAACTGATTGCCGAAATCGGCACCATTCTTGAGACAAAACTCTCCATCCCAAAGTCACGATTCTTCTTCAAAGTCTTCGACACTACGGCTATGCGCTTCAACTCCAAAATCTGACCTTCCCTTTCCCTTCCCTATTACTTCATATATCACCGATTAATATAACCAATCAAGGCCTTCTCTTTCTTTATCATTCTTCTTCCTCCTCTTGTTTTCTCAATTCCAATAAGCTAATGCTAATAACATGGGTATTGTTTACATGCCACCTGAAAACCACCATTTTTTAATATATGTTTTGAACTCAAATTTTTTTTTTCTTTCTATCATTTCCCAAAAAATTCTCACGTTCTTTTCAAGAAAAATTTTGACTAGTGAACTAGATGTGGGATATTAATTTAGATTAATTTTACAAAAGTTGATCAATCCAAAATTATCAAAGTAGATTATCAGCTTTGTTTAAATATTTTCTAAACATTTATTTTAACATGTCAAATAGTCTAATTTGATATCATAAGAGACTAATAAGGATAACATGTTCACAAAGTTTTAGTACAACTACGGACACAAAAAATATAGTCTTAGCGGCAAAATAATGTCCTCCAAAATCCGTGAAGGAAACTCGATTTTTTTTTTTTTTTTTTTTTTATGTTTTATAGAAATAGCATGCTTGCTAGAGGTCAGCTTAGGTTCACGTATGAGAATGATTGCAAGCCATCCAAGCGTACGTGAATCTGAGCCGAGTCCTGCTGACTAGACTTGATAATTGAGTTATGAAGAAATCTCCATCAGATTTTTTTTTGGAAAAAAAAAAGGTTTTTTCAGGCATAATGTTAATTTTCATATTAAAACACGTCTTGTATTTTTGTCACCTAGAAGAATGATGTGTCAATTCTCATCCTTAGATGTCTGTGGCATGGTGTGAATTGGCCACATGTTGTATTTTGGGTTCAAACTCAATTATATACTCTCAAATGTAGAGGCATTCCCTCATGTGCGTGTTCATGTGCCCCTATTATAATCCCTCGTGCACCCTTTTGGAAGTTGCAGATTTTTTTAATTTTCAATTTTGTCACTTGACAAACTCATATTGGTCCAACCTCTGATGTGTGAGTAGGGGCCTTAAATGTTAGAATATTACTAATATATGTGACCATATATTAATTGGGTTTGATAAAATCGGGCTAATTATTTGATCTAATTAAGTGGGATATATGAGTTCTAGTTAGTCTAATATGGGCTGGCTAGTGTGGGCCTATTGTTGCCCATTGGACTTGTGATGAGTGGGTCCATTGAAAAATTCTATAAATAAAGAGGTAGGTCCCTCCTCCTAACCCTAAGATACACACAATGGTATTCGGTTCTCTCATCTATATATACTTCAAAACTCTAAGGTCCTAATTTCCTAATGAGATGACCTATTTTGTATAATGCACTACTCATATCAGCAGTCTAATACCTATGTTGAATTCCCCTTACCACCCTCAATTCCCGGTAAGGAACGATTGTTTTTTCAATGCGTAAAAGATACTACTATTAAGAGATAAAAGACAGAACATCTTCATCGACATGTCAACTGATTCTACTAGTTGTAGCTCTTATGAGCAACCGAAATAATACAATTGTCTTGTTTAACAACATTAACTTATTCAAATTAATAAAAGTAGTTCTATTATATTGGAGTCATTCTAAAAAAGGAGAAATTAGCACTACTTGGTGAAATAGATTCTTTTAGACTCAAATTCCAACCATCTACCATTGCTCTATTCCTTGCTTTAGTAGGTCCACTAATACTCAATTTGGCTCTCCTCCATCCTTGGCAGAAACTGGAGGGTCTAACACTCTAGACCAGCAAAACAACGGGGGTAATGTGGGTCCCACCTATGAAATGACCATTACCCCTTTTGTTTTGCTCGGCTAGTGTCACACCCCTATCCCGACAAGGGATAAAATACAATATCAGGGTATGATTGGGGTGACATGCGTCATCCCACCTCACCGCCAGGATCTCGATGCAGTGGCCAACTCACAGTCATAAACCAACATCACAATACAATAATATCAGAGTGCGAAAAACAAAGGAATATTATATTTTCAACGATCATAAAATAAGCGGAAGCGTTTACAGTAGTTTAACCCTCATGTTCATACGGCTAAATGATACGTAAATAGTTTGGATGGACATCCTGAATGACCATAGCATAACTATCCCAAAACAAGTATAACAATAAATATTTATATAAGGCACGTGGCCCCAAAAAAAATAAAAGAAGGGAACAAGTCCCAAGTATCAATACAGCCCGTAGGCACAATCATCATGGGCAACCATCGCCATGATCCTCAGTCACGGTCTCTGGCTCCATAGTAATCATCTGCATCAAAATCTAAAAAGAATGTGTAAACGGGGGTTAGCTCCACCGAGCTAGTGAGAGAGAAAAGGGGATGCACAATCACACAATCACAAATAGTCCATGGTGCATGCCATTATTAATTCGTTTACCACCTAACATACAATGCTAAGTCAATGGGTATATGCTACTGCAATAACTCGGGAAGACATTATGGATCCTTCCATTCTCACCACAATGCAACTTCAATTATTACTATGGAGCCCGCGCCGGTCGTAGTCATCACCACCCAAAGGCAGACCCCGATAACCATTACTACCCCTGGCCTGGCCTCTCTAACTCTCCACAGGCAGCAGGTGCTCTGGCTACCCAACACCTAAACCCCTGTTGGTAAGGGTCGTAGCATAGGGAACTGAGCCTAACCACAGATATACTACATGAATCCTATCGTGTTGAGAGGTACATCCGGGTGTGTCAACGTCCCATTCCATCTAACCCTCGGGTACCAGCACAACACGGCGCATCAGGTAAGAATGAGATGCAATATACAATTCCACGTATCCGGGGTTAGGTGCGATACTTCCCGCACCGTAACCCAACATAAATCCATATCATCCAAATCATCATCATCGAATAAGAATAAATGCAAATATGCAATCATGCTTGAATGATAATGTCACAATATAATTCATAAATGCATGAATAAGCAATAGTAAACAAGCTCAAACAGTCACCCAAACCCACTCACCAATTACTTCAAATGGAATTTGTATAAGCGCAACGATTCCCGCTCAAAATCACCCCATTGCACATATGTTGACGCCTATGGAAGTGAATAAGAGTGTGAGAGAGTGTAGGGGAAGCCTTATAGAGAAACCCCACAGTTTACATAAGTTATAAGCCTTAAAAACTACATCGGAGGCAACGTCGGACTCAGCAGGCTTGCCTCCGACCTTCCTGCAGGCTCAGGTCACATCGGAGGCAAACATCAGACTCACGCAGTCTTGCCTCCGACCTTGCCTCCGACCTTCCCTCTAGGCTCAGGACACATCGGAGGCAACATCGGACTCACGCAGACTCTGCCTCCGATGCAACCCAAGTGTGATTTCAAGGTCTTTAAAAGCCCAGGGTTGTCCCATTTGGTTCTCTAAGCCTCAAGGGACTAGGGAGGGGGTGTCTTGGAGTCTATTTGGGTCTTTGAAACACCCAACATCCAAAGATTTAAGGGGGTTTAAAGGATCAAAAGCTCAAAAATCCAGATTTGGGGTTTTCTTTGGTGGTTGAAGCTTTAGAATCAAATATATTCAGCAAGAGGTCAAATAGAGGTCTTTATAGGATTGTAATGAAAATGGGATAGCATCCTACAAGGGGAAACTACACATGGCTCGAGCTAACCCTTTGGGTTTCCAAAAAGAAATCCCCATCTTGGGGCTGCAACCAAAGAACCACCCAAGCTCAAACGAGCAAGGGGGAAAGAGAGAAAAAGGGGGGAAAAGGGGCACTTGGCTTACCTGGTCTGAGATACACAAGATGTGCCCTCTTTAAAGCTCCAAACCCAGCAGCCGTTTCCTTTTTCTTCTTCCCTTCCTTCTCCTTCTTCTCCTCCTTCTTCTCCTTCTTCTCCTCCTTGCCTTTCACGATTAGGTTAGAAAAGAAAAAAAAAAGAAAGACTAAGGAATAGTCTTACCCATCTCTCTCATATAAAAAAATCACCTTTATTGGCCTATTTGGATAAGGCCTCATAAGTGTAGGCTAGGGTCTGTTTGGATAGGGTCAAACAACCATCCATCCCTACACAAGCTTTAAAAATCCTAACTTGGGCCTCAAGGCCCACATAAGGTCAAGTTAATAAAAAGGGGTAAGGGTAGGGTCAAACATGGCAGGACACCAATAGCACCTTAGCCACAGGGTCTCACCCACAAGAGTCCTTGTCAGCAGCATTGGATGCATGGTTGGAGGCAGCCAGTAACCTTGCCTCCGATGCGAGTAGGAAGGTGGTTCCCACCATAAGAGGTCAGGGCCTTTGGACCACACTCCGAGGGCTTTGAGAGGGCAGTAAGCACACAACAAATTTGGTCAACTACTTACCCCTGACATGTCAAGGTGCAACCTCCGTGATCCCGACTAGTTTCCATAGGTAACCTCGTACTATGGTCAATATAGCTGGGTGTGACCACCAGTGAGAACAACTCACCGGCATACGTGGCAGTGATAACTACACGTCACAGGGAAGAATTAATAATTACTTATACTCCCGGGGTGCGGGTATAACATTCTCCCCACCTTACAAGAAATTTCGTCCCCAAAATTTGAGGCAGCTAGGGTCTCAAGTGATAAGGGCTATTGGATAACAACATCCCAAGTCACCCACATCTTAAACTAAATCAAAGGTTGGGTCAAGATGAGGCAAAGGCCTACATGTCAAAGAAGTCAGGTTCCATAATTCTCTTTTTCTTACAGGGTCACATTACCACAGGAGTGTGGTTCATAATAACCCTAGGAAAATAGGGTTTCAACTACTAAGTTAAGTCTCAAGGAACAAAGGTTCCCTAGATCTTTCAGATCAGGTGATACCACTCTAGCCTTCACTACTCTGGTCATTCTTGGGTTACAGGATTTAACCTGTCCATAACCCAACATAGGGTTTACATTCTGAAGGCTTTCACATCTGGTTATCTCATTTCCTAACCCAACTTTAGAATGATTTGGAATATTGATGGAATCTTCTATTGTTCACTCCCAGTACGGAGGGAACACATTTGGTGATCCATTACCCCAGTCATATCTGTCGTTGGAGAAGATCTTGTTACATCCTTCAGTTTCAGCTTTCACAACCTTTAAACCTACTACACAGTTATCCCACAAGGAAGAGTCCACATCAGTCCTCTTTCGAGAACCAATAACCCTTTAATAGTTTTGGTCCAAGTCAACTCTTCAAGCAGGTCTCAATAAATTAACCTACTCGGTCATTAAATTCATTATTCATTATCCTAAGGTTTGGTCAACCAAGGTCAGGGCTCTAACTAGTTTCACAGTAAGGTCGAGGTAAGTCATACTTGTAGTACCAGAGAATCACTCTAGTCACACAAGTCCAAGGTTCTAAGGGATATCTATATGTATATTTATCATACCAATATGTAGGCATAGATTCAATAATTACATTCAAATCCTTATGGACATATCTGTCATCTAGGTTAATCCAACAGAACAAGAAGTTCTCAGGTACGGTTCGCTAAGTCCCTTTTTTTTTGGAAAGTCAAATCACGGTGTAGGACTCCCTCTATGAGTCTAAACAAGGTTGGATAAACCAAGTAAAGTTCAAATAGAGTCGTCACTAGCTTGAGGTGTTATGAATGACTTCCAAATATACGTGACCTTCATGGCTCAATCACATAGACCAGCCCAAACCAGCCTATTACTTTCCTTTCTTAGTACCTACCCATAAGGTTTGGGTCCTTAAATTCACAGGGTCTAAGGTCTTCATCCTCAAAGGTAACTTTTCTCCTTTCATGTAAGAGAGGAGTCACAGCGATTATCAATGCCTGCTAGTTCTTATTAGCGGGCCCAGTCGGGTACAAGTCCTAACCTTTTTCAATTTAAAGATATTAACTAGACTTAAGTGGTCCCCACAAATGGGTCACACAACAGGGGTGGTCGATCTAGGGTATAGGCACATGATCATCACATATAGGTGTGGTCAAAAGGTCTCCAAAATAGGCTCAAAATCTTAAAAGAAATCGGGTGGACTCACAAGCGACGTCAGCACTCCGGGTGC
The DNA here is from genome assembly GCF_018873765.1 of Telopea speciosissima. Lineage (NCBI taxonomy): Eukaryota > Viridiplantae > Streptophyta > Magnoliopsida > Proteales > Proteaceae > Telopea > Telopea speciosissima. The sequence continues at coordinate 30,328,329 of NC_057918.1, forward strand.
ATTCGTGGCTCCTCCGTGAAAATAGGTAGAGCGGATTAACGGGCGGATGTGGAATGCAAATCCGTTCATTCGTCCGGTCTCAAAAGTCTCAAAGGCAGAGAGAGTTGAAGTCAAACGGATCTACGGACAGGCGCATGAGTGTGGATCCGTTCGTTGATCTGCATAGTTTTAAAATGATAATTTAAAGTTTTATGCGGAGTGGATTCACGACAAGTGGATCCGTTCGTTCGTTTGTTCGTAGTATTTTTAACAAAATAGAGCCACGAGTTTTAAAACTCATTTTTTTGCTCCAAAGAAAAGGACATAACCGCAGGGAGAAAAAGCTCTACAGGGACTTCCGTTCAAGCTCCCCTTAGGTGGTTTTCTTGTAATCCTAAGCCTCAAGGTTCAACTCTCAGTTGTTCAAGATATGGCTTTCTTCCCATTTCTACTTCCTCTTTTCTTGGATTTGGGATGAATCATCTCAAGTTGTGATCATGTCTTGATTTTGCTTGTAATCCCATAGCCATGTACACCAAGTCCATGCCAAAATCGATTGGCCGGAACTAGGGTTTTTAGGTGTAAATCAAGCCCTATTTGATCAATGACACTAAGTTGTTGGATCCTTGTTTGATTATTGCATCTTTTATAAATTTTCAAGTCTTTGTAAACATTTTAGAGATTGTTGCTATGTTTGTCATGTCTAGTTGAATTTTACTAGGATTATGTTCAGGTTTTGGTTGTGGTAAAGTCCTCAATTCACAATATTTTGGGAAAACTCTCCAAGTTCAAATCTAATTCTTTTACATGCCATAAAATCTCATAGAAAAGTATCACATTGTCTTATCTTCAAACATATTTTCTTGTATACATGATTGTTGATAAAATCCTTAGAATCTTTCCTCTTCTCTTTTGCCATATTTGATTCGGTCTTACTAGATAAGGCTTAGCTTACATTCTCTGAGTTGTCACAAACCATATTTACTTGTTTCCCAAGATTCAAACTTTCAACCACAAAATCTGAAAAAAATTCATTGAAGTTCAAGGCATGCTCCATGATTGAATAAACCCATTTCTTGCTTGAACCCACTGTTTTGTATAAAATATTACTTTCTAGGCATATTATGACCATGAATCTTTATTATTTATCATGTCATTCACATAATGACCATGCCTTTCCTTTTTCCCCAACTTTTTAGATCACAATTTGATAAAAATCAGAATTTTCTAGCCTAAGAATATTGCTGTAATTTAATTTGCTTTGGGAAAAGAATCAAAGGCTAGATTTTAAACCTCATAACCTTACATTGATCATCTACTTAGGCCTTAGCATTCAAGGTATTAATTTGCTATCCACTTGGCTTTTGGCTGCAGGTTAAAACAATCAATGGCTCCAAGAACACGGCGTGCATGCGTGGAACAAGTTGCACCAACTGTCCTAGATCCACTTTGGTTTCAAAAGATAGAGGACCAAGAGCTTTATCAAGACTACTTCCGCTTCAAAAATATAGTGGAAGGGGCGAAATGTAGTGTTGGATGATCTCAAAGCATACAATGTGGAACAGAGATTCGAGGCATTGGGGTGGACTGACATTCTCAACCTCCCTGAACCATATTACCCAAAACTCATCCGACATTTCTATGCAAATCTGAACACCGGGAACCCGGGTACACAAAACTATCGGGTTGTTTCGTATGTAAAGGGGGTTCCTATAGCCTTCACTGCAGCACAGTTGGCCGGCATTATCAATGTCTCCATTGGGAAAGAGAAGACCTACTGTTCACCTAGAAGGAATCCCTATACCTTCATCAGATGGGAGGTATTGACATTCTGACGACCATCAGGCGACTGAACCTGCGAGTGGTGGATGCTTCGATGAGGTCACGAAGCAACTCTTCGACCAGACTCGGCGCCTAGAGGGTATTGAGAGAGGGGTAGATGACATCAACACCTTTCTTGGTCACGATGGTGGTGGTGGTGCAAATGACTATCCCAACTTTCTCTCAACAAATTAAAGTTATCCCGGATCAGTTCTTCTAGTTCTTGTCTTAGGATGAACAACTGGGAACTTTTAGAAATGGTAGACTTGTATATTTAATCTGAGATAACCAGAATCAAATGTTTCGAATTGGAACAAATGGGGTCTTGCATTCTGAGTTGGGAAAGGCACAGTTATGTCCAAACAGAGAATCTGGAACAATTATGGTGTTTAGATTGGTATCTCTTGATTGAGCAAGATGGAATCATATGTTTTTGTTGGAATAGATGAAATCATGAATGTTGAAATAGGAAGAATATGATTGCCTCCCAAGAAGATTTAGAACAATTGGATATTTGTAATTAATCTTATATGTATCTCGATGTATTTGATTAATTCTCTCTTGTTTAAATCATTGCTGATAAATGTGCGTGGTTATGATTGATTCATTAGTGTTTATGAATTATAGCATATAATTGTCCATCTATGACCTACTTAAGACTCAACCAAGCAATTACATAGTTGTAGCTGAACAACCTATGGTTCAAGTCCTAAGTTCCATGTAACCTATTATCTTCTAAGTCCTTGTTTCACCACAATCAGTCTTCTCCTATGTCTGCACACAATCATTTATGTTCTTGAAGATTTTTAGTTTAGAACCTAATTGTGGAGAGTAAATCAAGAGTCCGCAAGACTGTGGTCGGTGCAGAGCATCATTGCTCTGATACCATGTTGTCACACCCCTATCCCGACAAGGGATAAAATACAATATCAGGGTATGATTGGGGTGACACGCGTCATCCCACCTCACCGCCAGGATCTCGATGCGATGGCCAACTCACAATCATAAACCAATATTACAATACAATAATATCAGTGCGAAAGACAAAGGTATATTACATTTCCAACGATCATAAAATAAGCGGAAGCGTTCTGATGAATTACCTCATGTTCATACGGCTAAGTGATACGTAAATAGTTTGGATGGACATCCCGAATGACCATAGCATAACTATCCCAAAACAAGTATAACAATAAATATTTATATAAGACACGTGGCCCCAAAAAAAAACAAAAGAAGGGAATAAGTCCCAAGTATCAATACAGCCCGTAGGCACAATCATTATGGGCAACTATCGCCATGATCCTCAGTCACGGTCTCTGGCTCCACAGTAATCATCTGCATCAAAATCTAAAAAGAATGTGTATACGGGGGTTAGCTCCACCGAGCTAGTGAGAGAGAAAAGGGGATGCACAATCACACAATCACAAATAGTCCATGGTGCATGCCATTATTAAATCGTTTACCACCTAACATACAATGCTAAGTCAATGGGTATATGCTACTGCAATAACTCGGGAAGACATTATAGATCCTTCCATTCTCACCACAATGCAACCTCAATTATTACTATGGAGCCCGCGCCGGTCGTAGTCATCACCACCCAGAGGCAGACCCCGATAACCATTACTACCCCTGGCCTGGCCTCTCTAACTCTCCACAGGCAGCAGGTGCTCTGGCTACCCAACACCTAAACCCCTGTTGGTAAGGGTCGTAGCATAGGGAACTGAGCCTAACCACAGATATACTACATGAATCCTATCGTGTTGAGAGGTACATCCGGGTGTGTCAACGTCCCATTCCATCTATCCCCCGGGTACCAGCACAACACGACGCATACAGGTAAGAATGAGATGCAATATACAATTCCACATAATCCGGGGGTTTCGGTGCAAGTACTTCCCGGCACCGTAACCCAACATAAATCCATATCATCCAAATCATCATCATCGAATAAGAATAAATGCAAATATGCAATCATGCTTGAATGATAATGTCACAATATAATTCATAAATGCATGAATAAGCAATAGTAAACAAGCTCAAACAGTCACCCAAACCCACTCACCAATTACTTCAAATGGAATTTGTATAAGCGCAACGATTCCCGCTCAAAATCACCCCATTGCACATATGTTGACGCCTATGGAAGTGAATAAGAGTGTGAGAGAGTGTAGGGGAGGCCTTATAGAGAAACCCCACAGTTTACATAAGTTATAAGCCTTAAAAACTGCATCGGAGGCAACGTCGGACTCAGCAGGCTTGCCTCCGACCTTGCCTCCGACCTTCCTGCAGGCTCAGGCCACATCAGAGGCAAACATCAGACTCACGTAGTCTTGCCTCCGACCTTGCCTCCGACCTTCCCTACAGGCTCAGGACACATCGGAGGCAACATCGGACTCACGCAGACTCTGCCTCCGATGCAACCCAAGTGTGATTTCAAGGTCTTTAAAAGCCCAGGGTTGTCCCATTTGGTTCTCTAAGCCTCAAGGGACTAGGGAGGGGGTGTCTTGGAGTCTATTTGGGTCTTTGAAACACCCAACATCCAAAGATTTAAGGGGGTTTAAAGGATCAAAAGCTCAAAAATCCAGATTTGGGGTTTTCTTTGGTGGTTAAAGCTTTAGAATCAAATATATTCAGCAAGAGGTCAAATAGAGGTCTTTATAGGATTGTAATGAAAATGGGATAGCATCATACAAGGGGAAACTACACATGGCTCGAGCTAACCCTTTGGGTTTCCAAAAAGAAATCCCCATCTTGGGGCTGCAACCAAAGAACCACCCAAGCTCAAACGAGCAAGGGGGACAGAGAGAAAAAGGGGGGAAAAGGGGCACTTGGCTTACCTGGTCTGAGATACACAAGATGTGCCCTCTTTAAAGCTCCAAACCCAGCAGCCGTTTCCTTCTTCTTCTTCCCTTCCTTCTCCTTCTTCTCCTCCTTCTTCTCCTTCTTCTCCTCCTTGCCTTTCACGATTAGGTTAGGGAAACAAAAAAAAAGAAAGACTAAGGAATAGTCTTACCCATCTCTCTCATATAAAAAAATTACCTTTATTGGCCTATTTGGATAAGGCCTCATAAGTGTAGGCTAGGGTCTATTTGGATAGGGTCAAACAACCATCCATCTCTATACAAGCTTTAAAAATCCTAACTTGGGCCTCAAGGCCCACATAAGGTCAAGTTAATAAAAAAGGGTAAGGGTAGGGTCAAACATGGCAGGACACCAATAGCACCTTAGCCACAGGGTCTCACCCACAAGAGTCCTTGTCAGCAGCATTGGATGCATGGTCGGAGGCAGCCAGTAACCTTGCCTCCGATGCGAGTAGGAAGGTGATTCCCACCATAAGAGGTCAGGGCCTTTGGACCACACTCCGAGGGCCTTGAGAGTGCAATAAGCACACAACAAATTTGGTCAACTACTTACCCCTGACATGTCAAGGTGCAACCTCCGTGATCCCGACTAGTTTCCACAGGCAACCTCGTACTATGGTCAATATAGCTGGGTTTGACCACCAGTGAGAACAACTCACCGGCATACGTGGCAGTGATAACTACACGTCACAGGGAAGAATTAATAATTACTTATACTCCCGGGGTGCGGGTATAACAGCTAGACCCTCCAACTCCTGTCAAGACTGAAATCAAAACTTTCTTAACAGTTTAGTTTTGAATCGGCATAATAACAAAAAAATAAAAATTGTTAAACCAATTAAAACTGGGCTGAACCGACTGATTGACACCCTTAGGCCTTACCCTCCAAATGTGGGTTTGGTAAGTCCAAAAAATTGACAACACTACTCGTCACTTTGCATATTTTACCCCGAGGGTTTTCACGAGTTGGGATGAGCCACCCACATGTGGATTAGTGGGGACAGATCCCAACCCTTCATGCCATCCCCAAGTGGGGAGTAGATCCGGACTCGGTTTTCACTTGTAGGTATTACCCAACCTAGTGGGATGTAGATAGGGATGTAATCGGGTATCCGTATCCATTTAGGGATATCTGAATTTTTATTCGAATAATTCAAGAAAAAATTATCCGATCTGAATCAATATCCAACTAATGATATAGAGGATTTTTTAAGTTTATTTTTTTGGGCAAATTTCACAGGCATCGCCTATAACTATTCAAAATGGCAAGTACATTCTAAATTTTGTCAAAATGTTAGAGACTACCCTTATTTTATATTTTATTTCAACTTAATCCACTCCGTTTGGTGTGTGCAGTTAAGTGGCTGTTAATTCTTTTATAATGGTGAAATTACCCTTATCATAGGATTCCTATTATACCCTTAAGGTTAAATCCCCAATATCCCACTTTTTAAATGACAAAATTACCCTTACCTATGAAACCCATTTCCCTCCTTCTCCATTTTTCACTTAAATGACGAAATTACCCTTACTTGTGAAACCCATTTTCTCCCCTTCTTCTCCTTCTTATCCTTCTGGTGTTTCTTCCGCCTCCGCCGCCGCCACCACCACCACCGCCACCCCTCCAGCCCTCCTTCTTCGAGCTTCCTCTCGGCGACAGATACAGAGAGATTGTCAGTCACTCACCTTTAAGCTAGGCCTTGCTCCACGTCCTTTATCTGTAGCAATCTTGATGAGTTGCCCTACTCCTTTTTGATCAAGCACCTAAGACACATTTCCATAGGACCTTGGAGAGTAAGACTCATCTCTCAAATAGAGCCCCAGTATAAGCACGAACGTAATAAATAAGTAAATCCATAAAAGCAATGAAACTCGACAACATGAACCAATCAATCCCAACAATGACACCAAAAACAGAAATACTCCCAAAACCAATGATGGGAATTCGAGGAATCTCTCGCATTCGGAACTCCCATGCTCTCGGAGCCACAACGATACGCCAAGTATTGGAATTGATAAGATTAGACTCAACAAATTCAGGAATCCGATCAAATTGTTGCTAATCCGAAACATTATAAGCCAAAAATTATGAGACAACAGCACTGTTTCTCTCACTCTCTCTTTCTCCTTGCTACCCTGTATTTTTTTTTCTGGTCAATGAGATTCCTTGAAAAGCCCTTTCTCTGAAAGAAGTTAGGGATTCGTTGTTCTTATAATCTCGATATCTCTGTAATGGCGTAACCACCGAGGCAGTTTGTTGTAAAGGGATTCCCCAATCGAATGACGAATTTTCGATATCTCAATAACACAACACAGATCAACTCATCCGTTGCTAATGGAGAAGAAACATCAGTAGTACTTCCAAGGACGTTTTCGATTACTCATTTAATGGATGTGGACTATTTCTCTCTCTCTCTCAGCTGTTAAGTGAGAATTCACAGCTGGGTTCAATCACCGAGTTCCAAACTACTGGAAACAATGGTGGAAATAACCAGAATACACTCTTCAATATCAATCAGCAACCTATACATGTGAACCCATTCTTTGAACCAACAAATTTCTTTGCATTTGGTAGTTTTCTCGTTCTCACAACGAGAATTGTATTTTGACGGTAGAAAATAGGGTTAGGGTTTTAATTTGTAGAGTTAGGGTTTTTATGGGGTTGGATTGCTGAGAGCATGGTCGAGCGGGGGAGACTGGAGAGGGTGGTGGCGGGGTTGCAGGGGAGCAAGAGAAGGAGGGCTGGAGGGGGTGGCAGTGGTGGTGGTGGTGGTGGCGGCGGCGGAAGAAACAGCAGAAGGAGAAGAAGGAGAAGAAGGAGAGAAAAAAGGAATAAAAACAAGGGCAAAATTGTCTTTTTCTAAAAACTAAGTTTTAACATCATTAATTCATCATTAAGGGTAATTTTATTTAAATTACTAAGAGGGTAAAATTGACATTTTATCTTTAGGGGTAACCTTGCTTAACGTCAAGGGAAAATGTTGACATTTTGATAAAATTTAGGATGTACTTGCCATTTTGAATAGTTATAGGGGGTGTCCGTGAAATTTGCCCTTTTATTTTTTGATAGAAGGATTTTTGAAGATTTAATAGGTTCTAAAGAATGAGGAAATGAGAATTATGAGACTAAAACATGGATTGAGAGTGGATCGTATCCATGAGGGAATATGTAGGTTATACAAATCTGAGATGTAAATGAAAAGTCGAAAATCTGAATTCAATTCGCATCTGAATCCGTCGTTTAGGGATATCCATATGTTTACATCCCTAGATGCAGGATAACTCTTGCCGACAATACTTAAGAGCAAGGTTCTAAAACTTGGGTTTCGACTAGGTTTCAATCAGCCAGAAAACGAGTTCGTCTCGGTTTCGACCATATCTCGGTCTATACTTGTGACTTTCTCCAGCTAAATCAAACCTTGGTTTCAAGGCCCAGAAGTTGGTTTTTTGCCCTGATTCTTATGTGCTGCCTATTTTTGACATTTTAAACTCAATCCATGCATTAGTTTCACATAGATAACACTAAAAATATTACTTGTGGTTTTGATCCAAGTTTGATACTGTATATTGTTTTTGGACATGGTATCAAATAAGGTTTGATCGAAACATAACTCCTTCAATATAAATGAGATTTAAGCAATCTTGGATTTGTTAGAAAGCTTTGTTTTGATAGCTTTCCAATAAGTTCAAGATTGCTTAAATCTGATTTATATTGAAGGAGTTATGTACCGGTCAAACTTAATTTGGTGTGCGCGAATGCTGTCAAAATCACTCTGCCTGAAAATATTTTTTTGGACATCAAAATAAATGAATATTTTACCGCACTTTTGGTTTTTAGCAATGTTTTGCCATATTGACATTTATGAAATTTTTAGATTTGAGAAAAATCCTAGCATTAGAAATTTGAAAATTGCACTTACTGTAAAAAATCCAGTTTTTTTTCTTGAACTGAGGGGTTGACTTTTTTTCCTTTTAGAATTTGATTTTTTAACTATTTTTATTGGATTCAAATAGGGGATATTTGTTTTTTTATGAATAATATCTTAAGTAAATGAAACATTTACTTAAATGATATTAGACATAACTAAGTGTCTGTCCTGGTTTATGACAGTTTCTAACATAAATACTTGTCTGTCCAAGTTTCGAGCCAAGTTTTCCCTAGTTTCGATCGGCATATGTGTCGAAACCATCGAAATATGGTCGAAACTGGTTGAAATCATCGAAATTCGGTCGAATCTAGGGATTTTATAAAGTCTCCCTTTAACTGATCTCGAAAACTTGAGAAACCGAGTTAACTCGACGGTTTCGACAGGCTTCGATCGAGTTTTTGTTCCATGCTTACGAGTACCCACTTCGAGTGCCAAGTGGCAGCCATATGTCATCCACGACGCACAAGCTTTGCTAACCCTGGGGTCACTTGACTGTACGAGAACGGGTATTCTCGGTGGCTAACGCAAGTACGCAACCACGCGTAGAGCAATAGATTAGATGAGCTTTAAAGCCGAGGGTTTGATCGGGCCAGCACTCAGCACTGTGAGTGAGAGTCAGTCGAGAGAGAATCGAGAGCGAAACTGAGAGAGAAGATGCCGTGCCTCAACCTGTCGACGAACGCGAGCTTGGATGGGGTTGACACCTCTTTCATCTTATCCGAAGCTACCAAGACTGTCGCTAAGATCATCGGGAAACCAGAGGCTGTAAGTTTCGCCATTCTTCATTCTCTCGCTGTATTATTATTTTTTATTTTAAGGGTTGGAGGGCATTTAATGTGCTCTTAAGTCTTGAAATTCCGATCTCCGTTCTGTTTGATGCAATTTCTCCCCACAAATTTCCATGAACATTCCGTCAGCTTTAGCTTTTCCAATTGAAAGCACAGTTGTTGTTACTTTTCCTCAATTCGGTTGTGGACTTCATTATTTTACACATTTCAGTCCTTGGGGTACAGCTCCTGCCGGAATTTATCAGGGGCAATGCACTTTTTCGGTAACTCTACCACTGTGATGGATTCTGTTTCTCCTCATTCTGAATAGAGATATGTGTTGGAAGCGTGTCCATTAAATTCATTAATATATATGTAATACAATCAGAGAGAAACATGGGAAGAGGGATCTTGAGAATTCGCAAGAGTTCTCTCGAACTTCACCCTATAATATTATATTAAGTAATTAATTAATCTCATTAATTAATCAATTAAACCCCCTAATATTTAATTATCATCTCTCTCTCTAATAATGAAAAATTATGCTGCAAATTTCATCCTCAGCTGCTAGTCATTTCCAACCACCAATTGGTATATTCAGTGAAGATATCACTCTTATATCTCCCAAACTATAATCAACTATTGACATGGTCTCTCCACTTTACGATATCACATGACAAACCTCAAGGCATGGAAATAATTACTTGGGTTCACCACCCAGGTTCATCGAAATTTTGTATGCTGAGAGTACCTTTGATTGGGTATCTCAAAATGTTTTCCAAATATTTAAAAAATAAATATCAATGCATTTAACATTTTCAAACCTTTTGTAAACAATTTACAAAACGTGTTGCTGGATCTAAATTTTCATCCAATCATGTTCAGATTCTCTCACTCTCTCTCTGTTATTTTAATGATAGGAAGTGGATTCCTTGTTGAGCATCTCTTTTGTCCACAGTTAAACACCATGAATCCAATACACTAATAAATAGTCCGAGGAGATATAAACCCAAGGTTTTAAGTCTCGGTTTTGCCTTTGGTTTCGCCAGGCCACAAAACCGAGTTATGCCGAGATCTCGGCGAGTTGGTGTATTTTTTGCCGTCTTGACTCGGTGGTGGGTTTTGGTGGCCATATGGCCAAGATAGGTCCTGAAACTTGACATCCACCCTATTTTAGGCTTTTTGAACACAATGAAAATATTAGATACTTATACATGGTGATGGTTTGATGGTTTGTTTATAATTGTTAGAAACTTGGAAAGAGACATAGATTAAAGAAATACAAGTGTAAGTGTGTAACAAGTCCTACCATTTGAGAGTAGCTAGCACTGAAACAAGTGTCGGGCTAGATCATCAAAACGACAATGTTGTTGTCGAATCAAGCTCTGCTCTTCTTTTTACCTAAAACTGTTCTTGAGATGCAATGAAACTCCCTCTCTTGATGTTGAAACTTAAATTTGGAATCTTCAAGCTTTAATCTTCAGTTGAGGTGAGATTTGCCAAAAAAAAAGAAGCACAAAAACCCTCACCACCAAGTATTTTTCCTTCACAGCAGAGTGAGAGTCGAGATTGCGATGGATCTTGAGTTGAGATTGAAATCTCGCGGAGAGGGTATGTTATACCCGCAACCCAGGAGTATAATTAATTATTAATTCTTCCCCGTGACGTGTAGTTATCACTGCCACGTATGCCGGTGAGTTGTTCTCACTGGTGGTCAAACCCAGCTATATTGACCATAGTACGAGGTTGCCTATGGAAACTAGTCGGGACCATGGAGGTTGCCCCTTGACGTGTCGGGGTAAGTAGTTGACCAAATTTTATTGTGTGCTTACGCCTCTCAAAGCCCTCGAAGTGTGGTCAAAGGCCCCGACCTCTTATGGTGGGAACCACCTTCCTACTCGCATCGGAGGCAAGGTTATTGTTGCCTCCGACCCTGCATCCAATGCTGCTAATAAGGACCCTTGTGGGTGAGACCCTGTGGCTAAGGTACTATTGGCGCCCTGCCATGTTTGACCCTACCCAAATAGACCCTAGGGTACACTATGAGGCCTTATCCAAACAGGCCATTAATAGTGGTTTTCTATAAGAGAGAGGTGGGTAGGACTATTCATTAGTCTTGGCTCATTTCTACCTAACCTAACCTAACCGTGCTTGAGAAGGGAGTTATGAAGAGAGGAGGCGGCAAGGAGGAGAAGGAGGAGAAGGAAGGGAAGAAGAAGAAGGAAACGACTGCTGGGTTTGGAGTTTTAAAGAGGGCACATCTTGTGTATCTCAGACCAGGTAAGCCAAGTGCCCCTTTCCCCCCCTTTTTCTCTCTTTCCCCCTTGCTCGTTTGAGCTTGGGTGGTTCTTTGGTAGCAACCCCAAGATGGGGATTTCTTTTTTTGGAAACCCAAAGGGTTAGCTCGAGTCATGTGTAGTCTCCCCTTGTAGGATGCTTTCCTATTTTCATTACAATCCTATAAAGACCTCTATTTTGACCTCTTGCTGAATCTATTTGATTCTAAAGCTTCAACCACCAAAGAAAACCCCAAATCTGGATTTTTGAGCTTTTGATCCTTTAAACCCCCCTTAAATCTTTGAATGTTGGGTGTTTCTAAGACCCAAATAGACTCCAAGACACCCCTCCCTTGTCCCTTGAGGCTTAGAGAACCAAATGGGACAACCCTGGGCTTTTAAAGACCTTGAAATCACACAGGTTGCATCGGGAGGCAAGCGCGTGAGTCCGATGTTTGCCTCCGATGTGTCACGAGCTGCAGGGAAGGTCGGAGGCAAGGTCGGAGGCGAGCTGCGTGAGTCCGATGTTTGCCTCCGATGTGGCCTAAGCTGCGGGAAGGTCGGAGAGGCAAGGTCGGAGGCAAGCTCGCGAGTCCGACGTTGCCTCCGATGCAGTTTTTAAGGCTTATAACTTATGTAAACTGTGGGGTTTCTCTATGAGGCCTCCCCTACACTCTCTCACACTCTTATTCACTTCCATAGGCGCCAACATATGTGCAATGGAGTGATTTTGAGCGGGAATCGTTGCGCTTATACAAATTCCATTTGAAGTAATTGGTGAGTGGGTTTGGGTGACTGTTTGAGCTTGTTTACTATTGCTTATTCATGCATTTATGAATTATATTGTGACATTATCATTCAAGCATGATTGCATATTTGCATTTATTCTTATTCGATGATGATGATTTGGATGATATGGATTTGTGTTGGGTTACGTGCGGGAAACTGCACGAAACCCCCGATTATGTGGAATTGTATATTGCATTTCATTCTTGCTTTATGCGCCGTGTTGTCTTGGTACCGGTGTTGGATGGAATGGGACGTTGACACACCGGATGTACCTCTCAACACGATAGGATTCATGTAGTATATCCGTGGTTAGGCTCGGTTCCCTATGCTACGATCCTTACCAACAGGGGTTTAGGTGTTGGGTAGCAGCACTCTTGTGGAGAGTTAGAGAGGCCAGGCCAGGGGTAGTAATGGTTATCGGGTCCGCCTCGGGTGGTGATGAGTACGATCGGCGCGGGCTCCATAGTAATAATTGAGGTTGCATTGTGGTGAGAATGGAAGGATCCACAATGTCTTCCCGAGTTATTGCAGTAGCATATACCCATTGACTTAGCATTGTGTTTTAGGTGGTAAATGAATTAATAATAGCATGCACCATGGACTATTTGTGATTGTGTGAGTGTGCATCCCCTTTTCTCTCTCACTAGCTCGGTGGAGCTAACCCCGTGTACACATTCTTTTTAGTTTTGGATGCGGATGATCTTGTGGAGCTAGAGACGTGACTAAGGATCATGGCGATGGTTGCCCATGATGATTGTGCCTCACGGGCTATACTGTTACTTGGGATCGTTCCCGTTTTATTATTTTTGAGCATTGTGTTTTGTACAAACTTTTATGTTTTACCTTTTTGGTAGCTACTTGATGGTCATAGGAATTTTGTAACTATGTTACTTATTATCATTAGCCAATGAACATCTTATAGTTATTTCTTTTACGCTTCCGCAAACTCTGACCTATCTCGGAATGTAATATTCCTTTGTCTTTCGCACTCTAATATTATTGTATTGTAATATTGGTTTATGACTGTGAGTTGGCCACTGCATCGAGATCCTGGCGGTGAGGTGGGATGACGCGTGTCATCTCAATCATACCCTGATATTGTATTCTATCCCTTGTCGGGATAGGGGTGTGACAGGGTACCTTTTTATATCTTGGTTTGGACCCGAGTCTAGCTGAGATCTAGATATACCATGAGATCTCGACCGAGATTTTGCATAAATCCTGAATCACCTACTGTCTCGTTTGGAGACTTCATGAAACTGAGATATTTTCGAGATCTCGCCGAGATCTTAAACTATGCATAAACCGTGGGTACACCAAAACCTATAATACTTGCAACGATAAAAGACTTCTTAGGTTTGGGGCCTAATAAAAACTAATGATAAGAATATTGTCCTTAAACCACTGACAATAACCCATTCAAGATTCTCATCTGATTCAATCCAATGTGCATTTACACTTGTGTCTCGGAATCAACATTTACACACACACAAAATATAACAACCATATGAACAGAATGCCCAATTTTGTCCCTAGTCGTGAATAGATATTAGATAAAACCTATGGACAGCCACAGCTTGTTAATGTCATTCAGTCATACCCATAAACATTTTATTAATGTATTTGATGGACACGCTTCCAACAATATGAAATCTCCACGAGTCTCGGTCGTTGTAATCTGTGTAGAATTCATTGTTGACGTGATCTGAGAAGTAATTGGACTTCCAATTCTTCAAGCGCTGGCTTTGTTGTGACATGGACTATCTGTACAAGAGCTGTTTTACTTGGTAAATACCTCTGTGCACTCGTTAACCACATTGATGTCCTTGGTTTTCCTCATTCTTGCCTGTTTCACATTCCACTGAGAAAAATGCAAAAGGATTTACCTGAACTGTTTCTTTGTTCTCTGCAAGTTAATTCAAGGAATGGGGGTGAACCAATCAAATCGAGCCTTAAGCATACTTGCTATACTGATACTATATCTGTCTATGTCAAGGTCAGATAATGACCTAAACAAACTAATTTCTTGTATATTATCTAATTCAGCAATTTATTCGTCTTTTCTTTGGAGTATGACGTCTACCTATGGTCTGGGTTATGAGTTAGCTGAGGCTGGGGTGAGTAGAATATTGACTGAAACTGAAAATCAATGGAGATGAACTTACCTCCATTGTGTTCCATCATTCCACCTCTTGCGATGTCTCCAAATCAACTCCGAGATATGCTTCTCCGGCAAGTTTCCAATGTCTCCGGTAGTCATCCAATGAGCGAGGATGTCTTCTGGATATTCAAGTCTCTCACATTACAACCAATGATGGTGATACCCATATCCCAAATTGAAGCCATAACCCCACTTTAAACTTAGCCATCGTAGCTGCCCTACTATCAAGTGAAGTTACGTAATATTTATGGAAACTACCACTAGTTGTAATCAACCGTTGTTGTGGCAATGTTGGTTACATTAGTCAACATTCTCCCAGTTGGCTTACATTTCCACTTGTCAGTTTTGAGCTGCATCTGATGTATGGCCATATTTGAAACATCTGTTTTCTGTAACATTCAAAATGAAAACTTCAACCCATGAATCATGGTGGTACATGTCCAATATATAGGCCACTCCTATCCTTATTACAATGAGCTCTTATTCCCACAATAAACCCTTATGTGGTTAGTTCCAACTTTAGAGAATCAACCCCATTGTCAATTCGAGGGTCCAATCCTTATTGCCATTTATCCTTAATAGACAAATAAATTTTCAAAAACATAATTTGCACAAACATAATAAATGACAGAAAACTTAAGGTTCATAAATCATCTACTAAATATTACAATATCATTGATTGAACATCAAGTACAAAATGATTTACATAAGCCCATACGACTCGAATGTCCCATAAATTCATTAGGTTGAAGCCCTTTAGTGAATACCATGTCCTTATTACAAATGTGTTCTATTGCCACACGATGATCCTGAACATCCTCTTTTGCAACAAAATACTTAAATCTCTAGGATTCACTGAGCATGTTTTGTTGGAGAATCTTACTGTCGCGATGTTGTCACAGAATATCCGTATCGATCTCTCTATAAACGGAATAACTTGGAGGTCTGTGACGAAATAACATAAACACAATGCGTGAGACTGCCTCATAGCATGCCACCACCTCTGATTTCATAGTAGAGGACAGTCTTTGGTGGTTTCGCTCTTTTCAAGGATACTGCTCCTCCAGAGAGCATAGAATGTATCCTGAATTGGATCTTCTTATATCTCCACATTCAACGTAGTCCGAGTCCTAATAGCCAGTCAACTCGAAATCACCAACATGTCGATATGTTAACATGTGATCCTTGGTGTCCTGAAGGTATCTCAGTACTTTCTTCGCCACCTTCCATTTCCAATGTGGCATACAGGGATTCTTCTGAAATCTTCCCAAAGCTCTCATTGTGAAGGTGATGTCTGACCTTGTGTATATTTGTGCATACATCAGACTGCTTATTGCAGACATGTATTGGATACTATGCATTTCTTGCTCCAAGGCTGTCAGGGACATTGTTCTAGATTGAGTTTGTCACTTTTAACAAAAGGTGTTATACTCGATGAATAATTTTTTATCTTGAAATATTACAATATACTTTCGATATAGGTTTCCAATCAACTAGGAAACTTTAGTCTAACTTCCTGAATCGTAGGTTGCAAGATCATTAAAATATTAATGTAATGGAAATGTTTCGGAGGTCTGAACCAGAGGTAGGAAGCTGACAGCTATTAGCTATTGAGTTACAAAACGAGATTGAGGTTCGAAAGAAAAAACCTAGTCAGGTACAGAAGAACGACAAGAGCTAAACAATAAACCTAAGAGTCAGGTCTTGGGTAGCAAGATCTTGAAAGAAGAGTTATGTCTTAGCCCTTTTGGGACAATATTAAGGTCTTGTTAGATCTGTCCCGGTGAATTTCTATGCCTAAAACATAAAAAGTTTCATCCGTATCCTTCATATTGAAATTACACGTCATAAACTGTTTCATCTCGTTCAACAACTCTAGATCATTATTGTCAAGAGTATTTCAGCCATATATAGTACCAAAATAATGAAACGACTTCCCTTAGTCTTAATGTAGATAGACTAATCAAGACGATTCTACACAAAACCAAAGGAAGTAAGCATGGTGTCAAACTTATGGTACTCTTATTGAGAACCATGTTTCAATCCATTTATAAATCCCTTGAGCTTATAGACTAAATGATCTTCATTGTCCGATGAGGACCCTTTTAGTTGTTTCATATATTACTCCTCCAAAAGGTCACCATTTAGGAATGCCATTTTTGGCATCCATCTGATGTAGCTCAAGATCAAAACAGGGGGGGGGGGCATTGTTCATCTATATCTATCCCAATGAGCCATCTATCGAATCGTTGCAATGGATGTTTGATCCAGAAGAGAAGGAAGAGATTTTCGGAAAGTAGGTTTTTACGACCCAATAAAGAATCAAACTTATTTAAATGTTCCCCTTATTCTATATTTACTCGAAAAGGGTGCACAACGTATAGGAACTGTTCATAATATTTCAAAGAAGGCAGAAGTTTGTAAGGAACTTCGCATTAATCAAACGAAATTTAATTAATGAAACAGAAAATAAATAAATAAAAAAAGAGGGGGTCACCTGCATTTAGATCTAGCTTTGTATAACTTTTTCTCCACTATTCCTTTTTTTTTCTTGATCTATTCATACCTATTTATTATTGCTCCGATATGAACGAGAGCCATGACGATTCTAAAAGAATCTTTCCTGGCCACGTGGTCATTGTACAAGCGCGGGAGTCAATGAGGGTGCCCGCAGGGGCATCAACATGGATGGGATTTTTTATTTCATGGGGGTGGGAGGGTAATTTCTTGCACTCTTGTTTCTGGGCCTAGAAATTCCATGCTTTTGTTGATTTAATCAATTTATCGATTTCGGTTATATTGGTTTTTGGTTATACAATCGTAATTAGTTTAATCGATTATATTATTCAGTTTAATTGGTTTTAGTTGGTTTAACCATTTCATTCAATTTAACAGTTCAGTTATTCGATTTAATCAGTTTAATCATTTTATTTGATTCGATTTAATGGTTTAACAATTTGAAACGGTTTTAAATGATTTTTGAACCGACAATTTATCAATTCAAAACCAAATCCAAATCAACCAGAGCTGAAACATAAATGGGCACCCCATGTAGTGATCTGTCCCATACTTCTGAAAGGAATACATCGTATCGAAGCCCCTGAAAGTCTCTGCCAGGATAGTGGGTACAATGTCACACCCTCCCTTGAGTTGTTTAACCATATCAGCAATGATTGGAAGTGCACACATCCTGGAGTGCGCAAGAGGTACCTGCATATCATACAGAAGAGGTAGCCCTTCCTCGATGTTCATGTTGGGGACCCTCTGCTTGCGCCTGACTGGCAAAAGCCTTAGCAACCTTCAGAATGCAACCTTGTCATAGTTCATTAACTTCATCATCTCCTTCTTGTCCCACCCGAAGAACTGTGTAATTTTTCCAAGTAATCCTTCCGCACAGGCAGGAGAAATAGTCTACCTTGAGAGGGAGAGAGTAAATAGGCTCTAAATTCCTCTATTGTAGGAGTCATTTCCGCTTCGCTGATCTTAAAAACATGTAGGTATCCAACATTGATGTGCCTGACGTAGGAGGTTGTGATGGAGTTCCATGCATCTCATATATTCCAGTACTTGGAGGTGAACATCGTTTAGGATCATCTGCATATATGCTGAGGGTACAACTGCGCAGGATCTCATCAAGGGTTTCTGCACGTGGTGGCCGATACATGACTGACCGTTACCTGAACAAGCCAAACCTTTCACTTTTTAGGCAATAAAAGACCCCCTTTTTTTTAGAATTTTTAAGGTGTAGGCAGTTCCTTGCACAAAGACCCAGGGTACCATTCTAAACGACTAACTCTTGTGAGAGTCTGAGTAGTAGTCACTAGGGAGGAATGAACTGACCGGTGATTCGGGGCCAAATGACAGAAGTTTGAGGAGTAATCCAGAATTTCCGCGACCCTACTGTTGTGGAGGGAATATATATATATCAGGGGTTTTCCAGCAGTGGCTAGAGAGCATGAATCCCTCCAGCAAAGCAGCAGGCTGGAGAGCATAATCCCAGAAGCAAAAACCCATAGGCCCGTAACCTATGTCACGCCTGCTTTATTCTCAAACAAGTGCGCCAAAAGTGGGAGGTGGTGTCATATTATCTTATAATAAGAGCACACCTGCTTTTAGCTTGTAGTCTCTTCTTGGGGTCCAGTATACTGTGTATTTCAATTGTTGTTGTTGTAGTATATGTTTGTTTAGCTTTCTTCTTTTCTCTTTTGTAAATCCTGTAATCGATCCCAACCTCACCCCCCCCCCCCAAAAAAAATGCAAAAAAGAAAAAAAGATTATCACGTATTGAAAACATGAAGTTTATGAATGTGAAAATTAGGCTTGCAAACTTAGCTTATTGGCCAACCAAACTTGATGCATCAATGTCATGAGTTGAGGGAATTGATGTTGGAAATCTAGGTGTGTGGTTGAACTCACAGGCTAACCTATGAATATCCCATATTGTGAAAAAAATAGAAACCAAATCGAACTATCTAACTGCAAGTACCATTTGTATTTCTCTGAGAGTCTAAACAATAATGTGTCTATTGTATTACCTCCATTCTGTTGGTATTTTCCTCTTAATCTACAGATTTAACAAAAAATGTACACTGTTTTTTTTTTTTGGGTAAATTTTTACAGTATGTGATGATTGTACTGAAAGGGTCAGTTCCAATGTCATTTGGTGGGACTCAGCAACCAACAGCTTATGGTGAGCTGGTATCCATTGGTGGTCTCAACCCTGATGTCAACAAGAAATTGAGTGCTGCAATTGCAACGATTCTTGAGACAAAGTTATCTGTTCCTAAGGATCGATTCTTCCTCAAATTTTACGATTCAAAGGTAAGCTATATCAACATCTCATGTTCTCCCACCAACAAGTCGTTACTATTCATCTGTTCTTCTCATTGCATTTTTCCTCTTTGTTAGGGCCATCAAAGCAAAGATTATGCACAGTGTTTGCATGCTTTACATCAGCAATAGATCGTGTAAATAATCCTGTACTGGTTTAAAATCATGACCGAAGTTCTTATTAGCTTGCAAGTTCCTAGGAGTTCTGTTAACTATTTTTTGTTCAATCTCTGTGCTGATTGATATTAGTGGCTATTCTGTGCTATTTGGTGCTACTATCAAGGTGCTGACACTATCTTCTTGTATGCTGCAGGGTTCAGACTTTGGATGGAATGGATCGACCTTCTAAACGCTGTAGTGCTTCGGCTGTGTTGTCTTGAATCTCTGCAATATATAGAAGCAACTCGGTATTCTTATTATAAACTCTCATGACTGTTGTGGGGATGCTGAGAAAGAATATTCTGTTATGTTATCTGATAGACATGTATAATTGGAGGGATTTGGAGATGTGAAACACCTAATTCTATTGCTAGTTTTGACTCTTACATGCACACCTTTTTATTTTAAGAATTATAATAATTTTGCTTCTCGTTCACATGGTAATTTTGAATGTTGCTTCAGAATACCTAGGTAAATTAGGTACTTGTAAGATAAACAATCAGAATGACCTAATTAATTAAATTTTGCACATAATATCTATCCAATGAGGTAGGAGCATAGTAGCTCAACCGCCTATATGATGTTACAAGGATACTTCACTTTATACATTCAACTGTCTTGGAACTTGGAAGATGTATGCTGTGACCTTTTCTTAAGACAAGGGATTGTTTTTCATGTTTCTCTTGTAATGATTATGTACATATATAGTATAAACTTGTCCCAAATTCTCTCTTCTTTTTTCGTGTTACATAACTTACCTGAGCTAAATGTGTTAGAAACACCACTCATGATTTATGATGTGAGAATGTGTTTGTGATATGGTTCCTCTTTTGTGCTTCAGCTAGATTCCATGTTTTGATGCCAGATGCTGATGTGTATGTTTTCTTGTTGCAAATTTCTCCCTGTACAGGCTTTATTAAGTACTTGGTTTGTTCTTTACACCATATGATTGAATTTTTTTCCGTCTTTTGCAAAACTAAATTTTTGCATTTACAGATTACTAAAATACTTTTATATGCTTTCTGGGATGATAAAAGACAAGAAAGAAATAATATTTTCACGACATTCCATCTAGAAGACCAACAACATACAACAACAAACTCAGCTTTATCCAAACTTAAAGGGGTTGGCACCAACACCTGCCTAGTGCAGTTGGTGAGCCGTGGTGCTCTTCATGCCCATGCTCATCAGGAGGTCTCGAGTTCGAGTCTCTTGGCTGGTACCCTCCCCCTCCCTATCCCCCCCCCCCCCTAACAAAAAAAAATCAATAAAAAAAAAACTTAATGGGGTCGGCTACATGGATCCAAACAAAACAAAAAGAGGGAATGAAGAGGTGGGAGAAGAGGACCAAAAAACAATTATATACTTGGGAATTGTTGACTGAGTTCTTCCCCTAATGTTCATTTGAGTCTTTAATATGTAGCTCCTAATAGAACTTGTTAGGTTCCACTTGAAGCATATTTCTCTCATTTGTCCTGAATCGGGGTCGCAGCTCTTAAACAAGCCATGCCTCCTGTGGACAAATCTGTTTGGAAGTATCTACTTTCCCAATGGGAATTTTCTTAATGCTAAGGTTGGGCGGAAGCCTTCGTGGGCCTGGAGGAGTATTTTGAAAGAATTGGTGAAAGGGATTCAGTGGGTGGTGTACAATGGTCGCTCTATTCAGATTTGGAATGACCCTTGGGTGCCTGATTTTAAGGGTTACAAAATTCAATCTCTAAGACTTCCAGATTGTACAAATTGGTGGGTGGGGGACCTAATCACCCCAATTGCTCAGTGGAGGGTGGATGAATTGAGAAGGCTGTTTGCGCCTAGTGAGGTTGGGGCTATCCTTATGATCCCGCGTAGTTCTGAAGGAGGGCAAGATCGATGGGGGCCCATTCTAGAGGCATCTTCTTAGTCAAGTATGCTTACAGATTGGGAACTTCTCTGGTTCCCCCTACCTCAAACTCTGTTGTCAAGATTTCTAGTGCGGTGTGGAACTTCTCCAGTATTCCTAGTGCGGTGTGGAAAATCATATGGAATTCTAAGATCCCCTAAGGGTGAAGTCCTTTATGTGGAAGGCTTGTTTGATTGCTTTAGGCGTGATGTTGAACCTAAAGAAAATAATATTGGTGTTTCTAATCTTTACCTTGAATGTGCACAAGGGGTTGGGACGATGGAGCATGCCCTGTTTGATTGCCTCTTAGCTTACTAAGCCTGGTTTGCTTCTTGTATGACTTTTAGGACTGCTTCTGGCCCATTAATGCCTATCTATGAGTAGATTATTAAATGGGGACCGTTCCTGGTTTGACTAAGGTGGAGCAGCAACAGGTCTTTAATTCACATGCTATTATTGCTTGGGAGATTTGGAAGACGAGGAACTCTAGATCGCTTTAGAACGTCCATTTTCTCCCCCCTCCCCCCTCCCCCCTCCCTTTCAGCTCTTGGATTTCAACTAAGAAATATGGAGGAAGTACTCTCTCTGATTCCTGGTTTCTTGCGGGTTCATAGTTCTATTGCCCCCCTTCAACCCTTTGGCGAGCAGGTACAGTTTACCCTTGTTTTCTCGGATGCTGCTACTTCTGCCAGCTCGAAAAGGGGAGCTTTGCTTGGTTGCCGCTAATCATGTAGTTCATTCCTCAGCAGTGATGGGTGAGGCCCTTGGGGTTCGGATGGCTGTGAAAGCTGCTCTTCAAGCAGTTTACCTTCAGGCTGCGTTCCATACAGATTGCCTCTCCTTGATTAGATATGTCTTTGCCTACCTCCCGTGGAATTAGCCAGTCTTTGAAGATATAAAGCTTCTACAGTCCAAGTTTATTTCTTGTTCCTTCCGTCATGTTTATATATAGGGCGAATAATGCTTTGGCCAAAACTATTTCTAAATTGGCGGTTAGCTACCCTTACATGGGTCTTTGGCTATCCTCGTTTCCTAAGAAGTTGTTCATCCGTGTTCAGCATTTACTGCCTGCTAGGGCTTTATTCATTGCTCTCTTTGAGGGATTAAGATCCTCTGCAGTGCGGGCAATTGGCAATGCTCAATGTGAAGCAGGTTTTTTTTCTCGAGCTTGTCACCATTGGATGTCGCATCTTTCACGCGTTGAGTTCTCAAACCCGCACTGTAGAGGATATTTTTCTTTCTTGGAGAGGCCTTTGTACACAGAAAAAAAAAACAAAGAAAGTTGTAATGGATACATTGGAAAAATAGCTTTGACAGCAAATTAGGAAGCTTCCTAAAATGAGCAAATGTTTCTTGGCCTTGTTTGTTTGACGGAGAAAAGTGGAAAAAGTAAAAGGGGTGGGAAATTTGTATTTATTTTCCACAAACTATCACAAATGTGACTTGTTTGGTTAAATCGGGGTGGAAAACTTCTAGACAATTTCATTAAATGTATTTATTCTTGTCTGTTGAGGTGGTACCGTGGTACTATTCATGGAAACTTTAATTTTGAGTCTATCTTTCTTCCCATTTTCTTTCTATTCAATGGAATCTTATCTCATGTCTATTTGCTCTTTCTCCCATCAAATCCCACCCACTACAAATTACATATTCCATTATTTCCTTTCCGTTGTTTTCTTTGCCAATCCAACCCCAATATGTGGAACAAACTCTCACAAGTTTACCACTTCTTTTTATCTGTCAAAACAAACGGGGCTTTAGGGGTGTTAAAAATGAGACCAATCACTCAGTGTTGATTTTGTTCAAAGAAATTGTTGAGAAATTGAAACCCACCAGAGTGATCTGATCCTTTGTTAGCAATAACGTGTTTAAAATGATCAACAACAAGCATTTCCGTTTTAAACGCATTTAATACATGTTCTTGTATTTTTGGCATTTTTTAAGACCTTGGATTTGTTGAACAATGGTTTACTTAACTGATTATTATCTCTCTCTTTTGAACTCTGTTCGGCCCGATTCTTTTATTGATGTAAAGACGATTCGAAGGGTTACATTTTCCATGATATCACTTTCAACTCAAGGTCAATGTACGGACACCGAAATTAAAAGCATGTATTTCAAATAAAAAATCTTCAATTTATATGAGAGTAGTACTTTTTTTTTTTGTTTGAATTATAAACATTTAAAACCTGTACTGTCCGTTTTTTCATTTTTTACCGTTCTCTATTTTTTTGACCATTTTATTTGCCTAAGAGCTTGACACCATTACATCAAGTTCCTTTTTGCCTTTTTTGTATACCCATCTTGAGGAATTAAAATCCTTTTCAATTCCTTGATCGCCGAGTGCGGTGGAGTTCGGGGTTGAGAGGTCAACACCTGGTAGGCATGCCATCCAACAGTCCAAGGTCGATTGAATAAATTTTTTTTTTCTTTCTTCTCAAGCTCGGAGCCGTTGGATGTCGCACCTGCCAATTGGACCTCTCAACCCTGAACTACACCATACTGCACTTTTATTCGGGAATTGGAGAGGATTGTTTTTTCCCATCTAGAGTAACAGGCATTGTCTGTCTGAATATAAACCAAAACTAACTGAAAACCACTTCTCTACCGAGATTTCTTTCTTTTTTTCATATTTTATTTATTATTTATATTTTGAAACATATTTTATTTTTCTTTCCAACCTACCAAATCGCATCATTTGATCACCCTTCGTTCTATAACCACCATGGTTTTAAATCTTAGAATCGGTAATCCAATCAAGCAGTACCGACTATCGATTCGAATCAGTCAAAATCGGTTGGAATTTGATAGAATCGATCGGAAATTAGTTTGAATCAGTATGAATCAGCCAAATCGGTCCGTGCCAATTTTGATACCGACTCAATGGATTCGATTCCCGTTTTTTAAACCATGTAACCGATTGATAAGTAATTAAGTGCACCTTTAAAGTGCAAGCAAGGATAAAAACTCTTGATATTGCTACCTGGAAGAAGAAAAAAAATGATATGAGCCCTAAATAAAGGGATGTAAATGGATAATCGAAATTCAAATCCGAATCCATATCAATTTAGGGACATCTATATTCGTTTAGAGATATTCAAAAAGAAAAAATTCAAATACTCCGATAAAAATTCATTCGATTCGAATATTTAATAATAAAAAATTAAATAAATAATGATTTTAAGAATTTTTAAAGATTTAAAAAGTTCTAGAATATGATAAAAAGAGAATCATGATCTAAGAGACATGGATTGAGAGTGAATTATATCCATCATGGGGAGGAAGGTCCAGGTTATAAAAGGCAGAGATGTAAACAGATGATTGAAAATCTGAATTCAATCCACATCCAAATCCGTTTAGAGGTATTTGTATCCGACCGGATAATATCCGGACCCAATCATCCGATCCGTTTACATCCCAAATTATTAAAATTCCCCACCAAAAAAAGAAATAAAAAATATATTCCGCTATATATGCGGGCAATTGAATAAAGGTCTCGTGGTCTTATTGCATAAAAGGTCCCGTCTCCTCTTGGTCTCTCTGCATTTTTTCTTTCTTTGCCAAAAATTTCTGGATTTCTTTTCTTTTCTCCGCTGAATTGAACTCCGAAATCTCCTCCTAATCGCCTGCTAAGTTGAGCAAAAGCTACTTAACTTCACCAACCAAAATCCAAATTATTCATATATTTCGATTTGATTCGAATCGATTCAATCCATCGAACAGAATGTCGTCTCCTCCCACTCTCCCGATATCGAGCCCTCAAGCGAACATCTCTTTGGGCGGTCAATCTCAACCTCCCATTGCAACTCCGGCTTTCCGTGCCTTCATCAGCCGCTTCTATGAATCCGTCCGACAAGGCTTCTCCCAACGACGCCCGTGGTTGGAACTTCTGGATCGCACCTCCTTCGCCCGTCCCGACTCCCTCACCGAGTCTGCATCTCGCATTCGCAAGAACTTCTCCTACTTTAGGGTTAATTACTTAACCCTCTTGGCCTCTGTTCTTGCCCTCTCTTTGCTCTCTCACCCCTTCTCACTCTTCGTCCTCCTTTGCCTTCTTGGTTCCTGGTTCTTCCTCTACCTCTTCCGCCCCTCTGATTCCCCTCTAGTGCTTTTCGGCCGAACCTTCACAGATCGGGAGACTCTTGGTGTGCTTGTCGTAGTTACTGTCGTTGTCGTCTTCCTCACTAGCGTTGGGTCGGTGCTTATCTCCGCACTCATGGTCGGATTGGGGATTGTTTGTACCCACGGTGCCTTTAGGGTTCCTGAAGATCTGTTCCTCGATGAACAAGAACCTGCTAATGTCGGATTCCTCTCGTTCCTTGGTGGAGCCGCCTCTTCCGCCGCCGCTGCCGCCGCACCTGCCGTCGCCGCACGTGTCTAAGGATCTCATCTGATCTGATGGTGACGACGACGAGGTTGGTTGGACCAAGCCTGATTGTTCTTTGTTAAATTATTTTTGCTAGAAAAGAAGATACATTGGATCGGTATTCTTGGGTTAGTCTTTTTTAGTCCCCGTCTTTTCTCTTGTCTCTATATATAGACTGGATCTAGTACCAACAATTGTAGATCTGTTCTCAGTTCTTTTGTACTTCAGATAGAAATCTATGTAATTTCTGATTTGGATCTTTAACCTTAGTTTTCTGTGTTTTTTTCACGATTCATTTTTCTCATTTTATAGAAGATGTCGATCGTCTGTGGATTCTTCTTTTCTGACCTAATATTACGAAATTTTGCCAAAACTGGACTCAAGTTTTTGTTGGATTGTTGCACAGATCGGCCTGGGAGGGCGGTGAATGGGCATTTTGTTAATATTGATTTTAGGCCTGTGCGTGTTCTTTCATGGGATATTAGCATCTTTTTTTCTCTTATATATGTTTGAAGTTAGACATTCGTACCTGAGTGTTGAGATAATTTCTCTCGCCATGCGTCCTTGTCTCCCAGATGTTGAACTAGTTTTTTGGTTCCCTTCCTGCGTAGGAATTGGATGGTGTACATCCTTCGCTTCTCCCCTTTCTGGAACTTCTTCCCTGATTATCCTATCGTGCTTTGGGCTGTGACTGGTGATGTTGATACAAATACAGTTTAATATGTGATAGGTTCAGGAAAAAAATGTCATGTAAGATCACATTAGATGTTGGGTTCGTACCATTGGACCTGCAATGATCCTCAAGTTGTTGCCATGATCCACACTTTGTACCTAGGTCTATGTTCTGGGCTTTTTACATAGGGTCGTTATTTTCTGCGTCGCAGCGCAGGCTACGTCCAAACACATGTGAGCGGCATTTCCACCATTCAAGAGGCGGGGCGGGGTTTGTTTCATTTTGCCCACCCCATGTGTCTGGGTGCAGCCTATGCCCCCGGCACAGAGAACATTTTCCCTTTTACATATTAATCTTCTTCTACTTAATCTGTTCATGTTAATTCTGATGATGATGAACTGAGTAGTGATATAGCTGCATTAGTTATTAATCCCGTATGGAACCTTTACGCAAGCTTGAAAGGCCCATAAGGTGTTGGTGGCATTCCAATGGGCTCAAATCGAATTTTGGGTGGGTATGTAATAGGTTGAGTCTTTTTTTTTGTTTTGGGGGGGGGGGGGGCGGAGGGGGATGGTCATTGTAATTGGCTTAATTTATAGCTCATAAATTGGTGATAAAGTTAGTACATGGATTAGTAAAGTTTTTTAATTAGATTAGGATACTTAATAGTTAGATAAAATTTTGTTTTTGAGTTTCTTTATTGAGTGTGATTAAGAGTCCTCATGTAAGTCAATTTAGGAATTTTAAGTCTTATAAATGTTAATACACATGATTTGAGTAAAGAATATTAAGTTTTTTTTAAGAGTTTTGGTGTTGAGCAGTGTATATGGGGTTGCTATCCTAAACCTGATTTGTTTTCTTCTTTTCTCTTCTCTTTTGTTCTCTTCTTCCTCCCAAGCAGATCGACCTTATCTCTTTTCTCCCTTTCCATCGATATAAACTCTTCCCTTAATAACACAGTTGTTTCCTTAACTAAGATCTGAATACAAATTTGATCATTGAGCCTGCTTGCATTTGAGATCTACATTTTGGTTTTTCAGATTGCATTATTTGGTTTCAGGGCCGAACCTTGCCAGGGATACCTATTGTTTCATGATCAGTGTGTGTTTGCTCAACAGAAAAATTGCTATTTTACTCATAGATACAGGCAGAGTGATAATTTAATCTCGTGGTTTGTGGTGGAGATGTTATCAAAGTTCGACGAGATCATCATTGAGTCTAATGAAATGATGTCCTCTGCAAATTTTCAATTTCCTAATATTGTGTTTGGTGCTTATTGTGAAACATTTGAATCTTCTGAACGTATCATTAAATTTTCACCAGTAGTTAGAAGAGCGAAAAGGTATAGTCGATCGGAGTAGCAATTTGTAAATCGTCAAGTCTACTCATCTACGACAAACATTGTTTTGAAAGGGTTGGGTGACGAACAAGAGAGACTTGGATATGAATTTGGTTCTGATCGTTTTTCACTTGAATGATATTGTTTGGTAGCTTATTCTTTTGGGCTTTGGTATTCAGAAATGCTTATAATAAAGAGGTTCCAAAAGCCACCTTGTGGTACCAGAGTTGTGTTCTAAAGATTGTGGTAAGGTTACTGTGAATATCTCTTACCCAAAAAAAAAAAGGTTGCTGTAAATATCCAAAGGATATGTGGATCATAGAAAAAGATATATTCTCTCCAGATGATGTGAATTGGTGAAATAATGACAATCTTTAGTGATTTTTTTCTTCAACGGGGATTGGGGAATGTTGGCATTGTCCTGAAAGTCTGAAACTATTTGATGCCACTATAGTTTCAAATAGATATACTCATATTTGTTGGTTTATGCAGCAGAATCTTGGGAACAAGGAACAACTAAAGCTGAGACTGAGGATGTCGAAATCGATTAGACTATGGAGTAGAATCCAAAATGGATGAACCCATGGGTAAAAGTCTGAAAGTTGGGCTTGATGGTTCCACTGTGTCCAATATGGGGCCAATAACTGAGAATAAGTAAAATGCTGCTCCAGATTAAAGTTGCTAACAGGATAAGGGGAAGGGTAAAACTCATTTGGGCTGAAGCAGTAAAAGGTAAACAGAAAATTTTCTTAGGATGCTGTGTTACACCGAAGGGGATCATGTGGCCTGCTCCATTTGGTGCCCTGTGTCTTTATTGAGTTGAATTTAGTTTTGTTGCCATGTGAAAAATGGAATATTTTAGGAAAAAATAGATCAGAATAAAGATATATCTGTGTAGGCCTGCATTCCAGTGTTTAGATTGTAAGGTTGAGAAGCATTTCGCATGACCCTACTTTCATCTAGGCTCCATTTGTTTCGGTGGAAAATTTACATGTTGACACATTTTCTGATGTTTGTTTTAATAAAGTAAAGGGGCATTGTTCTCTGTGCCGTTGTGCAGGTTGCGCCCAGGCACATGGGGGTGGGCGCAATGATCATCCTACCCCCCCTTGCACAGGTTGCCCATGTGCTTGGGCAGCCTGCGTTGCAGCACAGAGAACATTCTCCCTAAAGTAAAATATCTCTGAAAATTGTCATGCTTGAGGAGAGACCTCCACTGGTTTGGGAAGGGAGAAATGAACAATCATTCCAACGGCTACTGAGATCGCCAAGGGTAGGTGGGGACGAGCTTCACTCCTTGAAGAGCAGAACTAGAGCTTTGTACCTTCTCATCCGAGCCTGAGGAAACTTGAATGGGTTTCTGAGTTGTGTGCGACTCAGGGGAGAGGGAGAGAGAGAGAGGGAGAGCTCTATACCTTCTCATCTAAGCTAAGAAGAGGCTTGATTTTTGGGTCCTCCATACAGTCTGGATACCTCTGTTTTGGATTTATTTTTTGATTTTCGCAAACACCTCATCAGGTTAGGGCCGGGAAAAAATATAGGCAAATACAAAGAGGTTGTTATCGTTATTTCACATCTATGGAATCCAGCCGAGTGTCACAGTGAAATCCGGTTAGGTTAGGTACAGTATGAGAGACCACCGCTCTTCACCCCTGTTTGTCACTTTTGTAATTTTAAGCAGGAGTTTGAGAACTGAACATGTTAAGACGAAGGAATCTCAATCTCCGTCACTCCATCCATGGCATCTAAGATACGACGTCCTCTCTTTGATATGAAGAAAAAAAAATGAAAAGAGAAAATCTCTCTCTCTCTCTCTCTCTCTCTCTCTCTATTCGCCACAGTCAGTGTCGGATCTGAATAAAAAGATACGATTGTAGAGGAGGAAGATGAGGAAGATGAGGCATAGAGGCATGCCCATAGGGGATTCAAAACGTCTCTGCGTCGTTGATACCATTAGATTTTCTTCCAGGTCCTCTATTCGCGATCTCTGGACTAGCAAAGAATGGTGCAAGACCATTGATCTTCTATTATTCTGTGTTTCTAGATCTGATCGTAGAAGGCTGCTTCTCGCCAAATTACAAAGCCCTATGCATCAAAACCCCAACCGGACAAGAGGTATTCACCCTGAAGGAGATTGGTGTGCATGACGCCATCCACTGAGCGGCCATGGTCCTCACTGTCGTCTTTGCAGTGAGAGTTTTAGGCTTTGTCGAATTAATCGGGCTTCAGGGAAGACGAAGAGCGGAACTTTTGGGTTTTGAGTTTTTGGTCCACTACAATATTGTCTGAGAGCATCATATGCTTTTTTGTTTATAGATACATATGTAGCCAACGCATTAAGGAAAGTGAGGAGTAAAACATCACTAGTAGGAATAAAAAGGATTGATTCTGAAGCCTTGTTTGCTTTGAGAAGAAGGGTTTGGAGAGGCCAGTATCACACAATAGACTCATTATTGGTTATCATCTCCATTGTAATCTTGTTGGTGTACCAAACTTCCTTGACGTGGTATCCCTCCTTTGTGGCGTACTCCAACTCCTGATTAATGCCAAACAGTTTTGTTTCTAGAAAATCATTAGTACCCAAAATACCTGCAGTTATTAATTTAATCTCGCCATGCAACAAAATTGTAAAAATCCAACCAGATCTGTTTAATTTGGAGATGGCTGTTCCTGCGCATATCAAAGTTGGATAGTGAAATACCTGCAGGTTGTCTAAGAAAGAAAAAATAGGAATGTCACAACTAGAACATGAGGCATAATCATAGTTATTTAGGGTGGGGGCCCAAATCGAAAGCTCACACGACCATTTATTGGTGGAGATGGTAATTATCCACATTGGATCAAGTTTAACCACCTGAAATAAGATCTTGTTCCTACGTTGCCAAATGAAATAACATGTTATAATGAAAGCTGAAAAGAACCAATTAGCCATGGCCTTATCTTTAAATTTGTTTTGTAGGATAGATTCACAGAGGTGAATAAACGAAGGGTAAGAAAGATTGTTTTATTCTCAGCCCCAATGGACCAGCTGCCCAAAGATGTTTTGTCCAGTCACATGAAATGAATAAATGCCAAATAGTTTCAATGTTCGAACCACAAAATACATAACTGGAATCAATCAATCTGGGCCCACTTTGAAAGGGTCTCTTAAACAGGTAAGCCTGTATGTAAAGCACGCCAAAAGAATAATTTGAATTTGGGGTGGATGGGAAACTTCCAAAGAAAACGCCACCAAGATGAATGCTTGTAATTTGATGGCATTAAGAAATGGGTTGCTTTTTTAGTTAAAAATACGGGTTTATCCTAGGAGCAAACTGATTTCTTTGTAACTAAATTCTAATCCTCATGCATTCATGAACACCTAAAACCAATATGGCTTTCCAATATGAAATAATTTCTCATTCTTTTGGACCTCTACATCTAATATTAATTAAGTTTAACCATGTTTATCAAAACAAATGTTGATAGGTCATCAACCACAAGACATTGCTTTATTACAATATAAGTTAGAAAATGAACTCACATTTTTATGGACTTTGACTATTTATAACTGTTCAAGAATTCTTTAAAAAAACCCCTACCCCTTGATTGGTGGGTTCTTCATACAATGAGCTCAAAGAGCACTCTGTTTCAAGAATTCTTTGAAAAAAAAACTTTTCTGTGTTTATAAAAACCAAATGAAACATTTTTCCCCCTTTTATTTGGGCTCTATACTGAAATGGAATTGGAAGGACAGATCATAAAGAACCGCGGGTACCCGGAAATGGCTTTTAAAAATGGCCAGTCCTTTAGCTTTGCAGTCCTTTTTTCGTTGCTGGTGTTGCGAATATCATTCGTGCTCACCATGAGCCAATCCGCTAGCCCTGTCCCTCCATCATCAAGAACATCACGAATCACCTTCGCATTATCTTCATTAACCGCCTGCTTCACAAATTCTGTAGACTGCTCCTTGAAATTGCTATACGTCTTCCAATTCCAATGAATTTCACAGAAAGCCAAAAAAAAAAAAAAAAGAAAAAAAAAAAGAAGTAGAGAAACGCTACAGCAAAACACCAACCCAAAACCCTAAATAAATTATCGAGCTGCGATAGGATTTATGTTAGTCAAAATCAAATAATATAATAAAAATTCATAAAGTTGAAGGCTTTGAACTCGCGCGATTAGTGGTATTTGCTAATCAGACACAACGAAACCTTCAACCCGCCTGACCTGCCCAGCTCAGATTACCTCCTGCTAGCTAAGATCCACCGGTTTTTAGCCTTGCACTCTTGCACTCTTGCACTCTTGCACTCTTGCTCTTGCCTGTAAGTTAGGACAATGGCAAAGTTCGTAATTCCAACTGTATAATGTGAGAGATGTTGGACCCAGCAAATATAACCGTTGGAGGCATGCTCCGGTAAGAAGACCTTATTTCCTCCTCCTCCGCACCCCACCCCACCCTCCTTGAAAAAATGGTCAAAAGAAATATTAGTGACAGAACTAGCCGTTAGTTTCATCTCAGGTAGCCCCTCCGAATTCACCCACCTGACAGTGTCGCTGGTTTTCTCCACTAAACAAGACTCTCTCTTTCTCTCTCTCTCTCTCTCTCTCAGACTAGTCTAGCTCCGCTTCATCTCTCCCTTACTCCCCTGTTTCCCTCACTCCATATACACAATCCCTGTCTCCCTTGCTCTAGAGAGTTTGTAGAGTAGAAGCAGAGAAGAAGAGGGGAACAGCAAAACTATTCTTTCTCTCTTCACTCTGCTGCTCTTCTACATTTTTACTGACTGTTCTAGTTAATTTTCCCATGAATAATCAAAATCAGATCTTCTGTGGATTTAGTCGATCCCCACTGGAGCTTCTTTGGTTCCTCAAGAAAAAAACAGCTTCTCATTGTCGAATTGCTAATAAGGAGGAGAAATGGAAGAAGAGTCAGTCATCCTGCAACTACCCACTTCAGCATTTTGGTCGCCCAAACAACTTCTTCCTCTGTAAGCGCCTGCTCTTGCTTCTTCAACTGCTCGCGTTAATCTCCCATTCTGTTTCAAGCCAAGCGTGGGATGGGGTTGTTGTCACTCAGGCAGATTACCAAGCACTTCAAGCCTTCAAACACGAGGTAATTGATATTAAACGGGTCTTGCGGAGCTGGAATGACAGCGGCTATGGAGCTTGTTCAGGAGGGTGGATTGGGATCAAGTGCGTCAAAGGGCAGGTTATATTGATCCAGCTCCCTTGGAAAGGATTGGGTGGGCGAATCTCTGAGAAGATAGGTCAACTCCAAGCACTTCGAAAGCTTAGCCTTCATGATAACAACATTGGGGGTGTGATTCCTTCTTCCCTGGGCTTCCTCTCCAATCTCAGAGGAGTTTCTCTCTTCAACAACAGACTGTCAGGTTCAATCCCTCCTTCACTCGGTTCATGCCCTTCACTTCAGACTCTTGATGTTAGTAACAATTTGCTTACTGGAACAATCCCTGCTAGTCTAGCCAACTCTACTAAGCTTTACAGACTCAACCTTAGCTTCAACTCTCTGACAGGTTCGATACCTCCTGCTGTCACTGGTTCCTCTTCTCTGACCTTCTTAGCCCTCCAATATAACAACCTCTCAGGTTCTATTCCTGATAATTGGGGAGGTACCAAAGATGACAAATATTATCAGCTTCTGTCCTTGACCCTTGATCATAACTCTTTTTCTAAAAACATACCTGTTTCTTTGAGCAAGTTGGTAAGGCTAGAAGAGATTTCTTTAAGTCATAATCAGATCAATGGAACCATACCCAGTGAAATCGGGAGGCTTTCGAGACTCCAAAGATTAGATTTGTCTGCAAATGCCATTCATGGAAGCTTCCCTGCTAGTCTCTGCAACCTCTCTTCCCTTGTTCAATTGAATCTAGAGGGCAACCATCTAGATAATCGAATCCCAGAAGATGTGAACAGACTACATAATCTCTCCATTCTGAACCTGAGTAGAAACCAGTTCAACAACCAGATACCAGTGACTGTTGGGAACATCTCCAGCCTCACCCAACTTGATTTATCCCAAAATAGACTCACTGGAGGTATTCCAGCTTCTCTTATCAATCTGACTAACATAATTTCTTTCAATGTGTCCTACAACAACCTTTCTGGTCCTGTTCCCTTTCTCTTGTCTGAAAAGTTCAATTCAACCTCTTTCCTCGGGAACCTTCAGCTGTGTGGATACAGTGTTTCAACCCCTTGTCCTTCTGCTCCACCTCCATCACTGGAGACTACCAAACCCTGCCACCGAAAATTAAGTGCCAAAGACATAATTCTCATAGCCGCAGGAGCCCTCCTGGCAGTTTTGCTGTTATTGTGTTGTATCTTGCTGGGCTGCTTGATCAGGAAGAGGGCTGCTTCTAAAGCGAAGAATGGTGAGACAGGCGGAAGGGCTACTGCCACAAAAGGCGAGAAGGGTGCACCTGCTACTGGAACTGAAGTTGAATCAGGGGGTGAAGTAGGAGGGAAATTAGTCCACTTTGATGGGCCATTGATGTTCACAGCTGATGATCTTTTGTGTGCTACAGCTGAGATAATGGGGAAGAGTACTTATGGGACAGCGTATAAGGCAACATTGGAGGATGGGAGTGAAGTTGCAGTAAAGAGGTTGAGGGAGAAGATTGCGAAGACTCATAGGGAATTTGAAGTGGAAGTGAATGCACTGGGGAAGATTCGACACCCAAATCTTTTGGCTCTCAGGGCTTATTACTTAGGACCCAAAGGAGAGAAGCTTCTTGTGTTTGATTTCAGGCCTAAAGGGAGTCTCGCATCTTTCCTCCACAGTAAGTTCCTTCTACTAGTGACTTTTTCTTTTCTTCTTGCTCACAATCACTATACAATTCCTTTTCTGACCATTGCTAAATTCATTATTCAATGATGTCTGTGTATATATAACTACGAGCAGCTCGAGGACCGGACACAGCGATCGATTGGCAAACAAGGATGAACATAGCCATGGGCACAACAAGAGGCTTGTGGTACCTTCACACGAATGAGAACATAGTGCTTGGGAACCTGACCTCAAGCAACATACTTCTGGATGAGAACATCAATGCCAAGATTGCAGACTATGGCCTCTCTCGGATTATGACTACTGCTGGCGCGTTAGGCTACCGTGCACCTGAGCTCTCAAAGCTCAAGAAGGCCAATACAAAGACAGACGTCTACAGCCTTGGAGTGATCATACTGGAGCTCCTTACAGGGAAGTCCCCAGGTGAGGCAATGAATGGTGTAGACTTACCCCAGTGGGTGGCATCTATCGTTAAGGAGGAATGGACTAACGAGGTCTTTGATCTGGAGCTGATGAGTGATGCATCAATAACAGGTGATGAGTTGCTCAATACCTTAAAATTGGCTCTGCATTGTGTTGACCCTTCACCAGCTGCAAGGCCAGACGTTCAGCAAGTGCTCCAGCAACTGGAAGAGATAAAGCCAGAACTAGCTGCCAGTACCAGCTCTGGAGACGATGGTGCAGGAGTTCCATCAACAAGTGAATAATGGAGAATTAAGTTATGGATTATGACAAGGACAAACTAGGAGAATGAGAGTAGTTCATAATTCTTTTATTCTTGAATTTTTTGGGTTCATGTTGTGTATAAATAAGTTTCTTTCAGTTTATTTTTTTGAATGGAAAGTATATTTTTCCCTTCTCAGTTCAGTTTTTGTCCATGTTTTTAGAGGTAAAACAGAGACATACTTGTTAGTTCTGTCATAAAGCTTAAAGAAGGTAATAGTCCATAAGGTTTCTCTCTTATTGTGCTTGCCTCTGCTGCTGCTGCTACATTATTGATTCTGGCTTGACATTACGATGGTAACTGGAAAGCATTATTTCTTACAACTGCCATGAATCCTAGAACCTCTAGCAACTCTCTTTTACTCAATTTAAAACTGTATAAATTTTCAATAAAGATCTGATTAACCAGATTATTATTGAAAACATTTGTGTTTGGTCCTCTGAGTGAGGAGTTAACGAGGTTGTCAACTCAAAAAACGAATTTTTTTTTTTTTTAACAAATGTACACCTCTGCCCTCAAGTGGATAAACTCATTTTAAGGATGTGTAATACCAAGCAAGGTGGGCAAAGATTATTCAGAAGGATTACATTCCACACCACTTTCTGTTTGATTTTATGAAATTACTAAATCGCTAATCATCTGATACCTTCACATCTAGGGACATCATCAAGGACTTTAAAAACCTTCATATGGTGGGATTCAAGGGTATCCAAAACGTAACACCTTCCAATGAACCTCATTTTTTTCCAGCATTGGAAGGGTGAAGATGGACATGTTGCCCTAAATATGCATTGTGTTGAAGTATCTTTCCTTTCTATTAAAATCATTTTTATTTTCATGGAATCCAAATGGCTAAACCAACCAAACCACCACTTCAAGGAACAGATCCTCTCGAGTGGAGAGGTCCTGTGAGAGAAAAGAGCGAGAAGCCAGTCCTCCAGCAGAGCCCTATCGTCACGACTGCCCCTTCCCCCTCTTTGGCATCTGAGCTTCGTCGGTGGCGTGTCTATGTTAGAGGATGATTCCTGTTGCTTGGTGGTTCTGATTAGCTGAACCTGTCACACCCCCACCCTCCCCCCCCACCCCCCCCACACACACACACAAACAAAACCCCAATTTCATTGACTTCATTTTTAGGAACTTCTAGTTCATGAAGTCCAATCCAAAAAGGATGTCTTCCTAGAGGATCCCCTAGACATTTCCCTAAAAATTCAGGAAAAGATAGATATAGTTTTCGGCATCCACTGATACTCACCAATAACAAGCCTAGTGAGAAAAAGCAGCCTACCACTTTCGCATGTCATACAGTCATCTACAATGTTTTCGCCATCCCCATTTTGGATATCAGGGTTAGAAATTGAAAATGTTCAAGAAGAAACCCTACCAAGAAGACAATGTTGGGTAACTACCCTTGTTCTTTTCAAACGTATATAACCACACAGAAAATGGATTTCAAAAAATTCTACAAACTGCTCATTATTATCATGGATTTGCTGTAATTTATGACTAGTGTACATAAATGCAATACACCCCTCCCCCACAAAACAAAATAAAGGAAGGGCAACTAAATAGAAAGAAAGGAAAAAGATTAAAAAAAAAACCCAAAACTCTAAATTTACAGTCACACTTCAATCCATGTCTTTAGCATACACGCTCGTATCTTCAGCAACCTTTGCCCACACATTTGCTATCTTCTCGGCATAACCAACCTGTAAAACACAATATTGGTATCCTCATATTCTCATGAGAAGAAATCCTCATGAAATTCTACAGAAACGAAATTTTAAAGGTTCATTGTGAACCAAATGAAGATCGTGTGCTCAAAGAAACAGTAATACAGAACAGTAATAGTTTTAGTCAGCTGTTTAAAATGGTCCACCAAACTGTGCCACTAGTGCATGTCAATAAATCAACAAGTTTTGAGCATTCAGGTATACTATTAGGTAGACGGAAAATGGAAGCACAAACCAAGAAAATATTTGTGCCTGTGACCCAAAAGAGAAATCTTAAACACCATATTCATGCATAAAAATGAAGCAGTTAAATATTGAAGTCAAAACTTGCTACTCACACTCCATGCTCATCCTGAAGGCCAATACAATAATATGCTTATGGGCCTAATACGCATACCAAATCAATCTAAAAAGTAGAACTACACCACGAATCTTTCTTCTTCAGCTGGAGTGGCATCTGCATCATCAGTTTCAAATAGATACATCTCCCGTGACGAGTCATGCTAATGCAGCCAGCCCAAAATTTGGTCCTATTTTAGTATCTATGTGGTATGGGCTTTTAATTCCTTGGGTTTTGATTATAATGGGCGGTGGGGGGAGTGGAACTGGGAATCAATAATAGGGCAATTTATATTGAGGTTATATTCTGTTAGCACTTGGCAGAGATCTGAAACCCTGCATTCTGAGTTCTGTTCTCTAATCCTATTAATCTGTTTTCAAATCAAATATCATAATGAGTTATGTGCTGTTGACCTTTTGTTGCTTCATGTCTGATTTTTGCTTATATTAGTACTCTTTAAGTCTCTGTTATGAGACAAGTACAACAGATTCTGTTCTTAGATAAATCTGATCTATTTTCTCTGTTAATAAACTCCATAGTATTTATTCTCTTTGCCAGAATCTAGTTCCGCTTGATAATTTGTCGAGCAATTGCCTATCATATTCACCTCCTGGACCTGTTCTGCAGTTAAACTTCACATACTTCTGATTAGAATTGGTGAACCAAACAGCATCACATGCTCAGCACTATCAACTTTCTGGAACCGTTATTTAATTATGCTGTATGCCGTGTCGAACAACAAAACTTGTGAGCCTGTCAACAACCTATGCAGCTCTAAGCCTCTAAAGCTTGCACTATCTGGCAGTAATCAGTCTAGTCATAGCATAACATTTTCAGCCATTAGCTCTCCATTGGGCTACACATTGATGTGTATCACTTGCTGCATTTTAGAAGGTTGAGAACATGGCTCGAGGTCTTGCAAGGTCTCGGCAAGATCTCGGCAATTGTCTTGGTTTTGACAAGGGTTGAGTCAAGATAGGGTGTGAAATAAGAAGAATATATTTCCTCAGCCGAAAATTCAGTATCTTTCTGAAATCTTGGCCAAAATTTCGGTATCTCGCCGAAATGTCACAAAGTTATATAAATACCACGTTTTGACTTTTCTTGGTCAAAATTTCGACCTATTCTAGATAAAATTGACTGGTTTCGCCAGTTTGTGAAGAAAACAGCGCCAAATCTTAAACCCCCCCCCCCCTTCCAAAAAAAAAAAAAAAAAACTTGGAACACTTGGATTTGATGCTCAAGAACAACATTTGGAGGAGATTTGAACTTGACGGCCCAGTACTCATTCAATATTAGGATGAGCATATAAGGATAGGGGTGACTTGGTACTTGGTAGTTGTTGGCTTGTATTGTTAAATGTTGACTCAAAATATATTTGACTCTATATAACAAACAATGTTAGATATATGATTTATGAAATGGTTCATAATTTGATGTCTTTTCGTTCCCATTGCTTATTTAGGTTGTCTTGCAAGTTTCATGACCTAATTAGGAAATATAGCTGCAAAAACCAAGGGCTGAATTATTTAAAAAAAAAAAAAAAACTAACTCAGCGAGTTACCGAGACAAACCAACTGAGATACCAAGACCTCGAACCTTGGTTGAGAATCATTGTTGTATCAACCCATCATAATGGCCCCAGGATCATTAACCTTCTCAACAATCGTGACTATGAAGTCATCTTGCTGAGCCACTGCCCATCAAATAAAAAAAAGGGTGTACCCAGTGCACAAGGCTCCCGCCATTTCGGGGTCTGGGGAGGGTCAGAATGTACGCAGCCTTACCCCTGCTTTTGCAGAGAGGCTGTTTCCAGACTCAAACCCGTGACCACTTGGTCACAATGGAGCAACCTTTACTGTTGCACCAAGGCCTGCCCTCTAATGGTCTCTAAAATTCCTTAATAACAGCTAAGGGTGTCAATTCGGTCCATTACCGGTATTCGGTACAGTACGAAGCCAAACAACCCATACCAATACCGTACCGTACCGAGTACAGTACTATTTCCCATACCGAAACCATACCGGTTTGGTATATGGTTTTGTTCGGTATGTATTCAGTACGGTATACGGTATTCGTTATATGGTTTCTTATATTATATATATAAAGTAGTATATATAATATGAAATATATTACATTTAGTATGTTATATTTTTATATATATATAAATTATTATATATATTTAATACACATATATGTACTAATTTATATAAGTATATATGCCAATAATACGGTACGGTATTGGTATGTACCATTGTGACCAAGTGATCACAGGGTCAAGTTTGGAAACAGCCTCTCTGTGAAAGCAGGGGTAAGGCTGCGTACATTATGACCCTCCCCAGACCCCGCAGTACCGGGAGCCTCATGCACTGGGTACGCCCTCATCGGTATGTACCACTGATATCAACCTCCATACTGATACTGTACTGTACCAAGTACGGTACCATTTTCCCATACCGGTACGGGTAATTCGGCATGGTACTGGTTCGATACCGAATTGACACCCTTACAGCTAGTTATGATGGATGATACAAAACTCTGATGCAGGACACTTAAATAAATCAGGTCTGCAAGGATTTAGGGTTAAAACTTTTTTATGGAGGAAGATTTAGGTTTAAACTTTCGTTGGCTGGATAGAGATTTGATTTAGAGATGAAAAATATGGTATTTTGATAGCTGCAAAGTAGGTATTTATGGTTTATGGCTGCTGCTCTGAAATTTCAGCAGTATTGACATTGCATGATATTGCTGGAATTGAAGATGAAAATGAGCTATTATAAAAATGCAAAAGCTATAGTTGAAATTGTTGTTGAATCTGAGAGAGTCAATAAAATTCCGCATAAGACAAAAATGGAAAACACTCAAACAGAAACAAGGAATGAAAACTTGAAAGCGGCCAAGAAGTTGATTAATCTTGAAAAATCCATGGTTCCAAGGAGGCAAGGACAACTTAGGACAAACAAAACGAAACTAACTGCTTCAGTTTATTTTCATATCCAAGTCATGGACTTTATAAAAATTGCAGAAAAATCTGTCAGTCAGCCTCAATCATTACGGATCAATCAGAGGTACATGAAATTGATTGAACTATATCAATTCATCAATTTTGCTGCAAAATCATTATTCACATTGTTAAATCATATGGGACTGGGTGTCTAGTATATCACCACGATAGGGAGAGTCCCACCTATCGTGAATTGTGAGTGTGTGTCCCATCAGTAATGAGTTTCCCTATTTCTTTCTTCTTTCTTTTCTTATTAGTCTAGGACTCTGTTTTCCCTTGCTGGTTTCTTTCCTATTCCTATAAGGAATCATTTTATTCTATTTACTATATATTGAATGGAGGGGAAGGCTGCAACTATCGGTTGCTAGTCTCTTTTGCAAGTACATTACTCTTCTTCTTTCTTGTGATTATTGGTTTCTAATTATGATACTGTAACACATTATTTTGTAAAACAAAATGAAGATTTTGTGAACACAGATGCACATATGATTTATCTTACAATTTCATGCAAACTTGTGATCATAATTCAATGATTTTCTGCAATAAAATACAAATTAAAAAAAAAAAATCATGTTTGGACACTCATGATGAGGAAAATCATCATGGACGAGTCTATTTCCCCAGCAGGAGAGATTTACTGGGTAGGGCCCATCAATTTGTACTCCACATACTATATTAGTTTGCAGATGTTTACTGGGTCAGATTACGGAAAGCAGTAAAGTCATAGTCATAGGTGTTGGCTTGCATTACTCATTTTCCCTTTTTGTAGTGTCAGAATGAATATTTTGGTAATTTTCAGCATGAAAAAGTCTTGAATAATTAATTTTGGTCATATGCCCCCTTCTTCCTCTTCTTCTCCTCCATCGGTTCTCTTTAGTTTCTATTTTCATTCTTCTGTGCATCTGGGAGTTGTTGAGTTGTATCAAGGTACTGTGGAGGTAAATACTTTCTGTTGAAGCTTTCTTACATGCCCTGTAGTGTACTGAAGATTGGAGGACATATTCCACCCTGCGGCACCATTCCTGTTCTGGTTATTTTCTGGTAGCAACTTCCATGGCAGTTTTCCCTAACATCCTACCAGTAGTATAACCCCATCTTGTGGTTCTCCATGAACTATGGCTGATATTTTAGAGTGTTGTTCTGGCCAAGAGAACATACCCTCGACTGGCAGATTCCCCATCTGAGGAGTCTAGGTACTAATTCTGGAACCAGTTTGTTTTCCTGAGTAACACTCACTCCCTGTTCTACCGACAGTATACTTTTCTGTTTTCCTCTGACTGAATATCACCTTAGAATTGTGTTTCAGACCCGTTAGTGTCTGGAGTGTCAAAAGAGTCCATCGGTAGCCAATTATTAGGGTGACTTCCTATTTTCTTGCTGCCGAAACCAAGTGCTAAAGCTTACAGTTTTGACAGTACCTCTGATCCTATTGTGGAATAGGTTTCTAGTGACCATGCTCTACATTAGTCTCAACTTGATCATGTCTCAAAAAAAAATGTTATTGAACAAATCCAAGAAAATATCCTCCAGTGAATAGCATGAATTTCTTTAGTGCGAGTTCATCAAGCCCCTGCTAGTTATGGACCCAACCAGCATTAACTTTGACAAACAATTGTTCCCTTTTAAGAAAGAGCAAACGATTTATGAAAAGAACTAGATATTCCCTGAATAGGTTAACCACCAGAACCCATGAACAGGAGAAGATGAAAAGAAATACCTGATTAACTACAAACCCTTTCAACATGGACAAGAAGTCATTGTGTCTTTCTCTGTCCAACCTTTCAAGCTCAATCCTGTTGTTTTCCTGCATTTATATCATCATTAAAGTCATACTTCCAAGTTCTATTCGCAAATAATTCATACAAGGGTTGGGTTATGTAAAATTTTCCGCATTCTATCATTCAAAACATATAAAGGCAGTATATATGTATATATGTATCATATACATAGAGAAACGGAATTACTTTCAACAAGCAAGAAGTGTGTCGGCTTTATGTCAGAACTCGGGAGGCTCAACCAAATAACAGCCCAGTAGTGGCTGTACCTAGCCAATTTAACAGACCCAAAATCTACTCCACACAAGCAATTCCTAACAAAGCAGGAAACAGTAGTAATGTGGAATAGGACAAGGGGTAACTCCAACAAAAGCATCTCATGTCACAATTTGTCTAGTCCATTCAGTTGTACCAATTTGAAATGAGATTGCACACATTACCAAAAGTTGTTATACAGCATTGTCGCTGAATGTCACTTTTGGTTGGTGACCCTAGCATGAAAAATGCAATGGCTTGTCTGTCGCCAACTGGCAAGCAAGTAATTGGACCTGAAAAGTGTTGTTGGCCAGAATAATTCCCCATGATTTTACTGTGTCCACTTAGTTTTCTTTGACAAGGGTTGGTGTATCTAACAATTTGGGGACTTCCATTGGAAGAATATTACCCAAGTACTCTGATCTTTTTTCCAGTCGAATCACTCCAAACAAAACACACACTTGGTGTTCCTGCCAGTTTTCATAACCATTGGCTGGATATTTGCTGAAGAACTAGAGCAAGTACGGTGTTACATTAGTATTAAACAAAGAAGGATCACATCCAAGGTGTTCATGGTTTTGCCCAAGAATAAGTGAAAAAAGAAGTATCACATCCAAGGAGTTCATTGTCTTACCCAAGAATTAGTGCAAGCGTGGAACTGAATCATGTTTTTAAGTAACACCTTATATCAAAATGGTTTCCCCAACCCTCTTCTCCATCTTTTTTGCTACAAAATGACATTTTATTTGATAAAACAAGAAGTGAAACTCACTGAAAGAAGTCAGAATCAAAGCAAAAAACCTTCATTTATGGAGTTCCCTCATGTAAGACACCCAGGTAAGGCCTCACATCAATATTTGAAATATCTACACAATTCTGACCTGAATTTTTTTTGTTTCAGTCATGATTAAACCAAATATCTAAACTTTGATTCAAATTACCTCTGCTGTTTTTTTAAATGCTTGGCCAGGCCCACGCCGTCCACCCCATCTGTACCCTAAAGAACATTAAACAGACGACAGCCTGGCCATATAGATACAAACTTGCAAGGTTAGCATCAGACTAAGATGTGTGAACCTTCATTCTCCAATTTGCACCTTTTAAAGGATAGGCTTTCCTTTTCGGCAATTATGCTGGATGTGGTTCCCATAGGGCTTACTATGGTTGTTGAACGAAGAGAGAGAATTGTGATCAGGGTTTCACAGTTGAGATTCAAGAAAACACAGTTAAGGCTTTCAAAAAATAAAAAAGACATTGAAAGGAAAGTTTATAAGGGTGCAGGACAAGATTTGGAAAGCCATCTTCTTCGACGTCAGCTCCAGACTTCATATGCTCCAAGAAACAGGCATATTGTTGTTACCTGGATCCTAGTTGTTTCTTTTTTGCAGTTTTCTGGCCCCTCCTAGGGCTTGAGACTTGTCTATTTCCCCCTTCCCCCCCCCCTCCCTTCTTCCCTGTGTATTCTTCCCCCCCCCCCCCACCTTTTCTTTTCCCCTTTGCGGTTTTGGTAATGATTTTTTATCCACCAAAAAAAAGTTCCAATGTTAAGTGGATTTTTTCGATTGAGTAAATATGGTGCAGCTAGGTGGCAGTGCTGGTATTTTCTTTAAAACTTCTAAGATTTTCAAGGGAGAAACGACTGGCTGGGCTTTTGTACACTCTAGATGCTGACAGCTGTGAACCGTGAGGGATTAATGAAATTTGTTAAATGCTTGGGTTGGAAGGATATAATGGTCTCTACACTGGTTTTGTGGGACAAAGAGAAATAAAGCATAATAATATACCAAATTAACTCCTAAATGGGACTAATTACCATACTGACTTAAAGTCAATTACAACTAAAGGTGGGCACTTGAGTGAACTTACCCAACTCTACCCAGCCAAATCTTGGGTTTATATCTTTAGGGGGAAAAAAAGAGCCCTTAATTGGGTTGGAGTTTTCAGATATTGGTTGGTATATATAAAGACTTAAACTAATCCTACCCATATAGAAACTCTGAAATAGATTTGGACTAAAAAACTGAAACAAATTCCAACTCTAACGAACTTTGTCAAGAATAAAATTTTTTAAAAAAAAATTTACAAATTTTAAATAAAGAAGAAAAAGCCTAATTCCTACGCATAACTATATCAGACTGGATTGACATGTCAAAATTCTGAGATTCCTCATTTTCAGCTCTGATAACCAAAAACATAAAAAAAAAAACTTGCCTAAACAAATTACTACTTATCTTTCTAAGATAAACATGTTATTAGCCTTGGTTAAACATGTAGCACAAATAAAGAAGCTGTGAAATTGGTTGTAATTCAGACTAGGTTACATGCAGAAAAAGCAAGCCAGCATTTATTAAGACAATGATTATGGGGAAATGTGTCAATTTCATGCCTCAGGATTAAAGAGGCCATGATACCACAATTATTCAACCTCAAGCAAAACATAGAGCACTCTGTAGA
The DNA here is from genome assembly GCF_018873765.1 of Telopea speciosissima. Classification (NCBI taxonomy): domain Eukaryota; kingdom Viridiplantae; phylum Streptophyta; class Magnoliopsida; order Proteales; family Proteaceae; genus Telopea; species Telopea speciosissima. The sequence goes on from NC_057918.1 coordinate 30,373,236, forward strand.
TAGTCCAAGATTTTTAATGACAATATAAAACCTTGGTCCAGTCCCTGTGCATCTATAACAATAAGTTCTTTCTTACACTAGATATCTTTATCTTTCAGTTAATCCATAAGTAATCAACCAATCCTCCTTCCCCACACAACTTTGACCTTTAACGAAGTTACATGGGTGTGATTGCTGCAAAAAGGTCGAATATGATCCCACAAGTTTTAGTCCTGCTCTCCACCAGAGACTGGCAAAGAGGGTTCCTAAGGTAGGAAAATATGTGGAGCAGTAGAGAATGGACAGAAACCTGCTAATGAAGATGTTGCAAGTTGCAACATAAATTTTATTAGGCTTAAGGGTGCATAGAGTAGCTGGGTCAGCCTCGCAGATTCCTCCCCCCCTCTTCATATTTGATGGAAATGACACGGAGCAAACTACAAAAAGATACTACTTAGGAATCCAACTTAATAAGGAGGATGGGCTTCTACTACTGATTACAATTATGACACTCTAGAGGGTTTCGTTCAAGGAGCTGATAATCCAAACATTCTTGATTACTGATCATTTTGCTGAATCTTTTTACAACAGCAGGCAACTTCCTTTTCCTTTCAAGAAGAACGCTGATTGACTGATAGTTTTTATGACTATTCTGTGAATTACATTAAATCAGTGCCAGGGAATCAGTTTATAACTGCTTTGGCAAAGCATGGAATTAGATTACAAACTCTCCAAAACGTATGTGTTTAGACTACACTTTTCAAGACTTTTTAGTCTTCAGTTTTATTTTGCCTTAAGGCGTGCTATGGCCATGCCGAAGGTGGACCCTTAAGTCAAAATCTTATGTTCTTGTTTCTCTGGTGATGGCTTTGCCGAAGGTGGAGTTTCAAGATTCTTTGTATCCTTGATTCCAGAATGCCTGGTTTTTCTCTGTACATCCATATATTTTTTAACATAATATTTTGCTGACCTTTAGAGAAGAAAAAAAAAAGACTACAGCTTCTAACACAAATGATGAATCATTAGACTATCTTATACAATACTAACTCTCCAAAAGTTATTTAATTAGACTACATCCTCTAACAAAAAACTATTAGATTACCTTATTCTATGGTAAATACTTTCTAGTGTAAAGTGAAGCTAATTATGAGTGAAATTTTGAATTTTCAAAATCAGTTTGCACTACTACTAAATCAGTACATACACCATGTAGTAGTAGCCTTGCGTTAATAATAGTCCACTTTGCTGGTGCTGGACCTGCCTTAGCAGTTACCATTTTGCTAATTTTGATGATTGGTACTAGAAGGAGAATGGGAGGGGAACAAGATCAACCCAATACTAAGTACAGCCCACGGCATGTACAACTCAAGCTTTCTCAAGTTCAACAATATTCTCCAGATCTACACCCCACTAAATCACATGAGGAACAAATACTACTTTGTCATCAATATATTACATATCTAACAATAATACATAATGGTGAAAATACTCTGAGATTTTTTATGGCTATCAATATCTAGTTGTCTACAATAGGCATCAAATAACCTCAGATTTAAACTTTCAGATGCCTTGTCAAAATATCAGAAATAAAATTTTTACCTTGATGCGTTCATATTCACTAACAGCAATATATTTGGCGTCCTCCGTAGCTTTTATGGTTTCTTTCAACTCTTCTACTTTGCGAATTCTAGATTTGTCGCCACCAAATATTTTGGAGGATGCAGCTTCGATTTTTTCAACCTTTGAATGCAAGGATGAAAGTTCTGATAGAAGTGTCTGAACTGTCAATAAAGCACTTGAGCGATCCGAAAATGCACCGTGGACAGCCAACATCAATCCAAGATATTCATGTAGTGAGTCCTGCAATTTTATGATGCAATGGCAAAATTTAGCATATCAAATCTATGGGAACCTTCAACTAAAATTACCTTTTGTGTCAAACGTTCAAATTACCAAGGTCTCAACAAACAACAAAAAAGAGAAAGTGACGAATGACCCAGAACTAGTCTCAGTTGATACAATTAAAGATGCATTTCCATTTGCGACTACAATGAGTTTCAACCTAAGAAATTTTGGATACTTGTGAACATATATGATGAAGAGGTTTTTTCCTTCTTTGTTATTATGTCATTATTGTTTTTTACTATATGATTTACAGTGTTGTACCATCCAACCGTTATCAAAATAATCGTAATTTACCAAATGTTTGACTGTTTGAGCATTTGATTCCCGATAGAATCTGCTAGCTTTGACGGCTGCTGTTGCCACGTGTTTCATATCAGCAGCTCTTACTCTCTGAGAGTTATACAAGGCCTCCTCTGTTTCAAATTTAGTTAATTTGATGAAAGCTAAACCTAATTCTCCCATTGTTTCTCCAATGTCCTGCTGAGCTTTGACAAGTGATTCAGCCTGCAAACAGTAGAAGTAGAAAACACACTGTAAGAAACTAACTGGAAAAGATCCTAAAATGAGGGCATATGCATACGAGTATAACCAACAGTGGAAGAAAGAAAAGAGTTAACTTACTTGCTGTGACGCATTGCTGAGTTGCTGCTCGAAGTCCTGCAGCTTTTCTTTCTTCTCCAAGAACTCCTTATCTTCCTCAACCACTGGTGGCTTCGAGCCACCCCAATCATTGGCGACCGATTGCTTCAATTCCTTAAAGATCCTGAGCAGATCCCTACCCCCTTTTGCAGGCTGCACTACCTCATGAGGGGCGACGAAATTTCCAGATTCCCCAAACAACTGCATTGGAAGCTTAACTGCCCCATCCAGCATCCTGGAGGCCACATCAGTTGTCGTCGGCAAAGGAAGCTTCCCCTGGACATGTAAGAACACCTTCAGCTCATCGCTTTTCTTGACCACCGGATGTGCAGCCAATCTACACAGGTACTTCTCCAAGGCAACTCGCCTCTGTTCCACAAACTCCTGCTTTTGCATGACCTGGCTCTCCATTACGTTCTTATCCGGCCGTGGAGGAATAAAGAACCCTCGGTATGACTCCGCTAATCGATCCGCCAAAGTCACCACATCTCTGAATCGTCTCCGCACACTGAATTCCGAACCACCGAAGTCCGGCATGTTGGTTCTCGTCGTGATCAGATAAGTCATATAAGTATTTACGCCAGGAACAAGGGAATTCGACGTCTCTTGCTCTTTCACAGGATTCGAAACCGTGATCTTCAAGTACTCAGAACTCGACGAAGCAGACCTCGACAAATTGCCTGACATAACCGAGTCCTGCAAGGGGCTCTCGTGGCCGTTTGAGTCGCCGTTCTCGTCGCCGAATGGACTGAAGATCACATCTGCGTAAGATGGGGGTTCTAAATATGAATTATCTGAGACGTTAGGGTTTCGATGGTCTTTGGATCGCGGCGAAGGCGATAACAAGGGATCATCGCCGGGTGCGACTAAGACGGTGGGCGGTGATAAGGGGTGGTAAGTCTCAGCAAGGGACGACACGGCGCTGCAGTAGTCAGGGGAGGATTTTCCGTTCGATGGCTCGTCGAGAACGAGACTCTCCATTTCTTCTCGAGATGCAAAGAGATGAGTTGCTTCAAAACCCTGGTTCTCAGAGCCCATCATCTTAATTCGATTTTAAAACCCAAAAAAAAAAAAAATAATTAACAAGACTAACAAGCATGTGAGATTGTCACAGAGGTATTTGATCCAGGGAGCTGCGAAGGAGAGAGAGAAATCGCCTCTGGTTCATGTTCTTTAAGTGTTTGTGTTTTTGCTTCAGTAGTGAGCAAGTGAAAAGAAAGGGAAGGAAGAAATCTCAAACCTCTTTTAAAACTCAAGAAAGGAAATGTTAATTACAAGGCAGATTAGTCTTCCATAGCGTCAGAAGACTTCTTTTTTCCAATGGATTGGAATTGGATTTGTATGTTGGTGTTGATCCAACCCATCCTTTTTTATGAAAATGGAAATCTTGAAATCGAAACTGGGGAAGAAATAAACGATTTGGTCAAGGAAGAGAACCAACCGTGGATTCAGATTTTAGAGTAGATCGCTGTCTGATTTCGTTGATGTGACGGTTAGTTGATGCTGTTGCTTTTGGGGTTGGAAACAATGAGAGACCTACGACTTTTTTTTCTTCTTTTTTCTGATAAAGAATGAGAGACTACGCTATGCTCATTAATTGGATAAGGTTTAACAGGATATCGTATTTGGGAATCTGGCCATATTGGGATTTTTTTTTGGTAGACCCTATTGGATTGAAAACCGAGCTTCTGAGCTTCTTTCTGCCCTTCTTTATCACATGTTTGCATTTCCATTTTCCTATGCTGGGAGTTGGACAAAGAATCTTCTCAATGGTCCTGTTCTATTTTTATAATCACTTGTTATTTTATATGGATTGTTCGAAACAATATAGTCCATGGATCTTCTAGGACTGATCCTAACTTCGTTATGTGTATCAAAATGGTTAGGTGACGTGAATATTTATCCCCCGACTATCAATTCCATGGTTAATATGTTACAGCTTAATGTTTCTTTTCACTATATTTAGAATTTATGTAACTATCATATAAATTGTCCTATCTTAATATGTGCCGACAGTTTTAACCCAAATTTAAGAAGATCAGGATAGACTTTTTGCTTTTTCATGTATGGACAATATGTTTTAACAGATGCAGGATGCTACCCTACCTCAAATAGAACAGAAGTGAAGCTTTTTGGTCCTCTGAAAGAATGGAAAGCAGCCCAAAGAGCATGACACAATCCAATAGAAGCATGGTACATCACAAAAGAAACTCACTTTAGTTTAATGGGTTATTTTCAAATACCCTCCTGAAAATAATCAAATTTATAATTGCCCCTTTGAGTTTTTATTAATTGCATGTGCACCCCTGCTTTCCAAACTAATTACCATTATAGTCCCTCCCGTTAGACAAATCCATTATGTTATAACGGATCCCAACTTTTTAACATTGATGGCCCATTCTGTCCCTTGATAGGGTAGAATGACAAAAATGCCCTTACCCCTGCAACTCGAATAGACAGATCCATCATCTTTTGTCGCTCCAACGAAACCTGCAACTCTCCATCGCCGATGGTCGGAGCTCGTCGCCTGCTACCGGTTGCTACCGCCTGCCACTGTGGGATGCGCTTACCCCTTTGTCTTCTTCTGATTCTTTCTTCTCTCTTCTCCTCCTTTGAACATCTCCCTCGTTTCAGAGTTCTGGAAAATAGTTTCCGAACTGTGAAGGGCTTGATCGAACTCTCTTATAAGCAACCTATTGGACCTGAGATTTTGAACCAAGGCAGTCCTCTCATAGGCAACCTTAACCCAAGCTTTCGTCTCCTAACATCATCTATTGTGAGGATCAATTCAAATCAGGGGTTTGTTTCTCTACTTTTTCCGCCAATGACCTACTTCGCCAACTGAATTCATTTATTGGGGCTTGAGTGGGTTTGTTAATGGCCTGAGGTTCAGAGAATATTGTTGCGATTCAGAACCCTACTTCCTTGAGTCGTTGGGAAGAGATTGAAAGGATGTGAACCCCAAATCCGAAGTCCAAACCACACTGAGATGATTGGAGTTCCAGAAGATTGTGAACCCCATGACCTTCTTCATGGGCTTCTCTCCTCTAATTCACAGCTATTATTCCCACGATTCCTATTTTCTTCTATTTCCCTCCTATTCTTTTCTTCTCAACTACTCAATTCCTCTCCTTTACAAGCTTTGCTAGGTTCCCTCTTGTTAGGGTTAGGGTTTCTTCCTTCCCTCCCTCTTTCTGATGCCCATGACGATCTTATGAGGTTTCTGTTGTAGATTTGTGGTCTCCTGAGCTGATCGGTTGCTCAATATGGATTTCGCCGAATTAGAAGCGATCGAAGGCCTGCGCTGGTCTTGGAGTGCTTGGCCGGCTTCCAAATCCGAAGCTTCGACTCTGGCGATCCCTTTGAGCATCATGTGTACTCCATTGATGCAATTCAATGAACTTCCTTTGTTCTCTTATGATCTTCTCATCATGTGAAGGTGGGGACATTACATGATTTCAAGGGATGATTGCAAATTGGTTCAATCAAAGGGGTTTGCAGGGATGATTGCAAATGGGTTGAAAAATACCTGCAACTCATCTTCCCCAAATCGATTTGAGGAAGATGAGTTGCAGGGTTTTTTTTTTTCTTTCAAATAAAGGCACTTTTGTCATTCTACCCTTTCAAGGAGGCAGAATGGTCCATCAATGTTAAAAAACTGAGATTCATTATAACATAACGGATCTGTCTAACGGGGGAACTATAGTGGTACTTAGTTTGGAAAGCAAGGGTGCACATAGAATTAATGAAAATTTAAGAAAACAATTATAAATTTGGCCATTTTTAGGGAGGCATTTAGAAATAACCCTAGTTTAATTTATCCAGACAATAGTATTATTTCATGGAATGGTCTTCATTTTGTTCTTGAATTAGCAGACGAAACTGCTAATTTCACTTCTGGTAAGTCTATATTTTATCCCGATGACAATATATCCACATATTTAGAAGGTATTGCCTCTCAGTCCATACATAACGGAATTGGGAATATTGTAAAAAATGCTTGTTTCTTACTATATTTTTAGTTTTTTATCATTAAAAAAAGTACGAACAGGAAATATGAAGACATGAATTTTACTAGATCCGGCGCGAGGTACGCTGGAAGATGTCCGGGGCCCCGAGCTCAACACATGGCCGAGGGGCCATTCCGACGGTAGGGGTAGATGCGTATCACCAAGCCATATGATGGAGAGAAGGATTTTCAGAGCTGGGCGGAGTGCATCCGTCCCCACCATCAGATTGGCACATCAACCACGTGTTGAGCTCGGACTGTATCAAACACCTTCTAGTGCACCCTGTGCTACAAAGGAGCCTAATCCAATTTTACACTCTCGGGGTTGCAAAAATCGGGAATCATGGTCTATCCGTAACAGAATCGTTTGCACCGATCCTAATTTCCAATACCCTTAATTGTTCTAGCTTGAATCGGAATAGGATCAGCAATTTCATAACTGATTCCCGATTCCTTAATCATTTTCGATTATTCAATTAATCCGTGTAATATGGATGGATCCATATCGGTATCGTATCGGTCTCAGTATGATCGATACCCAATCCAATAGCGTGCACCAAAAGTATGCGTCCGTAAAGAAAGACATTATGGAAGTAAAAGGAACCAAGGTTGCGTTTGGTATGCATTATTAGAATGCATTCTAGGTCAATTTCGTATTCTCGCATGATAAAAATAGATTGCATTGGTATGCATTCTAAGAACGCATTCTAGGTCAAGAAAGCGAAATTGACTTAGAATTGCATACCAAACACAGTCAGTGTTAGCACCTGACGGTAACTGTGAACACAGCGGAATTGAACCCACTATAGTGCGAATCTGACAATTGACGGAACCCTGACGCTGCTTCAGGCGAATGATTCACGCACACGGACACCGCAGAAGTGATAGACACCCGGCGCACATAAACAGAAGGAAGCAGAAACGTAAGCCCAGAAAACCCTAACTCTAGCTCTAATGGCATCAAAGTTCGGCACGGCGAGTGAGAGATTACGACCGATATGGGATGCCGTCGACTCTCGTCAGTTCAAAGCAGCTCTCAAAATTTCCACTGCTTTGCTTGCCAAGTATCCCAACTCTACTTACGCTCTCGTAATTCTTTCTCTCTCTCTTTCCCTTGCTACTTTCCCCTGCCCCATTATTGGTTATATCTTCGAAAACTAAAAAAATACTGATTATTCATTTTTTTTCATCATTCATAAGTCGTAGCATTTGAAACCAGAAGTGCATCACTTCAAGTGGAGCCTTGCAATCTTATATCATGATCTTATATTGTGTTTCTGTATATTAAAAGAGTACGCTTATGTCTGACACACTTTGCACGTTCAAATGGAATAGGAAACAATAGCAATTTGGTGCTACTCCCAAATAAAGAAAGAACGAATGGAGAAAAAAATTCCGCAAATTTGTTTCTGTAACAGGAAAGAATATGTATTCTGTGTGTGCATGCATTGTATTCTTAGAGTACAAGCTTCGTGCTATGGATTTTTTACTCATTATTTTTCTTTTGTTAGAGCTAGATGGTCAAACATTTGGCCATTGTAAACATTACCATGACTTGAGAATGGTAAGCAGAGTTGAATTTTGAAATGCTTTGCCGAAGGAAATTTCTTGATGGTTCAAGTGATTTAAATAATATATTTTTGGGTGAAAGAACGCTAACTGGTTGCGTGGCTGGTGTAGATTCCACAGCACCATATGATGTACTTTGGTAAATAGCTCCTAGCAGATGCTATGACCGACCAGTTTTATATGCTTTTCCACTACTGCAAACTTTAATCTGCTGGGAATAAATCTATATCCCAAGATCTAGAGGTTTTGTTGGGTCTATGTTAAATCACAGAGCAAATAAAATAGGAAAATAATCCTCTCCAATTCCCTAAAACTGTGCAGTGCGGCAGTTCAGGTGGGAATGTCGACATGTGGCAGCTCGAACATCCAACGGTGCCGAGCTCAAAAAGAAAAAAAGAAAAAAAAAAGAAGACCGATAAAAAGGAATGATAAAGAGAAAGGGTAAATGATAAGAAGAGAAATGACCATCATGTGACCATGTGGGGTACATAAAGGGAAGTCCAGTCCTGAGGCTTGAGCCTGAGACAGATCCGGCATAAGAGAAGTCCAAACTCATGAGGTTTTTTACCAAGAAATGTTTTTGGCATAGAGAAGTCCAGACTCTTGAGATTTTCACCAAGGATGGTTTCTGGCAAAGGTGTTTACATCCACAGAGAGGGTATTCCTATCACAGAGATGTGTACATATCCACATTGGGAACTGAGGTCAACCAAAGAAAAAAGAATGTATAAATATATATATATATATATATATATATATATATATATATATATATATATATATATATATATATATATAGAGAGAGAGAGAGAGAGAGAGAGAGAGAGAGAGAGAGAGAGAGAGAGAGAGAGAGAGAGAGAATGCATTAGAGAACTGAAGAAATGAATGAATGAGGTTATTGATAGAACCTTAAAGAGAAAGGAAAGCTATATATCGTTATGAGATTGATTTCATATTTATATATAGTACCTTATTTAATTGATTGATGATTGTAGCATAATTGTGTTACATTGCTCACTGGGCTCTTTAAAGTTCATCCCTTTATGTTTACCATGTACAGATGATGGAAGATCAGAAAAAGGAAAGGGTATCGTCATAACCAATGAGGCGTAGAGGATGTGTGATCCTTTACATTTGATGTTGTATTTTGTTCAACATTGTGAATATGTTTTGTATATACTGGGTCTTGTTACCCTATGATGTTTTAAGAGATATTGCAGTTCAAGTTTCAGGTTTTTAGACAATGATGTATATTTTGGTTTGTTATTGGTGAATAGCCACGTTGAGCAACGATGTAATATTTTAGAGTAGAATGGCCGTCAGATCCTATTTCTTATTTTAGCTATTCTTGTTTCACTTTAGTGCTTATTTCTGGTATTTTCTTCTATGATTGGTAGAGGTGAGTTTTTCCCTGTGCGGTCCCAATTGGATTTAGGTGACTTGGGCCCCACCTAGTCCTTTGTTTTGGGGTCATCTTCACCATCATCAGCCTCTAGATTGTGATGAGGATCCATGGGAGTATCAACAGGCTTAGAGACGAGCATACCTGTTTCGGATAAGAGATCCAACACATATTTTCGTTGGAATAGGCTGATTCCTCTCTTACTATGCAAAACTTAAATTCCAAGGAAATGTATGAATGTAAACAGATCGAATTCAGTCAGATAGTGGCATTATCATATTTGTATCCGATTATATTCGGACGGATTCGGATAATGTTCTATCCATTGACATCTTTATCATTTTGTTGACGAGGGTTAGGGTTAAGACTCGAGAGTTTAGCAACTACTCTTTCTTCTACTCTTCTTAGTCTTTGATTTTCTTATGTTTTCTACTTTTGATTTTATCTTGTATTTATTTTATTAGATATGTGATTCCATGTATCACAATGCATAAAAAATATATAAATCAATAGAAAATCTAGAAAAATAATCACATTATCTTAACTTATAAAAATTATAAAAATAAAAAAAACTAATATGATAGACGGATGCAAAGATAAATTTCAAACATTTTATTATCGTCAGATTGCTAAACGAATCGGATAATAATCGGTCGAATAGGGGGATTATCATATTCGTATCCGATTAGTTTTTGGACGGATTCAGACTCTCCTAAACTGATATGAACGCAGATCAAATACGGATTTTCAAATATCCGTTGACATCCTTAGATACCTGAGAGGACCTAAATCGTTCATCTGAAAATGTTGATGTAGATAGGACTTTACTGTTGCAATTCCTGACTCGTCATTCCCGGTAATAATTATGTCATCAACATAGACTACTAAAACAACAACCTTGGAGTCCTTGTGTCGAACAAACACAGAGTGGTCAGCATAACACTGAGAGAACCCACAACAAGTAACAATAGTACTAAATTTGTCAAACCAAGCTCTGGGTGACTGCTTCAACCCGTATATAGCTTTATATAACTTGCACACTCTAGTGGAATTCTCCCCCTAAGCAACATACCCCAGAGGTTGCTCCATGTAAACTTCCTCTTGGAGATCACCATAGAGGAAAGCATTCTTGATATCCGTCTGGAAAAGTAACCAACTCAAATTGACAGCCACAGAGATGAGAACACACACAAAATTCAAACGAGCGACAAGCAAGAATGTCTCAAAATAGCCACAAGCCAGGCCTTGAGATGCTTAACTGACCATCAGGATTGTATTTGATAGTACCCAGCGACATTTTACAATATTTTTTTCCTCGAGGTAAATCCACTAAAGTCCAAGTTCCACGAGACAATAAGGCATCCATTTCGGTATCCATAGCCAGCTTTCGGCCAGAGTGAGATGAGGCCTCAAAAAGAGATCGGGGAATAGAATTAGTAGATAAGGAAAATGCAAAATTGTGAAATGAGAAGGAAGATGTGAAATAGAAACATACTTTTCAATAGGATAAGCAGTTTAGGATTTATGAGTACAAGTACGATTACCTTTACGATGAGCAATAGGAAGATCAAGAGAGACCGAGAAACCTCCAGATTTGGATCTGATTGGGTAGCCAGTGGAATAGGGTCAACACTAGTAGGAGGCACATGCTTCTTCCGTTACTGGTACACTTGCAAGGGTTTGGTAGGAGAGGTGGAGTCGGGAGACACAGTTAGTGGGATAACAGTAGGAAGAGGAGGAACATCCGAACTAGCAATAAAAGGAGCAGAATAATATGGTGTATTTTCAAAAAACGTGACATCAGCACTAATATACTGTTTATGAGACAACGGATCATAACATTTGTATCCTTTCTGAGTGCGAAATAACCAAGAAAGATACACTTAACGGCCCTAGGTGAGAGTGTTTATCAACATGAGAATGGTTAATTTGAACAAAACAAACACAACCGAACACCCTGAGTGGAAGAGGAAAGAGAGAGACACTAGGATGGAGAACAGAAAATGGAAAGCTGTTATTTATCACAGAGGAGGACATGCGGTTAATTAGAAAGCATGCAGCCAGGACAACATCACACCAAAAATGTTTGGGAACATGCATGTGAAGCATAAGAGATCGGGCAACTTCTAACAAATGGCGATTTTTACGTTCATCAACCCCATTTTGTTAAGGGGTATAAGAGCAATTGGTTTGGTGTATCATACCATTATCCAAGCAAAATTGAGAAATATTAGATTGAACATATTCAAGTGCATTATCAGATCTGAAAATCTTAAGAGACATACCAAACTGAGTTTTTATTTCTTGATAAAAATTCTTGAATACAGTAGGAAACTCAGACCGGTCTTTCAACAAGTAGACCCAAGTGGAACGAGAATAATCATCCACAAACGTGACAAAATAATGAAAACCAAACCTATTACTGACATGACATGGACCCCAAATATCTGAATGAACTAAATGAAATAAAGACGAACTACTAGATGCACTGCGAGAGGGAAAAGAAGACCTATGATGTTTTCCTAATTCACAGGCTTCGCATTCAAAACGGTTAATGGACTTGCAGCTGGGAACCATAAGTTGTAGCTTGGACAAGGACAGGTGACCTAGACGAAAATGCCATTGCAGAGGAGAAGAACCACTAGTAGATGTAGCAGCTGCAGTAGATGGTCCTGTGCTGTCCAAATAGTACAAACCAGCCTGTTCAACCCCGCCACCAATCGTCCTCCTTGTCTGAAGATCCTGAAAAACACAGTAAGATGGAAAGAAGATGATAGAACAATTTAGTGATTTAGTAAGTTGGCTAACAGACAATAAGGACAAAGGTAAGCGAGGAACATGTAAAACTGATGACAAGGTCATGGATGAAGTAGGAGAAATAGTACCATGACCTGTCACCCTAGTAGATGAACCATCAACAAGAATGACAAGAGAAGACTAACGAAGTTCAGAAATAGAAGTAAATAAATCAGCCTTACCAATCATGTGGGAGGAAGCATGGGAATCTATGATCCAAGGAGTGTTGGTAGTAAAGAAGGCTGAATTACCTGTGTGAGCTAGAGTGGTTGTGGGAGTAGCTGTAGTGGCCTCAAGTTGTTGCAAGCGTTTGAGGATCTGAATGTAATCAATGCGAGGGATGGACACAATGGAAGAAGCTCCAGGTGCAGACATTGGGTCACCAAAATGTATCTTCTAAGTTGCGTGGTTGGTCATAACAGTATTGGCCAACTCATTAACCCACTCAGGCTTGCCATGCTTAGCCCAACAAGTATCAACTGTATGATTCTGTCTTCCACAATGGGTGCAAAATCGGTTAGACTTATCGATTTGCTGTCCACCAGTCCCACTGCCATGGCCTCTTCCTTGGCCTCGACCACGACTAGGAAAAGAAGAACCACGGCCCCTACCAGCAAGAAAAGCTGAACTTTCCTTTGGAGAAGGAGAAGAATCAGCTTTAGTAGATGTAGAGATGTGTTGAAGTTGAGAAAGGTTTCATTCAATGATGGTACTTTCTCACCAGCTAGGAGTTGACTCTTAATAGAATGATAATCAGGATGAAGACCGGCAAGAAATTTAGCAACATGAAAATCTGCCCGTTGGAGTTTCAGCTGCTCCAAATCAGTAGTGAGTGGTTGGTGGACTGGAAGTTCTTCAATAATCCCCTTGTAACTGCTGAAATACTCATTCAAAGTTTTATCATCTTGGGAGAAGCTGAATAGTTTTTCATACAACTCATAAGTACGAGAAATATTTTTCTCCTAGGAGAAACTTTCTTTTAAGTCATTCCATACGCCCTTTGCAGTTTGGGGAAACATAACATTGGTAGCAATGGAGGGTTCAATACTATTCCAGAACAGATTTTGAGTATGGAATTCTCACGCATCCAATCATCATGTGTTGTAAAAATAGTAGAATCTTTAGGATCAACAGTGGGGGGATCATCCGTAAGATATTTCATCTTCCCCTTGGCATGGATGTAAACAAGTACGGGTTGCGACCACAACATATAGTTAGAAACACCATTCAGCTAAATACTGGTGATTTGAACATGGACATTGTCCACAGAATTCTTTGGATCAGCCATCATAGAGACTGGCAGCATCCACAGTTGGATTAAAACAATGTAGAAGACCAAGGAGAATCAGCAATATTGATATCCAGCAATCGGCAGTAGGTAACAGCAGAAAAAGTGACTCAAACCCAGATTTCTTGGGTGATTTCAATGACCAGAAGATGTGCAGGACAGAATATCTTAAAACTTGGATCGAAGGTACTGTAGGTGTAGTAGAATAGCCCCCAAAACTCACTCTGATCAGCAGGCTTGATCAGTCGCAATGGTAGAAGTAAGGTACCATGAAAACACTCAAAAAACATAGCATCCGCCAGGTATATGGAGAAAATTAATAGAAGAAAATCAATCCAGTGGAATTATCCCAAATCTGGATTGAGTGCAATACTAGTAGCAGACAATATCCTCTGAAAAATTCATCCACATCAGATGGTGGACCAGGGAGTAGTGTGGAGTTCTTGTTCTTGAAGAAAAACCCAGAACAGAGAAGTCAAAAGCACCATAGCAGTAAAAAAATTGATCTCTTGATCAATATATCTCCATGGATAGATAATAGTAGATAGCAGCAGTAGAGAGGAACCCAAGTTTACTTCGTATCACCAACAACTAGGGCAGAAAGTATGCAGCACAGGCTGCTGCCACCAGAGAAGAAAAAACTTGAAGAACTCCAATAAACCAGAATCATGGGATGAAAAAACTATTGGTTTCAAAGCTCTGATACCATGTAACACTATCAGAAGTTAGAAACCAGCAGAGAAGAGAAGAGAGAACTGCAAGCCGAGTTCACAGCCGATAGCTTCTTCCTCTCTCTCAAATCTTATTTATAACAAGGTAGACTGATTACAATAAATTTCCTAATCAGAAGAGGAAAGAAATATATCCTAAAAATTAGAAGTTAACCAGACTCCTAAAGACAATATGAAACTTGGAAACTAGACTAGGAAACTTGCCCACAAGAGGGACTCCCTCTATCGTGGTTTACATATGTGGACCACGATATTTTAACAAACCCCATATTGGATTACAATTACAAATATAACCCAAATTAAGTACTGGTTTCAGACTTGATAATAGTATATGAATATGTAATAAACAGTGGGCAACAATGGGTTAAACTATCCTTACAACTCCTAACAAGGATATGCAATAATCCCAGCCAGAGAGAACAATGAACAGCAGCAATAATGGGACTATCGCAGGTCTGGAATAGTCAAACAATCAGAAAATTAATCAACTGTAGAAACAGTAGCTACACACATTGAATGGGCCTTATATTCCCATCAAGTTTGGGTCTCAAGGGAGTGAATAGCTCCCAGAAATCTCAGGCCAAGTTAATGGCTAGATGCTGAGATATCACAGTGACATGAAAATAGAAGGTAGGTTTCAGAATTAGAAAGTAAGGGTGTGTATGGCAACGTTTCTGTTCCAAGATACTATTTATGAGTCAGAAACCGTTTTTTTTTTTTTTGGTGTTTCTGTGTTTTTGGAGTAATTCTGTATCAACAAAACTGTATGGTAAAACTGGTAAAAAATTGTTTGTCAGCAAAAAAAAAAAAAGAAAAAAAAAACATGTATGGAATGCTCTTAACAGAAGCTTTTCTTCTGTTTTTACCAAATTACATAAAATGCCATCCTACACATAAATTTCATGAAATATATGTTTAGCCACATAAAAAGGATAGAAGTCCATTTTGATCAAGTTCCTAAGCTTCAAACTTTCCATGTCAAAAGAAGTTGTTACTGTTAGATATGGGCCAGAATACCGTGGGGGGTATTCTGTACTTTTTTCTTCTTTATTTATTTAGTTGTCTGTATGTGGTTTAGTCCCACATTGCTCATGTACATATGTTTATTCTTTTATTACTCTTATAAATAAAGAAGTGCTTGGGGTGACTTAAATCATCCAAGCCTTTCCCTAATTTTAAATCTCTCTACATGGTATCAGAGGTGATTTCGAATTAGGGACCAACCCCATCGAATTTTTTTTCCCTTCTTCTTTCCGCTATCGTTTTTCCCTCCTTCTCCCTCCTTGTTTCTCCTTTGTTCTCCCTTTTTCCTAAGGGCAGCACTACAAGAGGTGGTCGTATGACTTAGGTGCTGCCCCTCCCAACCTCTTTTTATGTTTTTTCCATGATCAATCCCTGTTCGATAGCTGCTGGACTCTACCTGCGGTTTTGAAGTCTTCAAGTTTTTTAGAAGATCAGCCCCTACCATTATTGCAGGCTGTTCTTCCCTTATTGGAGCTTTTTCAGCACCCTTTCCAGCATCTATTCAGCATATATATTCACCTTCATTGAAGATCTCCACTACCAATCGATCTCCTGGAAAACCCTGACAATTGTCGACTTTGGGTGTGGGGTTGCTTGTTGCTGCTACACTTTGGCTCTACTTCTGCAGGACTGGTTCTACACTTTCAAGGACACACTCGACTGCAATTTGGGCCTTCACAGTTCAGTTTTGAAGACCTCTCTAAGATTGATATATCATCACAGGTGTTTTTTCCAAAGCCCTGACATCCATCGATCTTGGGACTGCTGCTGCCTATTGGGCCTATATTTCTGCAGGTTATTTTCTCCATTATACAGGGTCAATCGACTTCAGTTGTTGATATTTACTTGCAGTTTTATCCCTCTCTTGTCCCTTTATAGATCTCCACAATTCAGGGTTTTTTCCAAAACCCTGTCAATTTCGATATAGGGTTCTTCTTGTGATGCTGGTTCTGTGTTTTGGAGAGGTGGTTCAGCCTTTAATTTAAGGATATTTTTGGATTAATTTGCTTCCAGTATGGGTGATTCAATCACTTCTTCAGCCACTTCAAATCATCGCACTTCATGATGGTCACAACAAGACAGTACCACAACGTCCCACCAAATCCTTGTAAACTGGATGGCTCAAATTATCTTTTATGGTCTAGATCGCCTCTTTTGCCATTGCAGGCCGTGGTCTCACCGGTCATATTAATGGCACTTGTGTTATGCCTACCGAACAAGGGCCTGCTTCTGGACAAGTGGCTTGCCAATAATGGTGTTTTGATGTCTTATCCGATAGGCTCTATGACTTCAGATTTACAAGATAACTTTCTTCTTCTAGACACGCCTCTCGATTTGGGCTGCATGCAAGGAATTATATAGGCAACTTGGCAATGATGCCCAAGTATATGAAATTCGGAAGAAGGTCCTTCACACCACTCAGGGAGAACTTTCGTGTCAAAATACTATGCTACTCTCCGCAGTTTGTGGCAACAGTTAGACCATTTCTCGACTTTCATCCTACTACATGGGCGATATTGCTTCCTATGAGAAGCACGTGGATAAGATCAGTATATGACATTTTGGCTGGTTTCAATGTGGAGTATGATCGATCATCCGTTCGTGTGTCGGGCCATAAGCCTTTTCCCACACTTGAACAATCATATGCATTGGTGTCTTCGAGGAGAACGGAGGGCTGCTATGTTGCACCCTCCTATTACAGCAGTGCATCGCTCAAGGCCGCCGCCTCTGCACTCCCCGCTCCCAGCGGCACCGCTTCTCTTGGTGATTCTCACATTGCAGGGGATGTTTCTTGTGAGCACCCGTCACAAACCCTATCACACCAAAGCGAAGTGCTGGAAACTTCATGGGAAACCAGCTGATTTTGAAGCAAAAGGGCTGCCAAGAATAAGAATAAGACAAAGACCAAGGCCCATCGATTGAGACTATTATTGCAGCCCTGCCATCGACCCCGGTCTATCCCGGGAGGATCTAGAGCACTCTTACGTATGCTAAGGTCTTCGCGCGCTGCCTCTACTACATCACTACGCCAATTCTTCTCGCTCCTTCGAGTTCACATTTTGCCCGGTCGGATATTCCTTTTGGAGGTCATTGTACTTCAGTAGCTTCCCATCCCTGGATCATAGATTCTGAGCTACTGATCATATGACCGGTTCCTCTAGTTTGTTTCGAGATATTCTCCCACTGGGAAAGACAAGGTCAAAGTGGTGATGGTTCTCTTTCTTCCATATTTGGAAAGGGAATCATCAACTGCACTTCCTCTCTTCCTTTAACTTTTGCACATTCCTAATTTTACTACTAACCTTCTTTCCATTAGTAGTATTATTTGTGATCTTAAGCTCGAAAAGTCAATTTTTTCCTTCTCATTGTGTGTTTCAGGATCTGGAGTGCGGGAAGACGATTGGATTGGGTAAAGTGCACGGTGGGTGATCTCGCTTGATGACGCGCTTCTCTCCACCACCATTACATTCTCCGCCCACCGAACTCCATGGTCTCTTGAACTCTACCAGGTGGCACTCTAGGTTAGGTCACCCCCTTTAGGAATTTTAGCTCATTTATTTCTAGTTTGGTCACCCTTCGTACTAAGGATGACTTTTTTTGTGAGGCTTGTGTTCTGGCCAAACAGACACGTTCAAATTATCCCATTTCAAATAAAAGGAGTTCTTTTTGTTTTAATTTGGTGCATTATGATGTTTGGGGCCCTAGTCGTAAACCGTCTATTCTGGCCATCGTTGGTTTGTCTCTTTCATTGATTGTCATTCTAGGCATACTTGGGTATATCTTCTGCACATTAAAAATCAAGTTTTTTCATGTTTTCAACATTTTCATAAATGGTCCAAACTCAGTTCCAAGCTACTCTCAAAATATTTAGAAGTGATAATGGAACAGAGTTTACTGAATCCCAATTTCAAAATTATTTAGCTGATCATGGCATCCTTCATCAAACTAGTTGTGTTGATACCCCTGCCCAGAATGGTGTGGCCGAAAGGAAAAATTGCCACTTGTTAGAGATGGCCAGGGCTTTGATGTTTGCGAGGAATGTCCCATCTCAATATTGGGGGGGATGCGGTTCTCACTGCGGCCTATCTCATCAATAGGCTGCCTTCTAGGGTTCTTGACTCTTGTAACCCCTCTGATATTTTAATTGGGAATTCCTCCTTTATTGTGTCTCCCAAGGTGTTTGGTTGTGTCTGTTATGCTAGGGATACTAGATCTCCTGGCAAACTTGAACCTCGGGGCCTCCGTTGTATTTTCTTGGGTTATTTTCTGACCCAGAAAGGTTATAAGTGTTACCATCCCCCTTCCCGCCGTACCATGGTTAGTATGGATGTTATTTTCCATGAGTCCCTTTCTTACTATTCTTTGCCACCTCTTCAGGGGGAGAGTTCTAGTAAAGATGTGCCTTTTGAGATTCCTCTATCGGAGGTTCCTCAGGCTGCTGTACAGCCTACTTTACCACCCATGGCTACTGCCCAGCCTACTTTGGATGGTCTGGCTGTTCCTCCCTCACCTGATGGGAATCCTTTACAGGGGGAGACCATAGAAAATAGTGTTGTTAATGTTCCTATCCAGGGGGAGCTGACTCTTGTCCAGAGAACTATCGGTGAATTTCGAAGAGAATTGATAACTCCAACATCATCACCTATACAAGGGGCAGATCCAACAGAGGGCAGTGCAATCCACTTTAGCACCAGATACCCATCCAATTGCCGACTCGCAGACCGGATCCTTCATCTCCTGGTAACCCCTCTTCTTCCGACCTACCTATTGCTCATCGCAAAGGTACTAGGACTTGCACTTTACATCCCATATCTCACTTTGTGTCTTATAGCTCTCTTTCTCCGTCTTTTTCGTGCTTTTGTATCTTCTCTTTCTTCTGTCTCTGTTCCTCAAAATTGGCAGGAAACATATACAGATGGAAAGTGGCAGGCTGTAATGTTGGAAGAAATGAGAGCACTACACAAAAATAATACGTGGGATCTTGTGGCTCTTCCTCTAGGGAAAAAACCAGTGGGATGTAAATGGATCTTCGTGGTCAAACAGAAGGCTGATGGTTCAGTGGATCGGTATAAGGCATGTCTAGATGCAAAGGGGTTCACTCAGACTTATGGAGTTGACTATTAAGAGACCTTTACACCAGTGGCAAAACTCAACACTATCAGGGTGTTATTATCTTGTGCTGTAAATCTTGGGTGGGATCTTCAGCAGTTAGATGTAAAGAATGCCTTTCTCCATGGGGAGTTTGAGGAGGAGGTATATATGGACATTCCACCAGGCTTCTCTGATGACAGGACTAAGGGCAGGGTCTGTAAGCTGAAACGTGCTCTCTATAGGTTAAAGCAGTCACCTAGAGCTTGGTTTGGCAGATTTCATAGGGCTATGATTTCAGCAGGTTATAAGCAGAGCAATGCTGATCACACCTTGTTCATCAGACGAGTTGGTGACAAGGTTACTCTTCTCATAGTCTATGTGGATGATATCGTGGTGACTGGTAATGATGGTGCTGCTATCAGGGATTTAAAGCTTCTCCTTGGCCGTGAATTTGAGGTCAAAGATCTAGGCCCTCTCAAATATTTTCTAGGGATAGAAGTTGCTCGCTCTTCAAAGGGCATCTTTCTTTCCCAAAGAAAATATGTCCTTGATCTATTGACTGAAACAGGGCTGCTAGGTTGTCATCCTTCAGATACTCTTATGGATGCTACTACAAAACTTAAGGAGAAAGAGGGTGAACCTGTTGACAAGGGTGGTTATTAGCGGTTAGTGAGCAAACTAATCTATCTTTCCCACACAAGA
The DNA here is from genome assembly GCF_018873765.1 of Telopea speciosissima. NCBI lineage: Eukaryota > Viridiplantae > Streptophyta > Magnoliopsida > Proteales > Proteaceae > Telopea > Telopea speciosissima. The sequence goes on from NC_057918.1 coordinate 30,393,371, forward strand.
CCTGATATAGCAGTTGTGTTAAGTATGGTGAGCCAGTTCATGCATGATCCCTATTCCTCTCATATGGATGCAGTCCGTTGCATTTTGAGGTATTTGAAGTCTGCTCCAGGAAAGGGAATCCTCTTATGTCCCAATGGTCACCTCAAGATTGAAGCTTATACTGATGCCGATTGGGCTGGTTCTCCTGACAGGAAATCTATCTCTGGCTATTGTTCCTTTGTGGGTGGGAACCTTGTCACATGGCGTAGCAAAAAGCAGAATGTTGTGGCAAGGTCTAGTGCTGAAGCTGAGTTTCGTTCGATGGCCCAAGGCATTTGTGAACTTCTATGGCTTAAAGGATTATTGCAGGATATTGGTGTCGCTGTCCATCTTCCCATGATGCTTTATTGTGACAATAAAGCTGCCATCAACATTGCTCATAATCCTGTCCAGCATGATCGCACTAAGCATGTAGAGGTTGACCGACATTTCATCAAAGAAAAGCTTGAAGCCGGCCTCATTTGTGTTCCCTTTGTGAAGACTACTGATCAACTTGCTGATGTGTTCACTAAAGGACTGAGTAGCAAGTTGTTTCATCCTATCTTAGTCAAGTTGGGCATGCATGATATATATGCTCCAACTTGAGGGGGAGTGTTAGATATGGGCCAGAATACCGTGGGGGGTATTCTGGACTTTTTTCCTCTTTATTTATTTAGTTGTCTGTATGTGGTTTAGTCCCACATTGCTCATGTACATATGTTTATTCTTTTATTACTCTTATAAATATAGAAGTGCTTGGGGTGACTTAAATCATCCAAGTCTTTCCCTAATTTTAAATCTCTCTACAGTTACACATCACTTTATCCTTGTAAAAACAGGTAAATAACACTGATAGATAAGATCATAAGCCACATGGCTATGAATGCCATAATATCAAACACCAGATATTGGGGACAGTTGTCCCTAGGTGGTTGATATCTAGGTGCATATGCTTAGAAGCACTATCGCGAACATGAGTGGAAGAGGAAGAAGATTCATCAGGCCTGTGGTAGCTCATCCACATGAATGAGTTTGGATGATCTTCATTGGCAGAGCTTTTATAAAACCACAATCCTTAGTTGCGTTCTGTATGGGGAACTTTCAAAACCATCTCGTCTTGTCCGCAGGGACACGTAGGTTGTGAAATATGTTTGAGCTTGGAATCATTTAATAAGAAGTTTAAAAAAAATTAGATATTTCATAAAATCAAGGTTTAGTATCTTAACGTATCCGCTGATACTAACCCATATGTATCTTATCTTTAGAGTACTGATACGATACCTAAAAAAAGTTTCAACTGTATCGGGTCGATACATGACCCGATATGGTTGATACTTATCGATATGCTCAAAACATCTCTTATAAATTATATAACACGATCAATGACTCTAAAATACTTACCCAGAGCTCCTATAAGGCATTCTAATCAATTTTGTATGGAAAAGTCAACTAGATTCCTTGCTTCTATTGGCAAAAGTGACTCTAGTAGTGTTCCTTTCATCATCATTTGGTGATTAAACAACATGCAATCAAGAATCGAACCAGATTTGCTCAAGAAAAAAAATTCTGTCACAACTTCGAAAATTTTGCTCAAATATTGATTTTTAGTGTCACTTTTCACAATGGATTACAAGATTAGAAAAAAACAATCTGAATGATTGCATCAAACTAGTTTTTTTTGGTTTGTTTGTTTTGCGATGATGTATGCATCTAAACCCTAAATCTCCCCAAAGTGAAAAATACATTTTTTTTTTTGGTAATGAATACATGTAAGAAACCTCATCTTTTATACATAATCAATTGAATGCACTTGTCTTATCGTAGTAACTTTGTCGATATCAATTGCATAAAATGGGGGCCTAGTTTGTTAGAACATAGCAAAGGGATCTTACATGTAGTAACTTTGTTGACATTATAGAGGGACTTCTGATGTTTGCTCTTCTACCATATCATGTTGGCACCCTCACCCGTCCTAGAATCTCATATGTTCTCAGTTAAATGAGGTATATTTTTTGCAACTGATAGATGTCATCTGACGTTATATTAACTGGTTAATTTTATGTTACAGGACCATTTGAAGGAAGCTCTATTTGCCATAGGAAGGAATTGGTATGCTTTTTTTTTTTTTTTTTGTGTATCTCTAACAATGTTCAATGTAGACTGAATTTTAATGTGTTCTTCATTATTTTGCCAACGTTGAAAGTTAGCACAGATAAACTGTGGTTTTTATAGCTTCTTGCGATCACTAGTGGGCAGAAAATAAATGGAATGTTTTGCAGATGTAGCTTTTGTATAATCCAGCTCATGCACCATGTCCAATCGTTGCACTTAAATGCTTGGTGGCTGGTGGCCACTGTTTCAAAAATCGGAATTGGATCAGTCGAATCGACCGATTCGGACCGGAATTGGCTGTGACCAATCCTGATTCTGGAAGTTCCAGAGTGGACAATTCTAGGGCATTTGGGACCAATTCAACCCCTTGTTCCTATCCTCCCCTTCCCCCATCCCGTGTGACAACCAAAAAAAAAAGAGCAACACCTAACCTCTCTCTGTCTTATTGGAGAACTGTCTTTTGGGGGGTGGGGTATGTTTTCTGTTGCATTCATGTCTGTATTTTATCTTAGCATTTCTTCCCTCCTTGGACTTTTTATAAGTTTACCTTTGGGTGGTGTAGAAAAGAGAATCTTTCAGAGACTTACACATTAAACCTTCATTCTGTAGGCCCAAAAACCATTATATTGATGTTGCCCTCCTTGCAATTCTTGTGCAAGAAATCCAAAGTAATGTTTTTGCATGGATTTCATGGTGTTCTTGATGGACCTTCGGTCCATTACATCATGGTAAGTGTCCCTTTAATATTTTTTCCCTTAATATTGTCCATTTGGATATTTCACCATTTTTTGTTTTTGTGACAAGAAGATACTTTCCCCTTTTCACTTTCCCTTGTTAGTCTCAACTCTCAACTCTCACCAATCTGTTTGTTTCTCAAAAACTGTTGAATTCTAATCGTGGTTTCTGATTGAACATTACCACCACATGAATACTTTTTCACCTCCAGCTATGGTCAATTCATTGAAATACCTTTTCTTCGCAAAGCATATTCTTTTACAATTGAAATCCAATTATACAACTAAAATAACTTTAATCACGGCTTGCAAGAAGAGTACTACCTACTTTGTAATGGCGTCCACTTGGTGGGATCCAGACATACGTCAGATTAATTCAATGAGATAGTTTGTCCTGCCCTGCTTTGGTATCCTGGGACCACTTGTGTCTTGTAGCATAAGTCTTCTTGTGTGTGCTTGCAATTTACTAAGAAGCAATGTAAATTCATTGATTTCCTGTATTAGCGAACAATGGCTACCTTGTAGTTCTTGATATATGCATGTGAATTGCCTTTCAAAATATCGGAATTGAAAAGTTTAATTGGGCTGATGAGATAAATATTACTTTGCTTCCTTCCCTGCTCTTTGATGAATGATTATTCTGGTTATATAACATTTCTCCTTTCTCTTCAGATTTTTGTTTCATTGTCTGTGCTTGTATACTGTCATCATCATCTCTCCTGCTCTAGTGTTGTCATATTTGATAACCTCTTCCTATGCATCACTTAAAGTCATTATTTGTACTTTTGTCTTCTATGACTAGAGATGGCGACAACTAACATAGGGAAAGGAAGCAGATGCACGCAAAATCTTTGAGAGAAGATCCCTTCTTCCTCGGTATCTATCTATCCGGTGTGTAGCATCCCTCAAGGAAAATATCGAAGTCAACGACCCTGTGCCAGACACTAAGAGCTCCTCAGAGCTTGAGTCATTACTTGAACAGTGTGCAAAGAGTCAGGGCTTTCATTTCAGTGATGCAGTGGGAGAAATTGTTGCAATTGCAGAAGGCAAAAAATCTTGTGAGGTATTATTGCTCTATCAACTGGTATTGCTTCTCACTGTGGTCTTACTGTTATCCACCATATTCAGTTGTTTCGCAAGGACTCTTTTAATGGTTTATCGGATGTAATGAGTCATGTGTTCCAAATTTGGGGTGTTGGTGGGTGTGGACATCATCGATTTGTATATATGCACATACACCCATGCCATATTGATTTTGTGTGCCATGTTCATGGAGCAGTACAAAGCCAACTTGGCATGGGTACAGAAATGGAATCTGTGTGCTGGGCTAAACCTGTGGGGCTGTCAATGGGTAGGGTACATAGTTGTCAATGCATCACCTAGGCATCCAGGCACCTTGGTTGCCTTGTTCGTTTGGTCTTGCTTCCATACCTGTCCACCAACACCTTGGGTCATCTAGATGCCGCGACAACTATCTTAGGGTAGGGTTGGGGAATGACCTCATCCTTACCCTCCCCGTTTAAATAAGAAGTATAAATTCTTAATTGTTACCCAACCTGCTACTAACCTATAAAGAATGGAATTTTCACCCTTAGGTGAGTCAGGTGGATGAGGGTAAATTGTATGTATTGTATAGTAATATTTATATATATGTTTATCTTTTTAATTATTATTTCCTTATGAGGGTAACCGGTGAGGCAATTCGAATCATAATCCTTTCCCTTACCCTACCCATCTAGCCTAAATAGAATAGAGCCTTTACCTTTACCCTCCAAATGAGTGTCAGGAAAGATGGGTCAATGGGTAAGGTGGGAAAAATTTACAGCTTAGGTGCTACTATAATTTTATGTGATGGGTGGGATAAGGGCATAGAAATTTTGAGTTCGATTGTGTGGTTTTTGTGCATGGTGAGGTCGTGTCGAAACATAATCCTAGTGAATGATAGTGTATCTGGGGCATAAGAGGCTGCTCTATCAAGATCCCTTTCCAGATTTGGAAAAGAGGAATGCATGCAAATGCATGCCCACATGGGAAAAGATTTTGATGATTTTAGGCTTGAGGTGTGATTTTCTCCACCAATCAGGCTTTTTGTTTTGTATTTGATTTTTATGTAGGGGACTATTTAAATGACTTCAAACTATGGAACTTGGGAGACGAAAGCGGGAGAGGTGGAGTGGGCATAGTTGTGGACAAAGACCTTAAGAACGAAGTAGTGGACATTAAAAGATTTGGAGATAGGATCCTATTTATCAAACTGGTACTAGCCAACGAGGTTATCAACATAGTTAGCGCGTACGTGCCGCAGGCAGGATTAGGTGAGAGTGTTAAATTACAATTTTGGGAACACATGGATGGTTTGATGCAAGGTGTTGGTCAGGGAGAGAAAATTATTACTGGAGGTGACCTTAACGGACATGTGGGCAAAGATTGTAGAGGCTATGAAGAGGTTCATGGAGGATATGGAGTTGGGGAGAGGAATGAAGAGAGGATATCAGTGTTAGACTTTGCTATAGCGTTTGACCTGTGCATTGCAAATACCTTTTTTAAAAAGAGAGATGAACATTTATTTACTTACAAGAGTGGGCAACATGAAAGTCAAATAGATTTCTTCCTAACTAGAAGGTCTGACAAACTATTATGCAAGGATTGTAAGGTTATACCAGGAGAGAGCTTAACCACCCAACATAGATTGGTGGTCTTGGATATGTACCTTGGTACGAGGCAACATAAGAAGGCGAAACAGGTTTGTCCTAAGATAAGATGGGGCCGACTACAAGGAGCTCTCCTAGAATCATTTACCAATAAAATGGCCCTATGAGGAAGGTGGGATTTTGAGGGAGATATCAATGAGATGTGGATTAATATGACGACTTGTATCAAAAAGGTTGCTAAGGAAGTCCTTGGGATTTCAAAGGGTATCCGTCTAGGCCCTAGAGAGACTTGGTGGTGGGATGACGAGGTCCAAGCAGCCATTAAGACTAAAAAAAATCGTTTTAAGACCTAGCAAAAGAACTAACGAGGCAGAGGATAAAGTGAGCTATTATGTAGCCAGAAATGAAGCCCGGAAGATTGTGGGGAAAGCAAGAGCGAAGAAATATGATGAACTTTATGAAAAACTTAATACAAAGGAAGGGGAAAATGTGATCCATCAGATAGCTAAAATAAGAGAAAGGAAGAGCAGAGATTGGAGACCATGTTAGATGCATTAAGAGTGAGGATGGCAAAGCACTAATACGGGATGCAGACATTATGGAGAGATGGGGTGAATATTTTTAAAATCTACTAAATGGAGCTACCTTGACTGATGGGGTGGATTCGGAAGTGGAAAGGAATAGTCTTGAAGCCAACACACATCATGGGCAGCTACAACAAGTAGGTGAGGCCGAAGTTAAAGAGGCCCTACGAAAGATGAAGGTAAGCAAAATACTAGAACCGGATGAGATCCTAATTGAAGTGTGGAACAACATGGGGTATCTTGGCTAACCAAGCTATTTAACAAGATTTTGAGTACAAAGAAAATGCCAGATGATTGGAGGAGAAACACTTTAGTCCCGATTTATAAGAACATGGGTGATATCCAGAATTGCAATAACTACAGAGGCATTAAACTAATGAGTCATACCATGAAACTTTGTGAGAAAATCATTGAAACCCACCTAAGAAGAGAAACTGATATATCGGAGAACCAATTTGGTTTTATGCCAGGGAGATCTACGATAGAAGCTATTTACCTTCATAGGAGGCTTATGGAAATCTTTAGAGCTTACAAAAGGAATCTCTATATGGTCTTTATCGACTTAGAAAAGGCCTATGATAGAGTTCCTAGAGAGCTCATTTGGCATGTCCTAGGGAAGAGAAGAAGCTCAAGTAACTATGTGGATATAATTAAGGACATGTATGAGGGTGTGGTGACAAGTGTCAAAACTGCAGAGGGACAAAGTATTGAATTCCCAATTACAATTGGATTACACCAAGGATCAGCTCTAAGCCTCTATTTGTTTGCACTCATCATGGATGATTTAACCAGGCATATTCAAGATGAGGTCCCTTGGTGTATGCTATTCGCTGATGATATTGTTTTGATAGATGAGACAGTGGAAGAGATTAATGCGAAGCTGGAGTTATGGAGATCAATTTTGGAATCAAGAGGTTTTAAGTTAAGCAGAACAAAGACAGAATATATGATGTGTAACTTCAGTCAGACCAGGAGAGGTGATGAAGTGGTGAAACTTGAGGAGCGAGAGCTACCACAAAGTGAATGTTTTAGATACCTAGGGTCAACCATTATTAACAAAGAGGGTGATATAGATGATGATGTGTCCCACAGAATTAAAGTAGGATGGATGAAGTGAAGAGGAGCATCGAGAGTTTTATGTGACAAACGCATGCCTATTAAGCTTAAGGGAAAATTCTACAGGACAACAATAAGACCAGCGATGACATATGGAGTAGAATGTTGAGCAATTAAGAAGAGTAATATAGATAAGATGAGTGTATCGGATATGAGGATGTTGAGGAGGATGTACGACAAGACCAGGAGAGATAGGGTAAGGAATGTTTGTATTAGAACCGAAGTGGGAGTTGCACCAATCCAGGACAAGCTTCGTGAGAGCCGCTTGAGGTGGTTTGGTTATGTCCAAAGGAGACCCATGGATGCACCAGTAAGGAAGAGTGACCAGATTCATTTTGAAGAAGCTAAAAGAGGTACAATGACTATTGGAGAAGTGGTGAGAAAGGATATGCATATAGTAGGGCTAGATCCTAGTATGACCATGGATAGAGTTGTTTGGAGGACAAGGGCCTGTGTAGCCTACCCCTTGTAGGGGGGATGTTCCTGGGATGCTGCTTTGACTATTACTTAGACTTTTTCGTTTAGTAATTTTATTTTATTTTTAACCCCTTTTTACTTCCTTCTCCTGCTTTTATTTCTATTACTGTCATGATCTTTTCGGATCCATGTAGCCAACCCCATTTAGTTGAGATAAGGTTATGGTTGTTGTTGTTGGACTATCTAAATTACAACTCTATAGGTCTATTCAGAATTTGACACCACCTTTTGATTGCCCCTTTTCTAATTTCCAAAAGTTCTTTAACTCAATGGTAAAAAAGGGTTTTCAAAATAGTTTGAAAGTGACTTATCCTTATGTCATTATCAAAAGCTGTTATTCTCTTGCACATTTTTCGAGTACGAAATGACAGGATTTACCCTCAGCGAAAAGAAGAAGTGTGTTATACTAGAAGGACAAAAACGTATGGTTACAAATTATTTGTGACTCCTTTGGGGTGTCCATAAGAAAATCCCTTTATATAATGATTTCTTTTGGACTTGTTTCTAAACTGGAACACAAATCTCATTGAACCGTACATCAGAGCTCTAGAATGCTTCTTTTATGTGTATAACTAATTGTTTGTTCAGGAGTGTAGCAAATATGAATGTCTTGTCCTAAAGCAATCATATGAACTTTGTTTTTGGAATGATGATCTATGATGCATACTAACTGTTAAAAAGTTCCGCTTGTAACTACCTCCACTTCTCATAGAGCCAGGTTTTTAATTTGGAGACAGTTGACTGGATGAACTTTGCCGTGTTTTTGAATGCATAGAACTTGGGTTCACATGAACTTGAGCTTCCAGATGAAGAGATCTGCTTGCCAAGTTTGTGGCACATCGTGGATGGCATAATTGAAAGAAACACCCTTGGGAGGCTCAGATCCTTGCAACCAATAATCAGATCTCCAGGAGGTAATCTATCGGTTTTGTTACAGATCGTGACAGAACCCGTGGCTTGGCAAGGTCTTGTTGTCCAGGCTTGTATTTGGTCGATGCTTCCATCTGGAAAGAACAAGAAAAAAAAGCAGGCCTGCACAGATCAGTTAAACTCTCCACTGTCTCAGGCTGTACGTGGTTCAATACAGTCAATGCATGGTGCAATCATCAGGCCAAGGATGAAAACTTGGATACTCTACTGTCTCCTCTACAGGGGAAAGGACTTAATGAAGGGCCTGGGCAGGTTCTGCAGATTCTAGGGGCCTTGTCCTGTACAGCTGATCTGGAAATTGGTGATCGAATTTCACAAGCATTACAGTCATGGAGTCCACTAGATGTTGCGAGGAAAATATTAGCTAGCTAGTCTCTTTGAATATGTGAATCAAAATTGAAGTTACAGTCATTGAAACAGCAAATATAGTTTACAAGAATTTCAGAGATAGATTACAATTAGTGTTCCAAACTCCAAAGTGATGTTCAGTGCTGTGTTGCAGCAGCCTTGAGGTGGCAAATCTGGTCCCTGCTTACTTCGTCATCGACTCCTCGGGGATGGTAATATAAGAGGTAGACACATGTTTTATGTTTCTGGAAGGTGTTTCAACTGGGCAATATCCAATGAGCTAGTGATTGGTCTTTGTAATTTGTTGTAACTGCTGTAGATTTCTTTCATTCTTTTTTACCCCCTTTGCCAGTCCCTTTTTTTTTTCAACAATTTTTTCTTACATTCATTTTTCAATTGCAGAGAAAAATGTACACTAAGTTCACGTTTAAACAGATCTTGTTTAGCATTGTCAAGGTTCTTTTTGGGTTTCTGAGGTTTTGTTATTGTAAGCTTGACTACAGTTTGATGATATATTAGTGGTATTATTTGTAATAATTTGTTGAATTATGTCATGCATCAAAATTCTGGCACCTGATTTCATTCTTTTTTTTTTAGTAAAAATTCCCCGAACATGCACCCCCTCCCCCTGGGAAAGAAAAAAAAGAAGCAACAGGTAAAATATTCAGACTATATAATCAAAGGGCTCATGTTCTCTGAGCTGGTGGGGTTGGGGAGCACACCAATCAAGGGGCATTGATCGGATACGCCATTATGGTGACAGGGAGGAGAGAGATAGAGTTAGTGTTGGAGTAGCATACACTGCCAGCTTAGAGATGTTTACCCCATAATCGACGAGATGGTTGGCGAATGGATGGGGTGGAAGTCACAATCACTCGTACTTAAAAGTTAGTTGTTAAGGAGAGAGTGCCAAGTCTTTATAAACCCTTCCCTCCCTCCCCCCTCTTTCACATTACTTTTCATATCCGATTTGGGATTATTTTTCACCTTATGCGTTGACATCCTAACATGTGTGTTCCTCTCAGGCTTCTCTTAGGGCTGCTAATGGACCCAAGTTACAAAAAGGATGCATGTTCTTGATACATGGTTATGGACTTCTTCATTCTCAATCTGATATCTTGCTGTTTTTTGTGTAATAATGCAGAGGAAGTTATTTTCTACCAGTTTATTCATCTAAAATTGTCTTAATTATTAGTTACAAATGCTGGATTTTTCCCATGTTAGGTGCTCCCTTTCCCATTTACTTTTGAAGTACATGATTAAGTAGCTTTAAGATTAGCCTAATCTATGTTTGGAAATTTCCATGTAATTAATTAATGAGGATTCCCAGCCCATAGAATTGAATGTGTAAAAATTCCTCTCCTCTCTCTCTCTCTCTTTTGAAATTGTAAATTTCCACTAAGCTATCATTGATCTTAACTACCTCTTTCATTTTCTTCTTGTTCACCAGTCCATTCTACATCTCTTTCTCACACCCAGAGTATGGTTCCTTTCAAGGAAAGAGATATAACGGTAAGCACTCATGGACATGTTCAGAAAATGGCTTGATTAGAATCATCTTTATCTTGAGATTTAAGAAACTTTTTATCTTCATATCCATAATATCTATCTAATAATATTGATTGGGCAAGAGATCTTTACTTGATCGCATAGTCTATACCAATGGAAGAGCACGCCTAGATATCTACCCATGAAACAAAAAGCATCATTTCATGGGGACACCACCAAGTAGATATCATTTTTCCATATTGATATCATCAGTTCTTATGAGAAAATTTCTCAAACACATGTATGAGGTTTTTTTTTATCTTCTTGTTTGAATATACAAAGTTATGCACCCACAAATGGAATCTACTTTTGACTATTTTGCCTCTCTCTGCCTCTCAAATTCCAAAGGTTTAGTGACCAAACTTGGAGAATCAAATCAAGTTTTCCAGAAATGGATTGGGTGGGCCTCAGACTGTTCAGGCTCAGTAGGTCATACCCTTTGCATGGATCAATCAAACATTCTAGCTCTTGTATGTTTGTGCATGTTAGGTAGTTATTACTGGCAAGTGGCAACACTTTAAGAAACGTTGAAAATAAGTGACCCCAAAAGCCAGTGGGAAATCGATGTGTGCTGTGGAAAAATTTGAATGTCTGTGTGTGTTCTTTCCTCTCTGAAAAGAAATAAAAATAAAAAAATTTCTGGAATTCATGGCCAGGTGTTCATGTGACAGACTACCTAACTAATAAGAACAGTACTTTAAAAAAATTAATTTTTTTTTCTTTCTGATAAGGTCTAATAGGGTCGTTGGCTTAGGCTCCTACGAATCTCTTAACTAACTAATATGGACATGAAATTATTATTGAGTTAAACACAAGTACTGGGAACCAATCAATTGTTTTGACATCTCATAACGAGTTCTAGATCTCTCTCTAATAAGTCTTATCTGAAAAAGATATTCTATTGTTGTTCTGGTCAAAGTAGAGGCAGGCAGTGAAGCAAAGCTATTTTTTCGGTAAAAAGTGAAGCAAAGCTTGGGTTCTACACTTTCTTCATCTACTCTTGGCCACTTTCTCCAACCGAAACCCAGTAGACTCTCCCTTCAAAAATTAAAAAAGACAAGATAACGGTGAAAGGAAAGTGAATTTTGGGGGAGTGTTCTTTGCGTGGGATGTAGGGGTCATGTTGTGAAATGAAAACTCGTGTGATAATACATCGGGGGTAGAATTTCTGCTATTCATGGGGATAGATATAAAACTTACATTCTTTCCACGATGAAAAGAATGCAAGTTTTATATCTATTAACGTCGTAAAATTGGACCGGCTGCATGAACCTGGACCAGAGCTCTTGATGGTCTGATCCAACTATCCATTGACTTGCACCTTATTTTCAGACTGAACCGGTGGTCAAGGTTAGCTAGTTGGACTAGTAGAGCATCTAGAGAAAATGTTCTCTACATTGGAGGTGCAGGATGCGCCCAGACACATTGAGGAGGGGGGGGGGGGCCGAAATGATCGGCCTGCCCCGTTGAATGATCGAAATGATTGCCCCGTCCCACGTCGTATGTCTGGGCATAACCTGCATTGCCGTGCATTCCTGGGCAAAGAACATCTTGTTGTGACCAGGTAGGTGAACTAAGAAGTTGAAACCTTATTTTTTTTACCCTTTGTTTTGTTCCCAAAAATTATTTAATGTTAGATAATCTAGTCTTTTTACATGGATAATGATAACTTTTAAAAATGACATGATGATAAGTCACTTTCAACTTATTTTGAAAATCTTTTTTAAGGATGATTAAAATAAATTTTAAAAATAAGACAAGAGATTAGAAAAATAAGGTTACAATCATGTTGTAACCAATCTTAATTACAACAAGATTTTATGTGTGTGTGTGTGTGGCAATGTACTAAGGATCCAAAAAGAACACCTATAGATGTGGTCCCACCTCCAAGTTATTTTTTTGGTAATTAAAAATTTATTGATGAAAACATGTTGAGCACGTAGCCTCTAAATTACAAATATCAATAATCCATTAAGTGGATATAGGTCAATTAGTCCTACATGTCAAGGACCGTTCCTTCCTAGCAAGGGAATTAACCAAAGTGTTTCTTTCCTTTGAAAGAAAAGAAAAACTACATGTCTCCAATAAGACGCTACCTGGACAATGTAATGAATTAATGTAGTGTGCAAATCTAATGTGAGGTCAAATTACAAAGCATCCTTTATCTATCCAACGGTCAGATTGACCTTTTGACCTTTTATTGATGATATCAATACCTTCATCCTTAGACCAATTAAGATAACCATCTCAAAAAAAAAAAACAAAAACAGATGCCAGCTGGTTGGTCCAGGTTAGAACAACCTCGGCAAGCTAAATGTAGGCAACTTCCGGCCATGGTTTGAGGTATCAATATTGAATTATCCAATAAGGCCAATCGATATTACATGGTTTTGAAGATGATTGAACAATATCGATGCCTGATTGATACTGTATCGGTAAAATGGTACAGACAAGAGGTTAAAAAAAAAAATGACTTTTTTAAAAGAAAATCAGGAGTAAATTTGTCTGATACAACCAATGTGTGCCGTTATCATATCAATATTGTATCAGTTTTGAAGGTGACCAATACCCGATCCAATACTGTGCACCAAAACCATGCTTCTAACCCATGGTTATAAACATGGGTAAGATAGATAGGCTGTTGCATGTAACCATGCGACCTACGCGTAAACATGAAAATTAACCCTGACATCATATCATATCATATCATATCATATATCAGTTCTGATCAAACAACATAATGTGTTTCAGACTTTTTCCCTATGCGGGCGATGGCCATGAATGCTGCAAATATAAGGGAAGTGCTCCACACTACAATAATAAGGGTTCTCCATAATGGGGTGGTCTATTGATAAGGAGACCATGCATGTTCTATAATTATTCTCTAATATTCCATATCTTACCCCAAGGGATCAGCTTGGGGCCTATCCCCATCCCTTAATTCCTCGAATCCGGATTAGCTATCCACATGGGGATGGGTGGGGATAAATCTGACCCCTCCATGGGGCATGGGTCCCACATCCTAAAGGCAGGTCCCACACCCTCATGGAGGGTTCAGATCTGTCCCCACCCATTTCCATGTGGGTAGCAGATCTGAACACTAATTCCTCCCCCCCCCCCCATTATACAATCTCTTAATCCAAAAAAGAAAAAAAAAAAATTTCCATATCTTCATTTCCTTTTAACCTGATCAGTAGTTTTGAATTGGTCAAATGTCAAGATTAAACTCCTTCCTTCTTTATCAACCCTAACCAAACACGATTAATAACAACCTAACTTATAAACTGTTTTATATTGTTCAAGAACCACCTAGCTTGATGATGGATTTGTGTAAAACAAGAAAGAAAGAAAAAATAAATAATAAATAAGAATGGCTTTTGACTAGTGAGCTTCAAGAAAAAAGAACCCACAGATCAATCCTTATAACAAAAATAAATCTTATGATATGATAATGATATTTTTGTTTTGTTTCAACACTTGGGAGACTTATGAAGCAAGAATCCTTGAAATAGTTAATCTCTAATGGGGCTAGTGGGTGCACCAACTCCTTCTTGTGTTGAACTAAGTTGCATGGAACCTCACCATGTTATGGAATCAAAACCTAATCCGCCAACCTCTAAACAACCTTTCTTCACTCATCCCTATATATATAAACTATATTTTCTCCACTCTTAACACTACACCCACTTCAACCTCAACCTTACAGAGCTTTAGTATAGAGAGAGAGAGAGAGAGAGTTGCAAGACATGGAAGTTTACAAAAACCCCAAGCCATTGTGCTTCTCTCTACTTCTTAGCCTTTCGCTCTTCTTATTTGTTTTTGCCTCATCTTTTGTAGATGCAAAAATTCTTCAACATGACTTTGTGGTATGTCTTCTTCTTCTTCTTCTTCTTCTTCTTAACTTAAAGATTGCTACCAGTTGTGTGGCCCCTGTAAAAGCATGAGGGCCAATGAGAACGCATGTAGGGGCATCAATAGGGGAGATTTTTTTTTCATTTCAATGGGTGGGATATGATTGTCATTTCACGTGATCTTGCATATCTGAATGACACCTCTATAGGTGTATTTAGAACTTGCACTACACCTATTTTTAAGTTATGGGTATTAAAGGGTTTTCAAAAATTATTTGAAGGTGACGTATCATTATGTCATTGTCAAAAGATATCATTCTCATGCATATTTTTTGAGTATGCATCTGAAATGACGATTGTTATCCTTTATTAAAAAAATTGTATGATATACTAAAAGGGTGAAAAAGTTACATCATACGATGATTTGATTTGATTTGCTCGTAGCTAACTACGTACATGCTTTTTGGTTGGATGATGATGATGATGATCAGGTCCAAGAAACGACAGTGAAGAGGCAGTGCAATAGCCATAACAGAATCACAGTGAATGAAATGTTTCCAGGACCAACCTTGGAAGTAAACAATGGAGACACTCTAGTCGTTAACGTCATGAATAAAGGACAATATAATGTCACTATCCATTGGTACGTACCCTAAATTAATACACAAAACATAATATCTATATTCTTATATAAAGTATAAATGTTTGGTACATACTAGAAAACATGTGAGGGATGATATATCATAAATGCCCCTCTTTCTATTGTCAAATTCCAAAGATGGTTCCTTCATTCGCTTGAAACTGCACTCGGGTAGTGTAGAGAATCCTCTCCCAGAATTGTTTCTTGATCTCGGATCTATATATAATTCTATACACGTATGTTAATGATGATGATGATGCATATATTGTTTGTTGATCAGGCATGGTGTTCGACAAATGCGATCTGGATGGGCAGATGGGCCGGAATTTGTGACCCAGTGTCCCATAAGGCCAGGCAAGAGTTACACCTACCGATTCACTATCCAGGGACAGGAAGGCACATTGTGGTGGCATGCTCACAGTTCTTGGCTCAGAGCCACTGTTTATGGTGCTCTTATTATCCATCCCCAAGATGGTTCTTCCTACCCTTTCACTACCCCTAAGCGTGAAGCTCCCATTCTTCTTGGTACCTCTACCTACTATCTAATATTTCCTTCAATTTTATTATTAAAATTGATAATGGTGATTCGATCTTGCTCATTAGGTTGTGCTAGTCTAATATTGAGATAGGTTAAAGAATTTGATCAGCTTTAGAACTTTTGACGTATCAGTACAAATTGAATTGAATTGAATTTACTCCATGATCAGGAGAATGGTGGAATGCGAACCCCATTGATGTGATAAGAGAGGCAACCCAAACCGGTGGCACTCCAAACGTCTCCGATGCCTATACCATCAACGGTCAACTGGGCGACCTCTACAACTGCTCCAGCCAAGGTATTTACATCCTCTACTATCGAGCTGCCCGATATGACCGTGCTGTCAAGACACGATGAGGCACGCAATGACCACCTTACCCCTATCCGAGCACCTTGCCCGAGTAGGGATAAGGCGGTCATTGCGTGTCTCACCATGTCTTGGCAGAACTGTGGCTGCTCGGCAGTAGAGGATCCAAATTCTCCGCTACATTTACTATCCAACAAAAAAAAGAATTTTGAATTGAACTATCAACCTAAACCACCTCATGGAATATTTGAACAGACACGGTGGTAATTCCGGTGGATTCCGGCGAGACGAACCTCCTACGGGTGATCAATGCGGCGTTGAACCAACAGCTCTTCTTCACAGTTGCCAACCACAAGCTCACGGTGGTGGGCGCTGATGCTTCCTACTTAAAACCTTTCACCACCTCAGTAATCATGCTGGGGCCAGGCCAAACCACTGACGTCCTCATCACCGCCGATCAAACCCCCGCCCGCTACTACATTGCTGCTCGTGCCTACAACAGTGCTCAGGGGGCACCTTTCGACAACACCACTACCACCGCCATCCTCCAATACAAGTCCGCCACCCCTTGTTGCTCCACTTCTCCAGTTTTTCCCTCCTTACCCGCTTACAACGACACCAACACTGCCACCACCTTCGCCGCCAGCTTTAGAAGCCGCACCAAGGCCGAAGTCCCCACCGACATTGACGACAACTTGTTCTTCACCGTCGGCTTAGGGCTCTTAAACTGTCCACCTGGGGCTAGTGCTAGCAATTGTCAAGCCCCCAATCGTACCCGTTTCACTGCTAGCATGAACAACGTTTCTTTTGCTCTCCCCTCCAATTTCTCCCTTCTCCAAGCCCACCAGCAAGGTATCCCGGGAGTGTTCACTACCGATTTCCCTGCAGCGCCGTCTCTGCAATTCGACTACACCGGTAATGTTAGCCGCTCACTCTGGCAACCTGTTCGAGGGACCAAATTGTACAAATTGAAGTATGGTTCTAGGGTACAACTAGTCTTGCAGGGTACAAGCATCTTCACTGCAGAGAATCACCCAATTCATCTTCATGGCTATGATTTCTACATCATTGCTCAGGGTTTTGGGAATTTCAATTCAAAAACTGATACTTCAAAATTCAACCTTGTTGATCCGCCACTGAGGAATACGGTTGGAGTACCTGTGAATGGATGGGCTGTGATTCGATTTGTTGCTGATAATCCAGGTAATTAAGATGTTCTCTGTTCTCTATCCTTATACCTATCCAGTAATATAATTCACTCATGCAAACAAATGGGTTTTTTTTTTCTTCAACATTTTACAGGAGTTTGGCTGATGCATTGTCACTTGGATGTTCATCTCAATTGGGGATTGGCTATGGCTTTTCTGGTTGAAGATGGCTTTGGAGAGTTGCAGTCCTTAGAGCCACCTCCAGATGATCTACCTATTTGTTAAGCATCCTCAGCAATTAAATGCCCAAAACTCTGCCTGAAACCAATTCCATCAGTCCAGAAGCAGGATTTGGGTTAGCTAGCTAGAGAAGGTTTCTATCTTGTCCTTAATTAATTAGGTCAATGCAAAGCTAGTTCTTCCCCACCCTTCAATTTTTCAATGTTATTGTGCTGGGTTCTCTCAAACAAATAGCATCAAGGATGCAAGATTTGAGGACCCTGTGGATGGTTGTTTCATTTTTACAAACATTATAGAAGGTTGATTAAAAATTTTGGATGATTACTGTATGTGTAATTCCTATTATATAATCTATTATCAGAAATGGAAGGTTACAAAATTATAAGGATATGATTTCCAACTTTTAAGTGCCTGAAAATCAGAAGTTACGCACCTTCAAGGTGATTAAATGGTTGTAAGTCATTCTCTTTCTTTTCCCACCAAATTAATTAAATTCTTCCATGGATCATCTCTGTGGCTAGAGAAATAGAATGAGATGGAGCAGAAAGAAGGTTACCCAAGAGTCTATTAGGGGTAGGTATTGACTCTGAACTAAAGAATGAATGAGAAATTTTAAAAAATTAACAATTGAGGGAAGGGGAAGGAGAGGCACATCATAATTAATTGATGAATAGTTTACAAGAGTCCAACTATCAGAGTATCCTACCATTAGTAGATTCTGTACCTGAATAAAACCAGGAGACACAGAGAATGAAGTTTCAGTTATATCAGAGTTAATTTAAAAAAAAAAAGGGCGTACTTAGTGTACAAGGCTTCTGACATTGCGGGGTCTGGGGAGGGTCATAACGTACACAGCCTTACCCGTGCTTTCGAAGAGAGACTGTTTCCAGTATGTCAGAGAGTTACTGTAAGGAGAGCTGTCCTAGTGGTGTGACTAGGGACAATTGCAGAGAACATTCCTGACAGTCCATGGAGCCAACCTGACCATGAATTAATAGAAAACTGGTAGTATACTGTTTTCTCACTTGAATCATGGAATCCGTTAAGCAGATGTGAAGTTGATACATTGTTCTAGTATCTGGTTCTGGTCATGTGATTCTAATTGTATTAAACAACTTATCAATAGATGGATTTATATTCATCAATGAAAGATAAATGACGAGTTTGGTAATGGTTGATTCCAGGGAATGCACATATCCCCTCCTATATTGAACTTGCCGAACTAATTTTCAACTTTTCAAATGTAAATAAGGCATAAAAACAATCTTTGGTTTAAAGTCCTACACTCTTTAGCCCTCTTTATTATTACTAATAGAACCTTTATCCCCCTTTTTTGTATGGTGTATAGATTTTTTGGTCTCTTAAAAGTAATAAAAATAAAAATAAAAAAAAAGTTTGATAATGGTTGTGCAACATGTTTTTGCAAAATCACCAATATCAACTTCACTGGAAGTGGTTTCATGTGTTCACCTCACCATCTCTTAGATTTTAAGTATCAACCCAATATCCTCCTACCATGTACCATAAAGATGTCTCCATTTTTGTTTTTTTTTTTTTTTGGTTTTTCCATCCTCTCAAGTGAAGATTGTCAATGGCTACCATTAATAAGGGCAAAATATAATCCATTATAGGAGTATAGGGGGATTTTTGGAAAAAGGACCATATATACTCAAGGTTCTGATATGCTATGTCATCATCCAAATGGCTGAAATAAGGTTGGAGGTTCCATAGAAAGAAACTGTTAACTACAAGATAGTTCTAGCAACCTGCCAAAGAAATCAAAAGAGGGAGAAGGGAGGACCACTTTATATTAGATCGAACACATTTTAATAAGTCAGAACAACTTGTGGAAAATGTGCATCCAATCCCCCCCCCCCTAAAAAAAAAAAGAAGGGAAAATTTCACAGACATCTCCTAAAAGTATCCAATATCTCAGAAACTTACCATACTTGGTCAAAATAGCAAACTTCCTCCTGCCGTTAAGCAGGGTGACCCCCCAAGATAAAATGTCAATTTTACCCTCTTAATATCACCCAAAGTAGAAAATCGATTTTACCCTCTTAGTTATTTAAATAAAAAAAAATAACACCCATGGTACCTAACGTTTTGACATTTGTAACACAGGTACCCCTTCTTCATCTTCTTCTTCTTCTTTCTTTTTCTTGCAACACCACCGTCCCCCCTACCTAGAAATTCTCCTTCCTCGATAATTGATGCTACTTCCTTAGCTTGAAATCAAAATAGTAGCGGAAATCCTTACCCTCTTCATCCTTGTTACTTGGATTATAAGTCGCAGCCTAGCAAATGCTCAAATCCATCACGAATGTTCTGTTCAGATATTGAGCCTCCCCTTTCTGAAAGCTGTATCTGACTGAATAGTGGGTATCGTATCATTGATCTCCTCATCACGTACAGGCGATGAAACTCTTGGAGCTTTGCCCTTCCTCGGAGAAGAACTCGAACTCTTACCCCTCGTACGCCTGGCATTAGTCCCTGAATGCCAACCGCTAGATTTAGCTACCTCATAGGTGCAGTTCTCTCCAATGCCAAGCCTAAACCTCCTGAAGTCTCTAAACTTTCTCCAAGACTTCTCCTTCTTGTTCTGAAATTTCCATGCCATATCACACTCGTTCGGCTTCGATCCATTCACAGGGGTCTGATACCCTAAGAAGACGATGGATTTAAATACCTTGATATTGAACTTCTCTATCGCAATGAGAACACGCGGATCCGAACAATTAACTTGCTTCAAGGTATAGTCACAGTCCAAAGTCGAGCTGAAATTAACAATCTTCTCCTCAGACTTCTTGATGGTGTTTGTGGTGATGGGAACCTCGGCAGCAGCAGCAGGAGAAACGGCAAGGGCGAGTGTGGACAGATCCTCGCCAGTCTGGATTATCGAAGAATCGATTTTAAAAATGGCGTTCTCTACTTGGGTGAAAACGTTAGTGAGGGCTTTGGAGGATTCAAACCAGGGATCCTAAGGTTGATATGTGATGGCAATTGCAGTAAATAAAAGAACAGAAAAGACAAAGACGAAGAAGCATACATTACTGATGAGTTTAATTAGATTTTGCCCAGATTTTGCCCTACAGACTCTGTTGAACTCGCTTCTTTCATGGAAGTTCCTTTCTAGGGTTTCACGATGTCTGAGAAAGAAGAAGAAGCCCCTGTTCTTGCTTCTTCCGCCGTCAAATCGAATCATTGAACAATACAAGAACAATAATATAAAATTCGATTTAAGAAATATCCGGATGTATATTGTTTTGACGATGTATTCTCCACAACTTTTGTCTCTCTCTCTTTTTCGATCTTGTCTACTCCCTTGTCCACATAATTGCCAGAGTTAACAATTAATGGGCACCACTAACATTTTATAAACTGGGAGCAAGGGCCAACCTTGTCAAACTAAACAACTGATGTCTTTCTTATAATGGGCTCAATTGTAGTAGGTCCATCCATAAATACAAACTTTACACATATTTAGAGAGGGATAATTGGAAAGCCCATTACCTATTAAGGAGATTACCGCCTATATTGGGCTAAATCCAATCAAGCCCATCAGTCTATACTCATCCACTAATCCATACCCATATAGTAACTCGAAGCTAGCCCATAAAGAAAACATTACATTCTCCAACTTGGGAGGTAGGAAGTGATTGCTCCAACCAAAGATTAGGAAGTGTTGACAGTGGGCACTCTAAACAATACACTCAAGTCAAGCAAGAATACAAAACACTCAATCATAAGTTTCGTCACATCTTAAATCAATATGAGACCCTACACGTCAAAGTGCTTGCACCCTCAACCGCCATGGGCTACACTGGTGTATAGGTGTGGTATGGAAATGCATGCCACAATGGTCAAATATGCCAAATCCAAATCGATTCTAACTTCCAACTGAAGTTAATATCATAATCAAGGTCAAAGAAATAGTCGTTTAAAACTAAATAGAATGAAAGAATTTCCATTGATGATCGATGAGCATACTGTTTTTATTTATCAAACATGTCCTTCAACTTTCCATTCATCTTCTTAGCATTTGACTATTCCAATGAATGATCATGAAAGGGAATAAAATGCAGACTACCATTAAAGAGTTAAGAGGAAACAAATTCTTGAGTTGGATTAATGGTACATTTTAACTTCAGCCCATGTGATGGAACTGGGCCTATTTGGGCCTGGGTGGGTTCACCCTGACCTGACCCATGTACACTTATCATGGGCTTCCTGAACTATATCATTTTGACTGGTTTCTCACTTTCACCTCACGCCTTCTCTCTGTAGCACGGTCATGGACGATCCTCCGCTGCTGAAGATCGCCATATCAGGCCCCACCCTTGCCTCCATAATCCAACGTTTCTCCTCTTCCAATGGAGACGTGGACGGCCTCCTCTTCGGCCACGTCACTCACCTCACCCCTTCCGATCTGCCGGATGACGATGGACCCGATTCCTCGATGTCGTCGTCTGGCTCGATGTCGTCGTCTCGCTCGGACTCGCCGCCAACCCTCGTCGCCACCATTATGTGCTTCTTCTGCTCCGGTACAGTTAATAGTTTTTACGACTCACTGGGTCGACTGGACCTCAACACTCTCTGGCGGTTCATGGGGAGGCGCAAGACCCCTCTACGGCCATCCATGAGAGAATACTCAGTCTCGGCCTCTCTTTGCAACAAAGCCCTAAACCTTGTCCCTCCTGACGATCCACTCTCCCCTCTCAATTTCCCTCCCTGCGTTTTCGTCGTCTTCTCGACGACCTTCTCCGATCGATTAATTCATACACACGAACACCGAACCTTCCAGTTTCGTCAATCGACTTGTGTTTTAGAGCCCAAATCGGTGGATATCGTCAACATCAGACCGGCAATTCGGAGACATTACGGTGCTTTTTCACCAAGGTCGTAGTTCCCATGGTTGTCTTGTGGATCGAGCGCGGAGGACAAGAGAAGCGAGAGCCTGAATCAACTGGGTCGGTTATCGAAGGAGCAGCAGCTGTTGGATTCGTATGCCAAGGTGTTTGAGATTGGACGATTGGGTCGTTTGATGGGTTCGGAGGCGGCCAACTATACTTCTGAGTTGGGGGGTTTGTTTGGGAATATGATTGGGAAGCTCGAGGTGTTGGGACGCCTCGTCAAGCAGAGTTCGGCAAAGCTCATTGAACAGGTGTGTTGCAGTGTTGGGTTATTAATTCAGATAGATTTTCTCTTTCTTTTTTCTAGCGAAAAAAAAAAATGGAATTAGCACTATTGAATTGTCTTCATTGGGACTTGGGACCTAGTACTAGTAACCTTGAAGTTTATTGTTGTTGCTGATTGTTTATTCTCATTGCTAAAGGCTAATTCTTGATCTGTGAGCGGTTTCATGGTTGTCCTAGATGGTGTATTTGTTTAGGTCTTCATGGCATATATTGTTCTCTTAGATTACCAAAAAAAACAAAAAAACAAAAAAAGGCATATATTGATCTCTTGGAACAAAAAAAGTCTGCATAATTTATATTTTTGGGAAAAAAAGTCTGGTCTCAACTCTCAGCAAAGCTATTAATATTGTCTAAAAGATAATTTTTTTGGGTCAACAACAAACTAAAATTTTATTAATAGAAATTAGTTGAGGGGAAACTCCTGCCAAGATGAGCAAAATTTATAAGAAATGGTTGGGAATGAATCCACCAAACCCGTGATATACCCAACTTTGAAGTCCCTTTAGCAAAGAAATGGGCTTCTCTATTGGAATCACGGGGAACAAACAAAGAAACTGCTACCAAAAAAAAGAGAAAGTAACAGAATTATATCTTCATCAATAGTCCTTGTAGCCCAATCCAAAGAAACCACATCATCATTATGTGTATTCACCACTTCCTGGAAAATCAGAAAATAGAACCAATGCTGTCAGATTTAGACCACGAGCCAAGAGTAATCCATCCCTAATTGCCTCTGCCTCCATGGAAGCAACAGAAAAGCCAGAACTACTGAACTAGTCTTGCACTTAGCAGCAACAAAAAGGCTAGAATTATTCCTTATGATTACACCCCTACTTCTTTGTTTCTACTGTTCATTCCAAGCACCATCAGTGTATAAAATAAAGTGTTCAATGGGTAGCTCTTTTGGCATGGAAGGGGAGATATGATAAGTAGACACTGTATTGCACCCTTGCTGATTAATGCAAGTACGGTCTTCTTCAACAGACATATATAAAGAAGACATAGTACGAGGCAAATCTGGATCAATATGATTGAATATAGTTTTGTTTCTTGTTTTCCATACCTGTCATAGTAAAGAAGACCATTGAATATTACAATCAGAACTATCCAGAACTTCTTTGTACTTAGCAAAGAGAAATTGAAGCCATTCTTTAAAGTGCGCACCTTTGGAACTCCTGAGCATTAAGTCTAAAAAGGGATACTAACCATCATAAGCCGCAAATGGACAATAAAACAATGCATGGACAATGGTATCCTTTGTTGATTGGCACAAGGAACAAATTGGAGTATTTGATTAATTTCTATAAAAAAGAAGCTGCTTAACTGCCAAAGAATTAGTGCTACATCTCCATAGAAATAACTATATTTTAGGAACTGGATTTTAATTCCAAAGCTTGGTCCAATATGGATGATGATAAATAGATGCATTACAATTAGAGTCTCAAGTCGAATAATAGGCTGATCTAATTAAACTTACCAGTCTTTGTAGAAGCCCAAAGCCAGCTATCCTTCTTCACTGTGGAATAAAGAGTAAGTGGAGAATGGTCTTTGATTTTGTAGCCTAAAGGAGAGATTTAATAAGAGGCACATTCCATTGTTTAGATAGGTGAAGTATAAGATCAAACACTCACTCAATACTGGGGTTTTTTGGAGGGCTTACAATTCTCCCCCTGGTAGAGTTGGGAGCCATAAATCTTTATATATAGGAGCGGATATTGTGGCTGATAACTCGACAAAAAAAAAACAGAATAGAGGAAGCTTTTTGTAGGCGAATTCAATCTAGAGAAACTCATGTCCTGAACAGTTGAGGTGCATACCTATCCTTAAGGAAACATCAACATGGATGAAAACCTAAAGGGCTAAGATGCGGCTAAAGTCCTTTAGGGTTACAAGGATTCTCACTGCCCTTAGTGCCCCAATCTTATCGGCGATTTGCGGAGCAATCTCCTTTGTATGGAGATATAGAATGAGATCATAGATGTAAACCCAAATATCCATCCAATTGAAGCAGAGATGGTGAGGTTGAGTATCCTTGGACCATGGTTGCAGTCCAAACAAACATTGTATCACCAACCAGTGTCCTCTCGAGTCTCGACATAGCAAGGTCAACTTTGCTTTAATTCACCAGCTGTACCAGTTAAATATTTTTGCCAATCTACCAGACTTCAAGGTCCCGGCGAGGCCCCAAGCAATAGTTGAGGCCTTAGAAATAGTAGAGGCCGAGAGCATCTTGACAGTGAAAATCTTCCCAACCAGGACAAAAGTCCCAGTATATCGGACCATCACCAGTATCTCTCTCCTCAACCTCCAAATCTAGTCCTCCAGATTTCGTTCCACCACCATGGGAAGGGGTTTGCAGAAGTTGACAAAGTGGCCGTTGAGATAATATCATCACTCATTTCAAAGAACCTGCAACCAAACAATTATACAGTCCCAACAGCAAGAACTACACACACTATAGATTTGTAGTAGAGATGCACGGAATTTCCCTGTTAGGCAGTGACTAACAGATCCCATCTCCGACCTAAAAAAGGAGGAATCTTTCTAAGGAGGGCTCACATCTGATTAGCTAGTTGGTGAGGCAATAAATTACCAAGGCGATGATCAGTAGCTGGTCCGAGAGGATGACCAGCCGCATTGGGGCTAAGACACGACCGAGACTCCTCCAGGAGGCAGCAGTGGGGAATTATCTACAATGGGCGAAATCCTGATAGAGTAATGCTGCATGGTGGAAGAAGTCCCAAGAGTTCTAAACTTCTTTTCCCGAAGAAGAAGCAATGATGGTATCTGGGGAGTAAGCATCGCCGTCTCTGTGCCAACAACAGCAGTAATGCAAAGGATGCAAGCGTTATCAGGAATGATTGGGCATAAAGCATCTGTAGGTGGCTTTTCAAGTTCGCCGTCAAATCCCAGGGCTCAACACTAGACAAGCAGTGGAAACTACCAAGTTGGAGTATGGTAGGGGCAGAGGGAATTTCCGGTGGAGCAATGAAATGCATAGAGATCAAAAAGAACACCAACAGTGAAATCACTCTGTTGGGCGTATGTTGACACTAAGAGACGAAAGCTAGGGGAGTGAATGAGATTAGATACAAGTAAGCAAGAAGAAAACTCAAAGGGCAGACCTCAGCGCATTGGTACGGTTGCTCCATTGTGACAAAGTGGTCACGGGTTCAAGTCGGGAAACAGCCTCTTCGTGAAGCAGGGGTAAGCTGTGTACATTATGACCCTCAAAGATCCCGTAGTGACGGGAGCCTCGTTCACTAGGTATGCCCTTTTAAGTAATAAGAACACTCGGGTTAGAGAAACCAAACCCTAACACAACTTACATCGCAGATATCAAGCCACAATAGTAAATAAAAAAGAAGAATACGAGTATCTGTAGTAGAAATCCAAACCCCAACTCAAATCACATCTCCAATCCCAAACACACGAGACAAAAAAAGAAATCACGGTTGAAAAAACAAACCCTAAAATTCTAGCTACTATGAAACACTGCCATTTTGATGAGAACCTGCAATCAGAAGTCGATGTCTTTTCTTCTGGAAAAATGTTACATTTGTAGAGGAGATCACCTCCGCTCTGGAGGCAGAGTACCTCTCCCAGGAAAGCAAAACCTCATTTTGAGGAACCAAACTCTAGAGAGGGAGAAGAATCCCATTTTTGGGAAACGCAACCCTCAGAGCTATCGAGGGAAAAGACCGTATTGCTTACTCAGTTACTTGGCCTACCAATGTTCATATTAGAATGAAATAACTACTCAATTAAAAAATGACCTCGGGATCCCTCTCACATTCTTGACTTGTGAACGGTTTCACAGTTCTCCTAGATGGTATCATTGTTTAGGTTTCATATATCTCTTGGACCATTGTTCTGCTTTATTTTTTTTTTCAAGAAAATATGTTTGGTCT